>NC_138725.1:22582130-23064630 GCF_965113295.1 Leuciscus leuciscus | reverse complement strand
GCTGTGACCTACTTACATTTTCGATGCTGATTGGTTGAAAATCGAGCTCAACCGTTTTAGACGTCTCAATACGCAATCAATATAGTGCGCCAATAAATTACAATTTCTCATTAACTGCAGGATAATGCGTGGAGAACTTTTTGCTTGGATATCTTTTATTAACGTTGAACATATTGAGCAAAAGAAAAATTAGTGCCCCACTTGGTGGAATGAAACTGAACGATACAGCTCACGTACAGCGGCCTATGATCTGAAACAACATTACATGGGGAGGTGGTGGAGAATATATTTGTCATGATGTAAACAAAAATGGACTCAAAGTAACCAAACCATTACAGTATTAAATGCTGTAGTGTGGACCAGTGTCAGTATCTGACAAAATATCTGGCTAAATCAAGTTGGAACAGTATTAAATCTTACTTTACTCTGATGTCAGGAAAAGATGAAACTCCAAAATAAGACTGATGGCACTTGAACAAACTGTAAGCTGCAAAAGAACACACACACACGCACACGCACAGTGTCATATAATATAAATCATTTTTTGAAACAACATTACATGGGGATGTGGAACTGTCAAAATGTACAAAAAAAATGGACATGTTATACCAGAAATTCAGTGAAAAAAAGAAGTAAGTTAGGTAACGTTAGGCCTAACATGATAATATCTTGCCTGACATTTTAACGTTACTGGAGGGGAGAAAATACGCGCTCAGGGTCTGATAAAAATCCCGACAGCTAACGTTAATTAAATCACCTAACCTCCCAGAGAGAAAGAATATATACCGTCCAAATAGCTTTTTACTCAAA
This sequence comes from Leuciscus leuciscus, assembly GCF_965113295.1. Taxonomy (NCBI): domain Eukaryota; kingdom Metazoa; phylum Chordata; class Actinopteri; order Cypriniformes; family Leuciscidae; genus Leuciscus; species Leuciscus leuciscus. The sequence continues at coordinate 23,063,820 of NC_138725.1, read as the reverse complement.
GTAATTAATAATCAAATAAATTTTTACTCAAATCTACGCTAATGACAATTTGCTAACTTGTTTTGCCACAATCATTTCAGAAATAAAATCATCGGTATGTTGAACGGTATGAACGGTAATGTTAAAGGCTAAGTAACTGTACAAATAAAGCATATTTTAACCATTCTTACCGTGTTCCGTGCTTGTCGACCTGCCGGTTGTAGCTTTTCCACAGAGCGGAGAATGATTCTGTGACGATGGCGTCATGGCGACAGTTGAAATTAGGCGCGTTTGGTCAGCGGGTATGAGGTGTGATTTGTGCACTTTTTGGCAATCGCTAAGCAAACTGAGAGGTGAACAAACGTGTATACGCTCGCCAGTCGTCTGGCCAAAATCCCATAGTAATCAGGCGTCAGACGTAAGATTTGAGACGTTACACGTCACGGTAACGTGTTGGAGCTGCGCTCAAAGTGCGCGGCGACGTGGCGGCGACGTAGCTGAGAAAGGATTTTTTTTACTTTGCGTCTGGATAACGTACGCGTGGATAAACGTGTAGATAAACGCGTGGATAAACGTGTGGATAAACGGCAGTATAACGTACGCGTGGATAAACGTGTGGATAAACGCCAGTATAACGTACGCGTGGATAAACGTGTGGATAAACGCCAGTATAACGTACGCGTGGATAAACGTGTGGATAAACACCAGTATAACGTACGCGTGGATAAACGTGTGGATAAACACCAGTATAACGTACGTGTGGATAAACACCAGTATAACGTACGCGTGGATAAACGTGTGGATAAACGCCAGTATAACGTACGCGTGGATAAACGGCAGTATAACGTACGCGTGGATAAACGTGTGGATAAACGGCAGTATAACGTACGCGTGGATAAACGCCAGTATAACGTACGTGTGGATAAACACCAGTATAACGTACGCGTGGATAAACGTGTGGATAAACGCCAGTATAACGTACGCGTGGATAAACACCAGTATAACGTACGCGTGGATAAACGTGTGGATAAACGCCAGTATAACGTACGCGTGGATAAACGCCAGTATAACGTACGTGTGGATAAACACCAGTATAACGTACGCGTGGATAAACGTGTGGATAAACGCCAGTATAACGTACGCGTGGATAAACGTGTGGATAAACGCCAGTATAACGTACGCGTGGATAAACGTGTGGATAAACGCCAGTATAACGTACGCGTGGATAAACGTGTGGATAAACGGCAGTATAACGTACGCGTGGATAAACGTGTGGATAAACGTCTGGATGACGTACGTGTGGATAAACGCCTGGATTAATACTTAGGCTATATTCTATTATATTTACTATTCTACCTATTTAATTTGGGATATGATCATAACAAACACTGTTTTCATGCTTTTGTGGGTTGTACAACATGTGTCTATATTGTTAGTAATAGGCCTATCTCATTTATATATTTATTAATTTATAAATGTAGGCCTATTTATGTGTGTGTGTGTGTGTTTAAAGGTAATATTGCTGCCTAGGTAAAAACAAGAAGCATATAGTCTGGAATAAATATGCAGCCTGCAGGGCAATGTACAACACTGTGTTTAGGCTACTGTAAATGTATAATTTTTCACCTCTTCTAAAAAGAAGAAACGTTTTCTTGGTCTTTCTGAACCTCACTTAGACATGTAGTAGAGTGTTTCCTAACCCTGAAGGCTCAACAGCATTGCACGTTGTTGATGAAGTCTCCCTCCTTTGACTGCTTTATGTCTTGGAGTCTCCACTGAAGAGGTGATGAGCTGACTGAGATGTGATTATGAAGAGTTGGAAAATGTGTTGTGTTTGGTGTCCCTCCAGGAACAGGGTTGGGAAACAGTGAGGTTGCCTTTTTTATTCGGTAAAATACAGTAGGCCTACCTAAAAATGTCTGCAAATAAATATGACAATCATGATTTAAAGGGAGTGCAACGTAAGTTTACTATGTGTAGCATCAGGTAACCGTTAGTGTGTAGGTCTACTGTAAGTGTAGTGTAAGTGTAAAATAATTGCATGAGGTTTTGTCACACAAGTATTTGTATGTTAATAACCCTTGAACTACAAGGGCCAGAAACAAAAGGATTGTGCCCCTGAATCATAGAACCAAGTCATTATTTGATTTCCTTTAGTCATAAAGGAATTTATGACTTTTTTATTTTGTGGCCAGCAGTTTCTTAATTATGTTACATTTAATGATGTGTAATCCGAATGGTTTATAAAACGAGTACATGTGTTGTGTGAAATCAAGTGTAGACTGAATATGGTGAACAGCCACAAGGTGGCGCAGTAATTTAGCCACCTTGTTTTTTGCTAATAACTACACGGGATGCATGATATAATCAAAATTGATCATTTTAGTGTTTGTCTGTAAAGTTATTATTTTCAGTAAAGCCAAATCTTTATGAAGTCATCCTGTTCGTGAAATTCGCACATAATGGCATATATATATATAATACACAGACCTTCATGGCAAAAATAAAATTAGCCCAAAATTGCGAAGAGTTCAATTGTCCAAATGATTTGTTAATTTGTTTATTTATCTTGTTTGTATTTGTTTGGTCTGGTCATTCCTCAACAAAATGCCTATATCTTGAGAACAAGTCAAACTGACTTGGTTCCAAAAAAAAAAATAAAGCTCAGATTATTAACAGCCATTTGAAAACTGTCATTCATTTCAACTGAGTGATCAAGACTGTATTTAAAGTTCTCCTCCAGAGTAATAGGATAATAATCATATCATTTTTAAAGTTTCTTAAAATAACTTCACTCAAGTGTCCAACAAGCACAGTTTTACACCCAGTTTGCAATAGTAAAGCATAGAAATTCTACACGTATTAGGCCTACCGATGTCCAGCACCCACATTTATCCTGTGTGAAAAAACAAGAAATAAATATTTGTTACCTTGCTTGATTGCTTATATTTTATTTGATATAAACCCCACAAGGTTTATGTATGTGTATACTGTCTCAAAACACCCTTTTAGATAAGTTCAACTTTCAATGTATAGCCTTTTCACGTATGTGACATCTTTTTTATATTTATGTAATTATTAAATTTTATAGAGTTTAGAGAAATTGAAAACAAAACTGTTAATCCTTTTAGAGTTAGAATATGTCTTTTTCGGCTGATTAATCAAACTAAATTAAAAATAAACTAAATAAAAATAAATGAACCCTTTACTTGATTCAATTACAAACACTTGATGTTGTGAACGATGGCAGTGATACCTTTCATGTGCCATTGGATAATGGTTACAACATATTCTATTATCTTCTACATTTTTTTAATGTTAAGTTAGTCTAAAGTTGGGAATTTATTTAATTTTTTCCTTCTTTTTTTGTAGAGGTTAGCAGAACCAAATGAATAAAATTATAATGTGTGTGTAAACAGGGGCAATGTTTTCATGCATTTGAAAAATATGGTTTTGCACTGAATTAATGGTGTTGTGCCAACAGAACCCAAGAAACACAATACACAACTACAAACAGACAACACTTTAACTCTCATTTAGAAAGAGTCTGGAGGACAATGAGGCTTATATGCACACTCATCTGAACATTCTGCATTTTAACATTTTAGAAAACCTATTTCTAAGATTGTTTCCTTGTGGAACACTCCCCACAAGGTCAAAATGTATTGGTATTACTATATTTGTCCATGGGGTCATTTGGTCCCCAGAACGTAGGGATTACCAACGCACACACACACAATTTCAGAAGCAAACACACAACACCACCCATGAATTACAAACTATGAAAAATATTCCTTGTACAACACTAAGATTCAAAACTTTGGGTAAGCTTTACAATAAGGTTTTATTCAGTTAACAAGAATTAAGAATGAATAATACTGAAGCATTTATTATAGTTATATGTTATTTTTTATTAATGCATTATTGTATTGTATAGCTGTATGTTAATTACTAAATGCACTATGAACCAACATGAGCAATGATTATACATTTTATTAACTAACTTTAACAAATGTTAACAAAGATGAATAAATATTGTAAAAATATATGCACATTGTTAGATGATGTTGGTTAATACATGAATAATGTTAACTAATGAGCCTTATTGTTAAGTGTTACCAAACCTTGTTAATAGCACCAACATTAAAACGGACCAAAATGTTTCTTCTAAAATATTACTGCAGCATTGCAGTGAATTTCTCCATTGGCAAAAAAAAAAAAAAAAAAAAACTTAAAATGTCCATGAAGCTGCACACCATCTCTCCATATGTGAATGGACATGTTCCAAAGAGACAGGAAAGTCACTAAAAATACCTTAAGAGGAACCCAGAAGGAAAATAATTGTTTAAAAAACAGATCCAGTCCATTATTATAATTGTCTCAATTGAATGAAAGCGATAGATGCACATGTGGTCTAAAGTTTACAGTTTCTGCAAAATGTTAATCATTTAAGAGGTATCATAAAAATGCCCTGATGAAGCAGTGTAATCAATCCATCAAGTCAATTATATAGCGCTACAATAGGCTACAGATTGTTTCAACGCACTTTACAGTAGGAAATGAATGCAACAGAGATTGTTTCGACTTGTAGCCTAGCAGCTCTAGAAAAAGGTTCATGTCCAGCTAAATTAAAATTTGGATTGATTCAATTCCATTGTTAAAATTATTATGTATTATCGGTGGCGCTTACAAGACACTGTTTTAACTGAAAACAGAACAACTTTTAATGTGTTTCGGCCGTTCATTTGCACAACAACAGGGTTTGGTGACTGGATAATGCCAACATTTAAATAGCCTATGTTGTAGCAACTCAACTCATAATATTGAAACTACAAATAATAATAATAATAATAGGCTAATAAGCATTGCATAATCATGTAATAATTATATATATATACATATATATATTAGCTATAGCCCATAGTTTGTCACACTGCATTTCTGAGCATTCTCCCTGGTTTCATGTCTCTTGTTTTTTTTTCTTCTTTTTTTCCTTGTCCTGTTCCCTATCCTGTTCCCTACTCTTTTGCCTCATGCCTGTTTTGTTTGTTTGTTTTTACGGACTGCCTATCTGTTTTTTAGACCTATTGCCTTTTCTTTGGATTACCCCTAATTAAAAGCTGCTTGTGGATCTCAACCTTCGTGTCACGGAACAGTTCGTGACAAATTAGCGCTGTCAATCAATTACATTTTCTTACTAATTAATCCAAAAAAAAATTTCTTTAGCCCTAAATTTCGTGCTATAGATATGTGCACTTTCGCGATAATCTGGCAGAATGGATCCTCATTTTCACCTCACGATGACGGTAAGATAATATTTCTTTCTTTTATGGTTGTTTACTGATAAGCCTAGAACCGAACAGTTAAAATTGTTCCTAAAACTAAAAATTTAGACTATTTTAACACAAATTATTATCTTATTGCCGATTTTTTATAATTCTTGAGAAAATTCGAATATATTAAAAGTTTTTGTGTGTGTGTGTGCCTGTGGCTGAGAGCGCAAACTTTACATTTTTTTATTGAGTTTTAATATAGATTAAAAAAATTAGTCAGTAACACAAACACATAACAGAGTTCAAAGAGTTAACACCATTCTCATAACATAAATACATAAGTATGTAAAAAAAAGAAGATATATATATATACCCACATAAACATATACAGACAGTAGGCCTACATGTATTTCAGAAAAGTAAAATACAAAAAATAAAAAAATAGTTAGCCACAAAGTACAGGAATAATAAATTAATCTTACACAAACAATATATGAAGGGTAAATTAATCGCCATAGTGTCAGGTAAGCTTACCAAATATATTTTTATAACACTCTATAAGTCTATTACTTTTCTTATTATCTATCAGGGTAAGGGAACTGAAAATCCACTAAAACTCTGGTAAAGTGCATTATCATGACGTAGTTTTGGCGCATGCGCCACAAAACGTTTATAACATTTTGTGTATTTTCCACTCATTGTGTAGTTAGTATGGTCACACAACTTGATTCATTCACATAACAAAGTCAGTTATGTATTGGCTGTAGTTTGTATTTCTGAAAGTACGAAACCCATTAAGGAAATGTCAAGGTAAGAGGGAAGTCCGACTTCAAATAATGTTGGCTTTATAGTTCTTTGGTCAGTTCGCACCATTAACATTCAAGTGAAAAACTGGTTTAGGGTAGACTGGGTACAGTTGAGACATAGGTGCAGTTCAGACACCTTAAATAACTTGCGTTCGCAGCAAGCACAAGTTGTGATTTTTGCTGTGCACATGCGTATTAGTGTCCTCTTTGATCGTGGGAAATTTGAACAATGGACGCATCTCCGATCCGAAGATATCGGGAAAAGTTTTTTTTCTAAAGTAGGACGTTCACTTCACCATGCACTCTCCACAATGAATAGCTTACTATCCCTATATGACTGTTAAACGTAACTGGTATCACCACAAACGTTATTCTGTGCCCTAAAAACTGGCATATTTCATGGTATTGTGTCATGCAAGGTAATTGCAAAATCTAGAGAAATATGCGAGGTGGCCAGCGGGGGATAGTTGAGACACACGTGTATCAACTGTACCCCTGATAGAGTTCTATTAGGAAACACACTGTGTAGTTGTTCAGTGTTATGATAACAGGTTAAACGTCGTAATTAGCCAACATAGGACGCAAATGAAAATAAAATTTGATATTTGTGATATTTAAACTGTGTATTATTAATAAATATTGTTTCATATCTTGTTCCTGCTTTATAAATTTTAACCAGTGCTAATTTAAATAAAATGAATGAATATAAATGGTTGAATAAACGTAAATGTTGCCCAATTGTTATTTTCTTTATTTGTCTTTATTTTTCATATTTTATAATGAATGGTTAGTTACCTTTACATCATTAGAAATGGGTGTCTCAACTGTACCATGGCACTGTCTCAACTGTACCACATATGGGTACAGTTGAGACAAAGTTGAGACAAAAAGCACCTTATTTTCATGAGCTAATTGTGGAAAATATAAACTACTTCTGGGTATTATTGATTGATAATATCTTAGTCGATAAGCTAATGAAATGTCATGTGGCATGTCATGTGGAAATTCACTTCTTTTCAGTATCTATTTTTGTGTGAAAAATCAAAACGCAAAAAGTGTCTCAACTGTACCCAGTCTACCCTACAATTTTATATGTTTCGGTTACTTTCATGAATAAAGTAATTTGAATAAAGATCTCTCTCTCCTTTTAAATTTTTTTTTTTTTTGTGTGTGTGTTAATTTTTTTATAAAGACCTAAACATAAAATAAAATAAACGGTTTTACTTGTCTATTTTTTTACCAGTGTAATTACAGTAAGCATTTTTTCTCGTTGCCATGGGAACCACTAAAACCTTGGCACTTTACAAATCCTTTTTTGTCGCTATACAAATGGTAGTCAATACGCCCAATAAACATGATTTTACCATGATAAAGTGCAGACTGCACTGGGCTGAAATTTATATAGTCTAAACACTGGACTGCAATTCATTGATCTGATGTTTTTTTTCTTTTTTTCTGTCTCTCTCTTCAGTGAAGGAGCACATCTGAATGTGCTGAGTGCCATCTCTGAGAGCCTGCAGTCATTAGCTGTAGAGCTGAGACAGGCTGCTGCTGATACACACTGCGATCACTTTTTCTTTAGACTGGAAAACATTGTCCATGTTTTGTCCAGATTTGTTGTGTACAGACCACTGCTACAAGAGGAGGAGATATGTTCACTCTTAAATGCTGCATTACATGAGCTACATATTATATATTCTTTGCCAGTCCAAACCTGTGAAAGATTTTTCTTTCTCGGTGAACAGCAACTGAAATATTTGCTAGACGAACATTTCACAGTTAAAGAAATTGCTGCAATGTATTCTGTAAGTCAACGAACAATCCGAAACAGTTTCAGTATCAGTATCAGTATCAGTTATCTGTGAGGCAGACTTACAGTGAAATCTCTGATGTAGACTTAAAAGAACATGTGATGGAATTCATTGCCAGTTGTCCTAATACAGGACAAAAGATGGTCATGGGACATCTTAAAGCAAGAGGTATAAGGTATGTTTCAAGCTATGAGTATGTTACTTCTTCAGATAACTGTTTAAACGTATACACAACATCACGTTTAACCATATGTAGAGAAATGATTTATACTTCTGGCAGGTCACGTTTGTCAAACTTGCATTAGCTGACTCAGCTGATCTACGTCTACCTAGGAGTACAATTCCTATCATGGTATTTCTATGGACCATTCAGAATTATTTAGTAGCTTAGTGTGTTCCTCAGGAGCTAATCACCCTCCTCCATTCCCAGCTCCATGCACCTCTCGTTGAAAGTAGGACTTTGCCTTCTGATATTCAAATCAGATTAATTTGTCAAATTAAGTATTGCCAATAGGAACATTAATCTGCTATATATTTGGTTATGTTGTTTACCCTAGTAGCAGGGATCTTCAACCCTGCTCCTGGAGAGCTACTGTCCTTCAGACTTCAGTCCCAACCCTGCTCTAACTCTGTAATTATCAAGCAACCGTGAACATATCGACTAGCTACTTCGGGTGTGTTTGATTAGGGTTGGAGCTACAATCTGTAGGACGGTAACCCAGAAGCATGGTTGCAGACCCCTAGTTGTTGTCATACAATACATCAACACCTTCAAGAATGAATTTTATGATTTTTAGGAAATGAGACTTTGATATGCATAGCAATATATTTTGACTAAGGACGGAGGAGAAACTTTTGCATGTCATTATAACAGTTCTGTTTCTACAGGGTACAGCAACGAAGAGTCCGTGAGGTTATGAGAGCCATTGATCCGGTTGGGACTATGTTACGTGGACTGGAACTGAATATTGTGCCAAGACGCCCTTATTCAGTTCCAGCACCTCTCTCCCTGTGGCATATTGATGGCAACCATAAACTCATCCGGTAAGACTTATAAAAGAAGGTACCGTTTAATTATTATTATTTTTTTGTAATTAGTAACATTATTAGTATTAGTAGTATTTGTTCTGGTCAACAATCTTTTTAGGGCCTGAGCACCGATGGTGAGAGGACCCTATTGTTGTTGTATTTTTATTTTTTATTATTCTTCTAGTGTGGGGGAAAAAACGAGCCGACTGTAAATCTGTCTATTTGCAAATACACAACATACATTTTAAAACTTGATTTATCATTTGAGGCATTACAATAATCAGCAATCATATCAATACCAGCACATTGTCAACTGTTCCTGTTAAATCATTTGTTCTAATTGTATATTCTCTTTTCATCCCTGTTTTCACAGTTGGAGAATAGTTGTCCATGGGGGCATTGATGGCTTTAGCCGTAAAATAATGTTCCTGAAAGCCAGCGATAACAACAGGGCCTCTACTGTACTGCAATGCTTCTTGGAAGCTGTGCATGTTCATGGTCTGCCTCAGCGTGTCCGCAGTGACCATGGTGGGGAAAATGTAGATGTGGCAAGGTTCATGCTTGAACATCCTGATCGAGGACCTGGTAGGTGCAGTAAGACAAGATTACAAAATACTAGAGTCTTATGACTTGTTAATACAAATCTGCATCACTGGTGTTAGTTGTACATTTCAGTACTTCATATCTGCAATGTTGGATTATTATTTTATACATCTATCTATAAATTCCATAAAAGTCTGTCTGTCTGTCTGTCTGTCTGTCTGTCTATCTGTCTGTTAACCGTTCAAACTGTGCAGGTGTCTTGCTACGGGCACGAGTAAGTGCAGTGCCGAGTTTGACGTCGTTTGGATGAGAAATACAAATGATATTGTTAAATATATAATTTTTAGAAGGTTGTGGTTTAAAAACATGCTGACATTAGAGGGTTGTATCTGTAAAAGAAGCACAAAGAAAGGTTGTGTCACTTTGCCATCATTTGTAGTAACCTATATACAAACTGTTTGCTCAAGCGTATCATTTTCTCGATGTTTTAACTAAAAACATACACAAAAACTGATTTTGCACGGGCACTTTGCACTAGTATATAAAATTCTCTACATGTGTTTATTGTTGTATTACATTTAGAAAAGGATTGGCTGTTGAATAAATCAACAGATTATCAGTGCATATTTCCATTGATTGCCATTTTTTGTTGTTTGAAAAGTGCTTTTTCTGTTAAATTATGATTATTAAATGTGTTCATTTTCTTTCAGAGCGCAAGAGCTACATCACCGGCAAGAGTGTCCATAATCAACGCATAGAGAGGCTATGGCGGGACTTATGGTGCACAGTCATCCATATTTACTATGCGGCCTTCCGGCACCTGGAGGACATTGGGGTTCTTGACCCGAACAGTGATGTTCATATCACATGCCTACACTTTGTGATGATTCCGAGGCTGAACTGGCATCTGAAGTTCTTTTCTGACAGCTGGGCCCGACATCCCCTGTCTTCGGAGGGCTACAGGTCTCCCCAGCAGCTGTGGGTGGCAGGGCTACTTGTTGCACCACAACAGCTTCCTGAAGAGGTATAGACAGTTCCAGATGTACATCAATGTTAATACTTGACCAATGTTTATTGACAAATCTGATTACAAATTATTAACTTACCTTATTATTTGTTGTTCTTATAGGTCGAAATGTCTGACTGGGGTATTGATTGGGATGGACCGGTTCCTGTTGAAGATCCGCGGCAACAAACTGACATTCCAATGACGCAACCAGCACTTCGAGAGATGCTGGAGGCCCAGCTCCAGGGTAGCATTGACCCTTTCAAACCCAGTGACTTGTTTGGTGTGGATATTTACCAGGAGGCACTGATGGTGGCTCGAAGTGTTTTGAACAACATTTAGTAGTGAACAATCACTAAAATGGATATGAACCTCATTGTCCTACCATATGTGTTGGAAAGGCTTTTGAATTGTTAGGTTCTGAGTTGGTAATAGATGAGTAAATCCTTCGGGATGCCGCTCAGAGCACAAATAATAAGGAGACAGGTGATCAGATTAACTCTGTGTATTGGAGGTAGATGTTTCAATGATGTACATTGTCTGGAAAATAAGTACAATAAAGATTATGAATAAACAACATATATATATATACAGTAATAAGCATTCACTGTCACATAATGTAAAATAATTATTCTTAATTTACATCAGTGACATTTCTCTACTCAACATCCAGTTAAATAAACAGAAACAAGATATTCCACAGGAAGATAGGCTGTAAGCAACCATTTGTCATCAATAATTTTATATATGGCCCATATATGGATAACCTTGTGGCTCATATAGCATTCAAACAAACATGACGCTAATCACTCGTCTGGTATTATAACATCTTAACAGACCAACATCATATCATTAATAACCCATAACACTGTTCTGCAGCTTAATAAAGAATGAATAATCATACTTTAAATAATATTACCGATCAGGGGTGCATTTCCCGTACAACTACGTAACTCGTTGAAGAAATCAAGCTAGTCACGACTGTTTCCCGAAACCATATTGTCGCAAAGTTTTTTTTATCATTATTATTATTATTTCTTTTACAAAGAAGAAACAGCACTACATACATTTAAAAAAAGAACTGACTCCTCAACAAGTGAGAAAAAAATTTACATAGTTCTTGAGAAACTTGTTCTTACTGTTATCAATGAATTTAAAGTCCAGCTGAAATCAAAATTGACCATACTTACTTTGTTACACACAAAAAAATGTTTTGGCTTCGTAATCTTTAATCAAAATCTGACCATGCGCCTCCCCTCTGCAGTGGAGGCCTTTCTCTGATGACGTAGGCTTGACTGCTTGGGTTGGGAAACGCTTAACCACTCCCCTCAAACCGTTAGTCTGCTATGAGCAGAGATGGAGAGGAGGAGCGCTAGAGTAACCCCCCCTTTTTTTTTAATTTGCTGTAAAAAAGTTTGTTGGCAAACTTTAAGTTGGCTTGAGAAAGCATATCCAGAAGTTTTAAAAATGTTTTAGAACCTTAAAGTTTTAAGTTTTAAGTTTGAAATAGTTTTAGTTTAGTAGATAGATAGATAGATAGATAGATAGATAGATAGATAGATAGATAGATAGATAGATAGGATTTCAGTAATTTGGCTTTCTCAAGATAACTGAATAAAAAAACTATTTTTACCTATTGAACATTCTATATTTTAACTTCAAAATTTGTCTGGATGAACAATAATGAAAGACTCAATCGTGGTGATGTAAATTTAATAAAACTATTACTTGGCTTAAAGCATTAGTACAGTAGAAAAAACACCAAAACCCAGCTACACTTATGTAAAATAAAGATATGCCCATAGTATTAACTCGTTTACGATAAACTCTATGTCCCCTATCTCTCCTATAGGAAAGTAAATGGAGTCTAATATTACATTAAGTGAGTGCTTTGAATTCACATTCTGCACATATTTGCTGACCAGTAACCTAAATACAGTAGTAACGTTTTGTAAATTACAGAATCTATTAATTCAAAAGAAACTTCTGACTTTATTTACAATGAGGTATTTGTGTCAAAAAAAAATTCCAATCCACTATATTGACAAAATTGCTCCAATAGGAAATTACATAAGGTTTAGTGACAATATCTCTTTCAAAAATTGCACAAATAGACCTATTACTAGATTATGTAACAACTCTTGCCCACTGCTGTTGGGAAGGGATCAAGTAAAGGAGGAAAAGTAAAAAGAGCCCTTTCACAACCTTTATCCATACAGTTTATCTAGGCTAAGCCTACCAGTTCTGAAAGAATAGGGACCTATTTTTAAAACGAATAATCTGACGTTTTTAAATGAAATAAGAATATGTAGACAAAGTTTGTTTATAAATATGAAACAAGCAAGAAGCATAAAAAAAATGAAATGCAGAGATAGCCGGCCAATCAAAAAAAAGAAGGCAGGGCTTCGCTGCTCCAAAAAAAAAAAAAAAAAAAAAAACGCGAACCACGAAACTTCACTTTAACGTGCACGACGTAGAGACTGTTGGTAAGTAGGGCCTACAATTCATTTAATATTATATAAGCGGATTTACAATAGCAACGATAGCAATCAGTGATCGTAATTGCAAAATATTTTACAAATATATAATATTTCCGTGATTATGCATTTTACAATAAATTATCGACTCAATTATCAATGTGAATATAATACAATGTGAATATACATTGTTGCTATATATTGAAATTATACATATATATTTCAAGCATCTTTACGCATAACATATAAGAATGGCTTATTGTGTAATATTGTCAATGTTACAAAGTGTCCAAAACTAACTTGTATAAAAACCCTGAGTACAGCTTTGGTCGGGAAACAAAGTTATTTATATCTAACATTAACTCAATAACTGCTTTTGGGTGTGCACAGAAAAAGAAGAGGCACAGAAGACGACGCAGGAGAAATGTCAGCGCCAAATGAAAGGTATGTTGCACTCTTCCATAGCTAAGCAAAATAGTAGCTAACGTTACTCAGTGCGATGTTCCCCTGTTATTTTTTAAATTTAAGAGACCTGTGAAATAGTTTGCTGTCGTTTACCCGCCTTTTCTTGTTTTGTTACGTTATTAGTCCTATGTTTTTTTTTTACATTCACTTCATTTGAATTATACGAAGCTTGGTAACTTTAGTGACATTTATTGCTTGCAACCATGACATCGCTAACATGACTACAGAAGGCTAACGCGGTCTTAAATAAATAAGATCTACATAGGAAAATAGAATAGTATAGCCTATAGCACAACCCTGCTCCTGCCGATCGTCTGTCCTGCACAGTTCATCTCCAATCAAACACACATGTCTTTAATTTTCAAGCGATCCTGAATACGTTAATTGGTTGCTTCAGGTGTGTTTGATTAGGGTTGGAGATAAACTGTGCAGGTCAGGACAGTCGATCGGCGGGAGCAGGTTATAGACATTTTGTACCTAAAACTAAGTTGTTATTGTGCTTGTTTTGGAGTCATTTTATCTTTAGATCGGACTTACATCGTTTTATTTGTGTTTTTCCTGTAGAATTCCTATGAATTTGAATCTAAAATCATATAAGCCTCTAATAATACATACACGTTTGTATCTAAAATCATATAAGCCACTAATAATAATACACACATATATGAATGTGTAAAAGGACAAAGAAACTGAAGCCTACAAATAACGGCAGTAGGCTATGTTGTGACTTATATCAGTTTTGTAACACGATTTCCAGACTTCGCAGTAAATATTACATTATATATCCACATTTATGCCGATGTTCGTTTTATTGTCAGTCATTTTCTTCACCGCTTGAAGAATCTCCCGAAACAGGGAGAGGACGAGGAGGACGCGGAGGACGACGAGGGAGAGTTTAAATTTTTTTTATTGCCTCAGCCATGTCCGTGAGCCGAGCAGGTGGGAAAATAGTAGCAAATGCCTTAGCTCCATGAGCATATCAGAGCCTATGGTCACGTGACGGCCGTAAAGCGATACGTTCTCCAGGTCACATGACCTGGCCAACGACGGTCCGTCTTCTCCAAACTTACATAGGCGGTATTTCAAGAGGGCAGCCCCGATCGGAGCATTAATAGTGTCAAACGCTGTATATTGGCCTGAGGAATCATTTAAAATAACTCGTATGCGTCAACTCTTTAGGTCACAAAGTCCACGGTGTGGCTTTAAGGGTCTGTAATATTTTGAATGTGGTTTCTATAAGAGAAACAAAATACAAATGAATAAAGGAAACATGTAGCCTACTCATTCCTCCTTAAGCACTAATATACATTACAAACATAAAATAAACCATAGTCAGAATATAACTATATCTCTTAAACTCTAAAAATCAAAGCAGAGAGAAAGGATTCAAACACTTCTCAGATTTTCTACCATGCATTAAGTTACCGAACGGGACTAGTTTTCCAAACGACGTTTGAGTTACAATTAACATCTCCGTTTTTATTACCGAGGCAGGAGTGTCTGTGTTACATGTGGCCATCGCAGAAGATCACGTGTTCAGAATGCCTGGATTGCGTGGTCATTTGAAACTTAAAATACAATTTAAGCACTTCGAAATATAAAGTAAAACATCCTAACGTAGGCTATTTAGTGTTTTGTAAACATTTACAAAAAAAATTGTATAAAAACCGTACTTGTACAATAAACATTTTTTTGATTTGCTTACCTGTCTATCAATACACTCGCGAGATTGCACACACTTCATGAGCGTCTGTAAAGCAGATATTAAATGTCTTCAGGAAGAGTTTCTACACATGGATTATAATGTTCTGCTTTACTCTCTCCACCCCTGAGAAAATAGATCAGATCCAGACTCCTTTATTAACACTACAAACACCAAATGCCAGTAATTTTCCCTTTGGCCGGTGGATTTGGCAGTGGCACGAGCCACTCTGATGGGGATAATTCTCGGTCAGCTGGTTTTGTGTGCTGTGACACAGACGGAGCTGTTTAAAGCGATTCAGAGATGCTTTAAAGGCTATTTTGAATTTAATTTGCTGTAAGATGCGATGTTGTAACCCTGGCTCATTTGAAAAAACGTTCCTTGCGTTGTGCACGTTTCACAACAGTTTCAAAGTGAAATGACCAGAGAGTGGCGCTAAAATCGTGTTTACTCTTTTTTCCGGAACAGATGAACGTGAATATGGCGACGTTTTATTACGTCGAAGTTTGTCCGTATCATTGCAGTTCTGAGTTGAAATGTCCTGTGAGTGGCGCTAAAAGATTAACCATCACGCTTTAAAATAACGTACACCTACACTATACCCTAAACCTACCCGATAGTGTTAACAAAAGCAAATGCGACATGAAAATGTAATCGTAGCCATGGTATTTAAGATTATTTATGAACTTTGAGCTCTTACATCATGACTCGTCTTTCACGGGATTCGAACCCAAGGTCTTCCAGTTGAGCTACTGAGCAAGCTTAATAAGTTATCATAAATGTGTGTGAAAACGATTAAAGGTGCTCGCTGTTTTACTGCCTCTAGTCTTCATTTCGTTTAGAAACTGCGGGAAGAAGGAGGCAGGAACCGGCGAACATTCAAACACATTTTAATGATAAAAATAAAACAAATATAAAACGAAAGTAAAAGACAGCAGCCCCTCACGGACGACTGCTGTCACAATAAAACAAAACACAACACAAGTTCAGGCCTGTCCTCTCTCGATCTCCACTGTCATCGCTCCTCTTTATGCTTCTGCTCCTCCGTGAGAGATACGAGACCGGTGCGTCGCGCAGGTGTCACTCATCAGTAATCACGCCACCGGCCTCATGCCGCTCTCCCACGGCCCTCGGCCTCATCCTGCTCGCCACATATGTACATATTGGTACGTATTTTGTGTTTTACAACGTTTTTCCAATGAGTCAGTGTTGGCTATATTTTATGAATACCTTGGTGTGTCATTATGAGAGTCAGTATGTGTCATCGGCACTATGCTCTGAAGATACTCAAGATATTTCTTCCTTGTAAAAATATAATGGTAATATCATTATATAATATAATAAGATAATATCTTTAATTTTTTTCCTTTTGTAATGAAACGGGCCTTGACAGATTTCTTGAGTCACACCGAGAATAATGATACCAATCATGCTGTTGTCGGACCGAACTTGATACACCATCGAGCACACCAGACACTGACTGAACCAGAACTGAACACAAGTACAGGTGATGATGATAGTGATTGATGAGTGTAAAGCTGAAAATCATTAGTGTCCATGACAACAAAAGAGTGATTAAGGCAGACGCTGATGAAACACAACGAGTCCAAACAAACCTGACTGTGACCGACACAAAAGACAACCATTACTGTGGGCTCGATGGTGTTTTTAGCCCCCAATGGCTCCTTCCAGATAGCTAACCCTAACCTCAACCTTAACCCTTAAAGACCTAGAACATTTTTGGGGCGCCTGACTCACCTGTACTTTTCTTTGTTTTTCTAACCCATTCTAGCAGCAAGCATCAAGTGCCATATATCATTTTAAACAGGAGAGCCTAAAGTTTCCATCTAGCCCATTTAAAGTCACAGTTTTACATTTCTTTTGTCAGAGAATTTATGAAATTAACAGGATTTTAAGAAAAACGGCAGCAAAAAATGTGGTGTTTTCAGTGTGAACTCAAACAGAACTTCCTGAAGTTTTGTTTTTTTCCTTTAGAAAGTTAGACTTGGTTGTTTTAGACTTCCAGATGAAATTGTGTCTACATGTAACAATCCCTCAGCAAGTTATAGCCATTTATTATAATATTATTCTAGGCGTTTTTGAGTAAAAACAGGTGTATTACATTTACTGACAATGTAGATGTGTCCAAATAAGTTTAGGAAGTAAAGTAATTAGAAAAGTTGTTATATTACAACAGAACACTGAAGCAAACATTTTTCTTCAGAAAATATTATAATTTGAACATGAACAACAAATGCAAACAATATAACAAGTACTGACAGCTGTGCAATATAAATACTAACAATACAATATACAGAGTGTAAATGAACAAATGGTTCACAAATAATCTTCACAAACTAAATACAAAAAGAAATAAACAGTGCAAATGAAGAAATGGTTCATTGAGGGTAATATACTGAGTGCTAATGAACAAATAGTGCAAATAATCTTCACAAACTAAATACAAATAGATAAATAAACCGTGCAAATGATTCAAACAATTTTCTGAATCGGAAGGTTCCACCACCAGGTCATCGTCTAACAACTCGTTTAAAAAAAAATCTATTCTAACACATCCTCCGATTTGTACTGCTGTTTTTTTGACATACTCATGCTCTTTCGTGTTTTGCGCTATGGTCAAAAACTTTGCATCCGTTCGTTTTCATGCGTAGTTTTCAATGCATTGCGTTTGTTAAAATGTATAAAGAAACGAGACTGGTTGTTAAAAACACCAATCACTATGTTTATTGGTTGAGTTGATGACCGTTTGGACGAATCTGGGCATGGGGGTGGGACTAAGCATCAACAATCGTTCCTGTTTGGCTCAGAGAAAGAAACCACATGTGTTTCCTTGACGAATCACTGCTGCAGATTTTGATGACGCAATCACCGGCACCAAGGAGCCACTGAATTACCAATAGAGACAACAGTGATAACACGGGAAAGCTGAGAATCTCATCTTTACGGTGCATTTTAAAGCATACAGATTGGATTAGCGACTCAAAAGTTATTAAACATTTTAGAACGATAGTTATTTTATGCCGCGGGCGGCTGTATCGGTCTTTAAGGGTTAAACCTACCCATCCCCTCGCTGCCTGGAAGGCGCCGTTGGGGGCTAAAAACACCAAACACCGTCTGGTGTCGTCTTTAGTGGATGTGTTGCATATTATTCTGTTCCTGTTTGGATTACCTGTTGGTTTAATTAAATATTCATCTTCATCTTCGTGTGTGTTTCTACACCTGTGTGACAGTCTCTTTGTGTTGTGGCTTTGAGTTCTAGTATTTTCAGAAGCATGTCATCGCTGGCTGTGAGAACTCAGTTAGTTTGACCGCACTGGTTTAACCCACACACAACTGTGATCATCTCTGAACCCAGTTTAGGCGGACCGGTGCGAATTCTCACACATTCAGAAAACACTTCTGTCACGGACTGGGTTGGTGAAAGGAGCGAGAACTAGGGATGGCTGACGCGAAACAGTCGTTCCGAAGCTTTGCGAGATCCCGAAGCGCAGATGTTTCGAAACACTGATCCGAAGCGTGATTCAAAACACCCATGTCACGTGACTATGGCCAAACGAAGCCTCGAAGTGTTTCACTAAGTGTTTCATCAGGTGTGGTCCGCCGAATCAGCGTTTGATTGACACGGTCGGGAACAGACCACACAATCGCACATCTGTATTAAGTGAAATCAACGCATATTGACCTCGTGGGTTTTTGTGAGAGGAGTTTGATTTTGAGATAGCGGATTTTTGGTGATATAGTGCGATTTGATTAGTTATAGGCTATTTAGGCTTACATTTAAATTTACACAACACATTGACTGATAGGCTAGAGACAGACAGAGTATACA
Organism: Leuciscus leuciscus; assembly: GCF_965113295.1. Lineage (NCBI taxonomy): Eukaryota > Metazoa > Chordata > Actinopteri > Cypriniformes > Leuciscidae > Leuciscus > Leuciscus leuciscus. Next base: position 23,044,879 of record NC_138725.1, on the reverse strand, counting down.
TATAGTGACACACAGTGTTGGGGGTAACGAGTTACAAGGTAACGGATTACAGTAATGATATAACTTTTTTGGGTAACGAAATAAAGTAACGCATTACACTAAAAATATCGGTAACTACACTACTTTACTAGACTATAGGAACGCGCTTTCCTGCGTTACCCAAGCCGTGTTTGCCTGCGTGTAAAGCTCTGATCTGTTTGTGTTGCGTGCATGTCTGTCTGTGTGTGTGTGTGTGCGCGCGCGCTTGCACCGTTGTCATAGATCGATTTGAGTGACGTAGCTGCTGGTGCTAAGGGGAGCAGGAAATGGAGACGGAGACGGAGACAGGGGGTTTCGGCCAGTGGCGATATTCACATTTCTTTCAGTTTATTGCTTGAAAGGACAAAAATATTCGCGTGAAATGCACTCTATGCCAGACGCTCCACGACCCACAAAAAACAACTAACATAAGAGTCCAGGAGGGAGGTGGAACGGTGGAGGATCAGGGGGAGGGATGGGGGGCCAGGTCCATGGAAGGGAACGGAAACAGGGGGTGACGGTTTAGCCGGCGGCCAGGGCAAAGCAGATAGTCCATCAGGTGACCAGGGCGAAGCAGACGACCCATCGGGCGGCCAGGGCGGAGCAGACAGTTCATCGGGCGGCCAGGGCGGAGCAGACAGTCCATCGGGCGGCCAGGGCGGAGCAGACGACCCATCGGGCGGCCAGGGTGGAGACTTCCCCTCAGGCGGCCAGGGGGGAGCAGATAGTCCATCGGGCGACCAGGGCGGAGAATTCCCCTCAGGCGGCCAGGGGGGAGCATATAGTCCATCGGGCGGCCAGGGTGGAGACGACCCCTCGGGCGGCCACGGTGGAGAAACAGACACCGGTCCAGGCACAGGAATTGACACCGGCTCAGGCACCGGATCAGGAACGGGAACAGACCCCGGCTCAGGAACAGGAACAGACACCGGCTCGGGAACAGGAACAGACACCGGCTCCAGCACAGTGTCCGGGGTTCCAACCGGACTGGAGGCTGCCATCTTGGTGGTGTGTGCAGCCCAGGCACGCAGGACAGCAACCATATAAAAAGTGAAGACAGCCCTCTTGGCCGTGGCAGGGCTGACGGGTACAGCCTCCGGCACAGGAACAGTCTCTGCATCGACAGACGTGACGCGAACGGTCTCTGGATCGGCAGACGGGACCTGAGCGGTCTCTGGATCGGCAGACGGGACCTGAGCGGTCTCTGGATCGGCAGACGGGACCTGAGCGGTCTCTGGATCGGCAGACGGGACCTGAGCGGTCTCTGGATCGGCAGACGGGACCTGAACAGTCTCTGGATCAGCAGACCTGCTGTGTCTCCTCCAGGCATGCAGTACTGCTACTGCATAAAAGAGGAAGACAGCCCTCTTTGCCGTGGCAGGACTGATGGTGGGTAGCTCCGGGACTATCTCTGGGATGACAGCGGGCTGCACGGGGACAACCTCCGGGATGACAGCGGGCTGCACGGGGACAACCTCCGGGACGACAGTGGCCTGCACGGGGTCAACCTCCGGGACCACAGCGGCTTGCACGGGGACGACGGCTTGCACGGGGATGACCTCCGGGACGACAGCGGGCTGCACGGGGACAACCTCCGGTACCACAGCGGCCTGCGCGGGGACAACCTCCGGTACCACAGCGGCCTGCGCGGGGACAACCTCAGGGATGACAGCGGGCTGCGCGGGGACGATCTCCGGGACGACCGCGGGCTGCATGGGGACGATCTCCGGGACGTTAGGGAGACGGGAAGTCTTCCTCCTCCTTCGCCGTTTCTTATGGCGAGGTGCAGGCTCCGGGCTGGACAGGACCAGCGGCGAAGGGAGCTCTGGGCTGAGCATCACCGGCCCATGGTCGAAGAAAGACCGAAGTGGAGAGTGGGTCCGGGGCTCACCTCTAGCACCTCCTCCCCTACGGCCTCCACGAGTCGCCGAAAATCTGGCCAGACGGGTTCCCCTAAAAGACTCTCTGTCATCGATGGAAGGGTTTTTAGGGGATTTGAGCGCCATGGCCTCCTCAGTCTGGCAGGCCCATAAAGCAAAGCCCTGAAAAATTTTCATACTACTGGATCCATTTGTTGACGGAGTCATTCTGTCACGGGAACACACAGAGAAACAGGTGGATCCAAATGTAGCATATTTATTGTCAGGGCAATCCAACTCGTAGTCATCCATGCAGGGGTCAAAATCCATTTTAGCAGTCCAATAAACAAATAAACAAGAAACAAAACAAGAACAGGCAAGGAAACAGACTTCAGAAGTGTTAGTGACATTTAAACAATGACTCCGTGACAAGGACTAAAACAGACAGGGTATTTATACACAGACACTAACAATGTGATAGGGAACAGCTGAGTGCAATCACGAGTGATGAGAACAGACAAAGGATTATGGGAAATGCAGTTCCAGAGTGAATGGTGATAGTATGGGAAAGAGACCTCTAGTGGACACCCGGGGAAACACAAACCAGACACTGTGACAGACATCTCATACTTTTTTTTCTTTTTCTGTTTTTTTGTCTTAACGGACCATAAAACTCGTACATCGGCGGCCCATTCGTTTTGCTTAATTGGCGGCGCTGGGTTAAGTAAGTGCGTGCCGGTGTAATGCATTAGTTAAAAAAGTCTTCGTCAGTTTGTTTTTCCTGATAGCTGACCGGCCCATGAAACACCTTGGCCCATTGGATCTTTTCTTGATTGACACTGGGCTGGTCCAATCACATCTTTAAACACCTCCCCCTTTGGGCTTTGAGCGAGCGTGCAGTGTGTCAGTGTGTATCTGTCAAAATAGTCAGAGAGATGGAGAAGAAACGCAAGGATTGTGCAGAGAAATAGCGTGAAAAATAGACACAGGCCCTTCAAGCAGACGCTGTAAAATGTGTCAAAATGTTTTCTGCAGCAGCATGACCTTCATCAGCTCCTGTGACTGATGATGAGGATAGTGAGGAGGATCAGGACAGAGATGAGAAAGTGTAGAGCCTGCGGTAAGCAGAACTAACAGTTACTTTCAAAACACTTAGGCTATGTCATGAGTGCAGGAACCCATTACCCAGTAACGCATTATTTCCACATCTGCATAGTTGACGATTACCGTAATTTACTATAAATTTAATGAGACGCGTTTGTAAACCATGTTTTCCGTCAAAATAAAAAATCATGTGCTTATAGCTCTTTCAAGTATATAAATTAGTACAAAACTAATTATGAAAGTTTCCTTTATTTTTCAGTTCATTTGTTTTACAATATATGTCTATTAGTGTGCTATTATTTTTATGGCCAAAATGCCAGGGCCGATTTTTTTTGTCCCAGTCCAGATTATGTGTCTACCACCGCGGACATTTGTCCTTTATCCTGTTGTTTGTGGATTTTACAGTGAGGCATATTTCTTTGTGCAGACATGGATATTGTTCTTTCATATGGTTTTACATGCCATTTTGTATAGGCTACATTTATAAACACTATGTGGACAGGCTAAGTGATGATAGGGCTATGATGTTTGTCCTTATCTACAGGGTAAATTAAGAAATGGGAAAGTAAAGATTAGATTAGATTAGATTCAACTTTATTGTCATTACACAAGTACAGGTACAAGGCAACGAAATGCAGTTTAGGTCTAACCAGAAGTGCAATAGCAGCAAGTGCAGGATATACAGTGGTTCCATAAGTGCAGAACATGGATATGTACTGAATAAATATAGAGTTGAATACTATTATAAACAAAAATTTACAGATAGATTTGTCCTATGAATATAATATACAGATAACTATTACTGTGAACAGAATTTACAGCTAGATATGTACTGAATATAATATACAGATGGCTATTACTATAAACAGAATTTTTACAGATAGATTTGTACTGAATATATATACAGATGGGTGTTACTATAAACAGAATGTGAGCATAATATACAGATGGCTATTACTATAAACAGAATTTTACAGATAGATATGTACTATGAATATATATATACAGATGGGTGTTACTATAAACAGAATGTGAGCATAATATACAGATGGCTATTACTATAAACAGAATTTTACAAATAGATATATGTATAAGTTAGGCTAAAATGAGCAGTATAACAATGGATTTAAAGTAGTGCAAATAAAGTTTGGACAGAAGCTATCCGAGTGAAAGTGCAGTGGAAGTAATTGCATATTACAGTTAAAGTACGGTATTGCAAATGTATATGTAAACAGTCGGTACTGTAAATAAACAGTCGGCAGTGCAAATTGAGCATATTCCAGTCAAGGTAGTAGTGCAAGATGCATATGTAAACAGTTGTTTCTGTAATAACAGTCAGCAGTGCAAATGAACATTATAGTATTGCAAATAACAAAATGGAGGCAGGTGTGAGGAGGGAGAGGAGAGTCAATCAGTATATGAGGGGAGTGGGATCAATGAGGGTTAGAGTTTAATAAAGAGACAGCTCTGGGGAAAAAACTGTTCTTTAGTCTGCTGGTCCTGGTCCGGAGGCACCTGAAACGCCTGCCGGAGGGCAGGAGAGAAAACAGTCTGTGGGCTGGGTGAGAGGAGTCCTTAAGGATGCTGCGAGCTCGATGCAGACAGCGTTTCCTCTGGATGTGCTCGATGGCAGGTAGTGGAGTCCCAGTGATGCGCTGGGCGGTTTTCACCACCCGCTGCAGTGCCTTGCGCTCTGCAACAGAACAGCTCCCATACCACACTGTAGCACAGTTGGTCAGGATGCTTTCTATTGCACAGCGATAGAAGTTCACCAGGATAGTGGAGGAAAGCTGATTCTTCCTCAGTGTCCTCAGGAAGAAAAGGCGCTGGTGAGCCTTCTTGACCAGGCTGGAGGTGTTGGTTGTCCAGGTCATGTCCGCCGAGATGTGGGTCCCCAGGAACTTGAAACTGGAGACACGCTCAACAGCCATTCCATTGATGTGGATGGTGTTGTGTGTGCCTCTTGACACTTTCCTGAAGTCCACGATGAGCTCCTTCGTTTTGGTGGTGTTGAGGAGCTGGTTATTTTCAGTGCACCATGTGGCCAGGTGCTTGATCTCCTCCCTATAGGCAGTCTCATCGTTGTTGCTGATGAGACCAATCACCGTAGTGTCGTCCGCAAACTTGACGATGGAATTAGATCCGTACACAGGCTTGCAGTCGGAGGTGAAGAGGGAGTAGAGAAACGGGCTTAGCACACAGCCCTGTGGTACACCAGTGTTGAGTGTGATGGACGTGGAGCAGTTGGAGCCTGATCGAACATTCTGGGGTCTGTTGGTCAAAAAGTCCAAGATCCAGTTGCACATGGAGGTGTTGATGCCCAGGTCTCCAAGTTTGGCTATTAACTTAGTTGGGATGACAGTGTTGAATGCTGAGCTGAAGTCAACAAACAGCATGCGTGCATAAGTGTTCTTATTGTCCAGATGTGTGAGCACAGAGTGCAGTGCCATGGAAACTGCATCCTCTGTGCTCCTATTGCTACGGTAGGCAAACTGGTGTGAGTCCAATGTGGATGGAAGAGAGTCTTTTAGGTGTGCCAGGACCAGCCGCTCAAAGCACTTCATTACGATGGGTGTGAGTGCTACAGGGCGGTAGTCGTTAAGGCACTTCGGGCTGGAGTGTTTTGGCACTGGCACAATGGAAGTGCATTTAAAGCATGTTGGTACAGCTGCTTGGGCAAGAGACAGGTTGAAAATGTCTGTAAAAACCCCAGCGAGCTGCTCCGCACATGCCCTGAGTACGCGTCCAGGGATGTTGTCTGGTCCAGCAGCCTTGTGCGCGCTGATCCTGCTCAGTGCATTGCAGACATCTGTGGAGGAGAGTGTGATCGGCGGGTGGTCAGCTGAGGATTTGAGCTTGGTGGCAGTTTCTCTGTTGTCTCTTTCAAAGCGAGCATAAAAGTCATTTAGCTCGTTCAGGAAGTTGACATCAGTGGCTGCGGGGGTGGAGTGAGAGGGTTTGTAGTCACTGATGGCCTGAATGCCCTGCCACATGCGCCGAGGGTCAGCGTTGGAAAAGTGTCCCTCTATCTTAAGCTTGTAGCAGTGCTTGGCCTCTTTGATGCCCCTTTTCAGATTTGCTCTGGATGTGCTATAGGCTTGTGCATCTCCTGATCTGAAGGCAGTGTTGCGTGTCTTCAATAGGAGTCGCACTTCCCTGTTCATCCATGGCTTCTGATTTGGGTATGTGGTGATCTGCTTCTGGGTTGTAACACTGTCAATGGTGGTATTGATATAATCCAGTACAGAGGAGGTGTAGCAGTCAATGTCCGTGTGAGAGCCACTGGTGGCTTGAGAAGCAAACATACTCCAGTCTGTGTGTAGAAACCTTTCCTGGAGTGAGGAATCTGCCCCCGCAGGCCACACCTTGATGGTCTTCACTGATGGCTTCACGCGATTGATGAGAGGTGCATATTTGGGGGTGAGGAACAAAGAAAGGTGATCTGACTGTCCCAGGTGGGGGAGGGGTGTCGCGACGTAAGCTCCAGCCATGTTTGTGTAAACATGGTCTAAGGTTTTGTTTCCTCTGGTATGACAGGAAACATGCTGGTGAAATTTCGGTAGCACTGACTTTAAGTTTGAATGATTAAAATCACCCGCAACAATAAACGCAGCTTCCGGGTGAACGGTCTGTTGTTTACTGATGGCTGCGTGAAGTTCTTTCATAGCAAACTTGGCATCAGCATCCGGGGGAATATAGGCTGCAGTTATAATAGTGGAAGTGAACTCCCGCGGTAGATAAAACGGTCTACATTTAACCATGAGAAACTCAAGGTTAGCTGAACAATGTCTCCCAACAATAGCAGAGTTTGTGCACCAAGCTTTGTTAATGTAAATGCACAATCCACCACCTCTGGTCTTACCGGAGCCATCTAATGTTCTATCCGCCCGGAATGTATGGCGTCCCGCTAGCTCAATAGCGTTGTCCGGTATTCCGCTGTTTAACCATGTTTCCGTGAAAATTAGAACATTACAGTTCAAAAGTCTCTTGCTGTATGTGATGTTGAGTCGAATCTCCTCCATTTTGTTCAACAGCGACCGTACATTGGCAAGGAAAATGCTGGGTAAAGAGAGCCGGTGTGGTGTTAGCTTTAGCTTAGCTCTTAGTCCTCCGCGCTTCCCCCGCCTTTGTTTACGATCTCGACGCCGCCTGCGAGCACTTCCGCCCGGCCGGGCAGAGTGCATAGCCCCGGGTGTTTTGGCGATCTCAGGAAGGAGTCGAAGGTTGTCCATAAAACTGTCGGAAATTCGCAAACCAATATCCAAAAGCTCACCTTGGGTGTACGATGTTAAGGCACAACTGTTCTGCACGAACAGACCCGAAATGAGAAAGAAAAATACTACTAAATTGCAGAATCTGGAGAGACCGCGAGCCTCGCGATGTACTCGCGCCGCCATCTTGGTTTCAACATCCGGGGGAATGAGTAGTGAAGTTACTTTTCAAATGATCACACGTGTGCGGCTTCTCTCCGCTGTGGATCCTCTCATGTGTTTTCAGATTTGATGAGTGACTGAATCTCTTGTCACAGTGTGAACACTTGTAAGGTTTTTCTCCAGTGTGGATTCTCTGGTGCAGTTTTAATTGTTCACTGAAGTAAAAGTATTCTCACACTCAAAGCACATGTCAGCTCTTACACCAGTGTGAATTTTCTGATGTACTTTTTAAAGTTGAAGTGAAAAAATCTTAAGGTGTGATGCACAGATAAATAAATAATTTAAATGTTATTTTTCTTAATTGCATTTACACTCACAGTTGAGACACTTGCCATTGCATTTTCATTAAATGTCCCGCAATGAATGCAGCAAAATTAAATGTGCAAATTGAAAATGCATTCCGAGCCGAACACGCCCCCTCCACTTAATGGAAATGCAATCACAAGTGTCTTAACTGTGATTTAATTCATTAATAATACATTTTTTATACATTATAGACAAATCCCATGTTTCTGTAGTGAGAATATGGGATGACTATAGTATCAAAATGATTAACACGTGCAAGCACTATCATCCATGAACTTGATAAAGGTTGCAGAAATGTTTTACTATTTACAACCAAATGCCTGTGTGTTCTAAACATATTTTGTCTGCAATAATAAATGTACAAAAAAGACAAACATCTATAAACATCAACATGATCACACAAAAAAGTTTATTTTTAATTTTTTTAAGCTGGTTTGTTTAGAGTTCATAGCAAGTTTATAATTCAACTGTTAAAGCATGAAATAAGGTTCCACGAATTAGTGAATTTGAGCTTAATGTGGGTATATTATCAGTAAAAAGTAATCATTAAAAAAAATTGTAATCATTAAAAAAAATCAGCCATATATATCAATGCGATTCATAACCTGATAATGTTGTGCACTAGAGGGAGCCACAGGACTGCAAATTCTTCCAGATCTGAGTGTAAAGGTGCTGTATGTAACTTTTTTACTCTAGTAAAGCATACAAATAGCATAATATGTTTATAAAGCTTGGAAGAGCCAGAACATTTTTTAATGTAACTCTGATTGTATTCGTCTGAAAGAAGAATGTCATACACACCTAGGATGACTTGAGGGTGAGTAAATCATGGGCTAATTTTCATTTTTGGGTGAACTAACCCTTTAATACGCTTAAAACAGTGGAGATGGTCGTGGACTTGAGGAGAAACGCCTCAGCATCATTCCCACTCACCATCATGAACAGCATGAGTCTTTCAGCACCATCTCTCAGGACCTGAAGGAGGAGTTCCACATAGACTCTATTGCAAAAAGTAATGTACTTCCTTCGCCGGCTGATGAAGTTCAACCTGTCACAGGAGCTGAAATATTAGATATAATGGCAGTTTAATTGAGTCTAATGGGCTTCTGTCTGTTTTAATGTGAATTATTGTCATTTAGAGTTTGATCAGTTTTGGCTCATTTGAACATTCCATCAATGACAGTCTGTGGGACTTTTCAGAGTTTTTGATCGTCATTTTTGGAAAAACGTAAGTCTGATCAGTTATAAAAGATAAAGCAGCTCGAGTCAGAACAGTCTGAAGATCTGAGCCAAGTTTGGTGGATGTTAGGAGGAGTTACAGTTAGAAAATATAGTCTCAGAATAATAATTTACATTTATGCATTTGGCAGACACTTTTATTCAAAGCGACTTACATTGCATTTCAAGGCACACATTTACATTCTTATCAGTTCTTGCTTTCCCTGGGAATCAAACCCATGACCTTGGTGTTGCAAGTGCCAAAGCTTTACTGTTTGAGCTACAGGAAAACTTATAATAATAATAATAATAATTATTATTATTTATAAAGCCAACCTAGTTAGTTAGTAAGTCAAACAGAACAGACGGTAAGAGTAAACTGTTTTAAACCGATACACAGACTATAAGAGGCGATGAAATGAAGATGATCAGATGCTGCTGAAGATCAGACACACACTTACAGTTTTTCATAAATCTCAACAGATCTAATGGATGTATTGTTATTTTTAACTCTTGATAGAACACAAATGTCTGAATCACACATTTAATGTTTGTAGTTTATGCCGTTAAACACTAAATGCTTGAGTTACAATAGTGCTGTTTAAGAGCTGTGGACTGATCCGCCATCATTACTGTCGTTTCTACAGTTGAAGCGTTGTGTCATAGAGTGGAAGAAGTTAGAAACCTGTGTGAAACACATTTATTCTTCAGTCTAGAAATAAAGTAATAAATTGGTGTGTAAGAAAACCCTTCACTTGCTAATGTAAAGTCAGTCCTCAGACTTCAGAGCTTTTCTGGCATCTAGAGGTCAAACTGAGCAACTGACTCAAACCTCAATGACAGTCGACGTTAATAAAAACGGCAGAGGTCACAGAGCAAACAGCATTGAGTCTTGTGTTTCCAAGGGGCTCATTATTTTTTCCACATGTTTATTTTAACGTGCAAACAGCAGCACACAGAACAGATCAACAACAGAATCTGGATTCACATCAAATTTACACAGTGACAACAGAGAAAAACACAATAAAATAATGTAAATAAAAACCATAAAATAGGCCTACACTAAAGGCCCACCAAAATAGGCCTACAGTATTTTTTATTTATTTTTACTTAAATAATGAACTAATTAAGATGACAAAAAGAAAACACTGAATCCGTTTGAAGCTTTGAAAAAAAAAAACGGCTATTTTTAAGTTTAAGTTTTTTAATTTTTTTCGTCAAATAAAAATAGCAGGCCTGCCTCAATCCACACCTTGTCTAGTTTTTATTTAAAAAAAGTAACATGTGTACATGATGTGGGGTTAGTCTGGAGCGCAGCCTGTTGACAGAAAACACCCTCTCCGACGGCACAGATATTGCTTCACAAGTGATACTGTACTTGCGAGTTGCGACTGGTGGACTTGTAATGTACTTGTACTACTTCTGTATTTTAATTAATACCACGTAGCATATTTTGCAAGTAACTTCATCGCCCTTTCTGTCGAAATGGTCCCACACTCTTTTCACTCGCTTCATTTTGCTTGCAGTGAAATATGTCCATAGGCATGTGTGGTTGTGCGTAACAAATATAGGCTATATATATATTGGTGTTGACCCAAAGGTGGTGTGTGGCGAGACAAAGGTGGTGTGGCATCGTGAGAGGGTATGTCATAGAGGCAAGGTATGTGCCATCTAGGTGGTTGCAGCAATGGGGACTACAAACCAAGATGGCCACCTGGTCCTGGACTACAGTTACCAGGGACACAACTGTTGTGAGTGAAGGAGAAAAGCTGTTAATGAGCTGAGGACAGAGAGACTGGCTGTTTTTTGTTAGAGAGCATAAAGAGAAGCTGGGAAAGTGTTTTGGTTAAAAAGTGTTTTTTAGTTGATTTGGTTTTGAGTTGATTATTAAAAAGAAACCAGTGACTTGATCTCTGCCTGGACTCGATTTGTGAAGTAACCCACGCTTTGGTGATCCTCTACCTCTCCCGATGCCACAGTGGATACAGGCAATAAGACGTGAAGCATCCGCTGGAAGAATGGGTTAATTGTGGGATCCTGACACTCAGTATGCACTAAAAACTTATAAAAACTTGTTTCTAGGCTTTTGTAGCTTGTTTTCTGTACACCTTGTCACATAGCAGCTTTTAGACATTGTTTTTTGTTATAAGTCAAAAGCTTCAGGCAATACAAAGCCAATGGAGACGGTTGGCCTAAATGCCTAAATGCGCTCTGTTTCTATTTCAATTCTCTCTGTGAACAGTGTGTTTGAAAACTCTATCAATATTGCATATTAATTAAATAAATAAATGTAATGTCAGAGAATGCACAAAGCCACAGGCGTAACTATCGGTAAGCAGGGTAAGCGGTTGCTTACGGGCCCGGACCAATCAGGGGCCCGGCCGCGTTACTGAAGATATTGATTGACAGCCGTGTCCCCCTATCGCATTTTACTACTTTTAGTCTGATCGCATTTAAATTTTTTGCGAATTGATTTGAATAAATAATATCAACAACATATTTGACTGATCATTAAATAAATGTTTGAAACGAACAATGATGAGTTTGGTGTAATTTGTTTCGAATTGGGACTGGGGAATCCCCGGGTGAACATGCGCATTTGCGTGCAAAACAGTAAAAAACTTTGAACTTGAGACAGATATGGAGTCGTCAAATTTTAAACACAAAAGTGGCTTTCAAAAGCGCAAACGAAAAGAGGAATTTGATAAATTAATTAATAAATGACCAAAAATAGGAAGCTTCTTTAAAAAGATGACACAGGGGGAGATTGAGATGGAGCAAGAGAGTGAAGCGAGTAAAGCACCTGAAGCGACCGTTGGTAGTAGCACCTCCGTGGTTAAATGCAGCTATAATGTAAGTGAGCATTTTTTTTATTTTTTTATGTATTTGGACCTAGGCCTATGTGTATATAGCAGTAGCAGTGACAGTAACAGTAACAATGTGTTATTATGGTGCGCCGTCACCAGCATTTTTTTTTTTTTTTGGCGCGTAGCGTCATCACGTGTTGTAGTAGGGGGGCCCGCCTTGATAATCCTGCTTAAGGGCCCGGTGTTGGCTCGTTACGCCACTGCACAAAGCGCATCCTTTTGAGATGTAAATTACAATACATTTTAATTAAAATAAAACACAAAAGGCCTACATCATAAAACTCAGAAGATTATGTTTTTTTAATATATTATATTATAATACAAATAAAAAGGCGTCAGTCGAGTCCCAAAATACACGTAGCCTAGGCTAAATCAGCGTCTTCACAGCAAGGGAAATGTTTGGAATAACAAGTAGAACTGTGTGCGGCACAGCTTGCCCTTTATATTGTACAACAGACCAATTAAATTAGGCAGAATAACTTTTTATATGTTTGGTTGACTGTTTCATTTTGATAATGATCAGTCTGCGATATGAAGCAACGCCAGAACTGATATGTTGTGTGAGAGCGCGATGCGCGAGCGCCATCACTTGGATTTGTTCCACTGCTGGGATATTATAACGTAATACTCTGTTATTTATAGTCATACAGATAATATGACATCATTCGAAACAGTAAAATGTATATTTTTATTTGTGTACATTCAAAATGACTACAAAATATAATGCCATTGAAAAATAAATAAAACAACATGATGCGCTGCTTTAGCGCGTCTCGGTCTCTTTATCTTTCTGGCGCTCACCAAAAATGAACCAAAATACAGAGAATAGCCTTCTTGGCGCGCCTACTTTTGAAAGTCAACATTTAGATTATTTAACGTTAAATGCATTATATATGCCAGAGTCACTTTGGAATAAATCACAGCGTGTTTCATAAAACGTGACTTAGCCTATACAGTCCGGAAAATAGGCTATAGGTTATAGCAAATTCAGACCAACTGCTGGTCTACTCAGAGAAAAAGCCCTTTTCTGGGCTCTTCTGTTGTACCGAGCCATTCGTTAGTCTAGTTGTTTGATGAGGAAATGAAATATAGCCTATAGTTGCAAGACACGCGTTAAGTTTTGTAAGCTCCATGCAACAGCGGACTATTACTAGAATATTAGAAATCTAATACTCAAGCTGTTTTCTCATTTTTACTCTTAATATTAACGACTGAACAAAAGATACACGGATTCTCTTGAACCACCACCGCGTTTGCGGCAGAAAACTACTGCAGTGCAGCCAAAATGCTCTGTTCGACTTATCTGAGATCCTTTACTCTTCCCTGTGGATGACCTGTGACCTACTTTCTGTAAGATCTGAATTTTTTTAACTTGAATTTTTGAGATTGAATTTTAGAAAACTGAATATTTGCAGTATAAGAATTCAGAACAAAAAAACTAGCTGTTTGAAAATACATGTCTATAAAATTCAGCCATAAAAACATTTCAGTTTGTTAAATTTCAAATGTTCAATATTCGTTTAAAAAAAATCTAATTCAGAACTATTTAAACTACCACCTAAAATTCTATTTTGTTAGATTACACTTGCAAATAATTCAAATTTACACAATTCAAATTCAAATAGTTTAGTCATATTATAAGCTCCATAGTATCCACTTTTGTCCTTAAACGCTTGTTTTTTGGGTTCAACAGCTTATAAAAACTTGTTTCTAGGCTTTTGTAGCTTGTTTTCTGTACACTTTGTAACATAGCAGCTTTTAGACATTGTTTTTTGTTATAAGTCAAAAGGTTCAGGCAATACAAATCAATGGAGACGGTTTTATTTACTAAATTATTTAAATTATTTTTGTGAACAGTGTGTTTTAAAACTCTATCAATAGATAGCCTAGTAGGGAGTTAATAATTTTACTGGGAAAATTTACAAGAAAATGGGCTCTTTGTAAAAAAAAAAAAATATTTGTTTATTTTGCTCCATATGGTTAGAAAAAAACAAAAACAGAATAAAAGCTCAAAGCAAACTGTAGGCCTATATATAATCATATAATCTATGTGATCAAAACAACTCGCAGTGACCCAAAAGCAGTAGGCAGAAGCTTTGCTTATTACACATACTGTACATTTCAGCCTCAATTCAGTGTTTTTTTCCACCATTAATCATATTAAACAACAGAATACGGCCATTCAACTTTAACAAAAATGTAAAGAATAACCTTCCTTTAACATAAATGTATTAATTCCATTATTCAATTTTTTCTGTGAACCTTAGATGATTCATATACATTTGTACTGTATGTCTGATACGTTTTCAATCATAAGATTTTGTGCAGTTTGGATGCTGTCGATAGATATTTTACATTTCAATGTCTGTTTCAGTGGTTCTTTGGGCTTCCAAATTACAAAAGCACAGACGTTGTACAAACAGTAAAAAAAAAAAAAAAAAAAAAAAAAAACTAACATTAAAATAAGCTAAAACAACAAAAAATTCAGCAATTTTTTAAATTGTTTTGGAAACAATCCTGGAAACCTGGATATACAAGATAGCCTACATTTAAAAGAGGGATTTTCTAGACCTGGAAAAGTCATGTAAATTACAAAAATCTTTCTAGTTATGCCAACGCCTAAAATAATTAATTGGGAAGACATTGTGAGTAACTGTGTGCTTATTTCCCATGTGTGTAAAATGAGCTATACAACTTATAGTTATGCATTGTCAATGTAAAAAATGTAGTTCCCTTTCGTCCTGGGAACTCCGACGTGTCATTGGGGGAGTTCCCTGACGAATTGGGATCACGCTAGGGAGCCGCGACCCGCCTACCAGCGCGGGTATAAAAGGCGGAAGTAAACATTGCGTCAGTGCTTTTTGCTTCGGAGCCATCCAGTGTGTCTCTGTGTGAGCTGCTGTTCTTTTGCCTGAAGACTTTAACTGAAAAAACGAGTCCTCTTTTGGGAAGAAGAGCCTTTCTGGTGCTGGTGTGACAGCGCTTCAGCGACCATCGCTTCTTAAAAAAAAGAAAAAAAGAGCTGTTTTCACAGCTGGTAGTGGTGAGTGCACCTTGCAGTTTCCCCGTCGTGTCTGCCGCGGTGGTCCCTCGGTGCGTCGGCACATGACAGAGAGTAATTCTCTTTCTAAAAGAGCATTACAGGCGTTTCGCGTCCTTTTCAGGATGTCGTTTCACCCGTGCGTTTCTGGATGCGGTCGACTTCTCCCTCAGGAAGATGGTCACAAACACTGCCTCTCGTGTTTGGGCTTAAAGCACGCTGAGGCAGCGTTTCATTCGTACCATTCTTCCCGGAAGTGCATGAGGAGTTTAGTAAGTCCTGGCTGGCCCCTCTGGCGACCAGACGCAGACAACCTCGCTCCTCCTTCCTCACCACTCTTGATGGCGGAGCGGCGCACGGGTATGAGGGAATCCCCCCAGTGGAGTCACCGCATGTTCCCTGGGTCGGGCGATGTCCACTCTGGTGGTCCAGGAGCGCCACCTATGGCTTACCCTTGTGGATATGCGGGAAGCAGAGAAAAACAAACTTCTCAACTTCCCCATATCCCAAGGCGGCCTCTTCGGCGACACGGTGGAGAGCTTCGCCCAAGAGTTCTCCACCGCCCAGAAGCAGTCGGAGGCAATACGGCACGTCCTGCACAGGAGGCAGACTGCTGCTGGTCCATCTTCTGTGGCCGTAGAGCCTCCGGCTGCTCGTCGCCGAGGGTGCCCTCCTATGGCCGCTCCTCCTTCAGGGCAGCAGTCTAAACCTGGGGGGTGGAGGTCTGGTCATAAGAGGGCGGCCCAGCCCGCTCAGGCACCTCCGGCCCCTTCTCGGAGGAAGAAGGGCGGGAAGCGTTCCTGAGATGGGCGACCTGGAGGAGGACCTGGATGCTGCTCACGGGGAGGGTGCCTTTGCACACCTCCTTCTCCCGGGGGAGGGCCGGGTGGAGAATCCTGTTTTGAGTTTTATTTCTGTTCCGCTGCTGACCACTCAGTCAGCGGTACCCAAAATTTCAATGAAAGAGCAGTTTCTACTTCCTCCTTCAGGTCATCCACGGCTGAGACTGGCGGGCACACAGTCTCTCCCGTCCAAGAGAACCAGAATGGCAGTGTGCGCCACCCCCGAGCGGCACCACTCCCGTTCCCCTCTCCCCAGTTTGCAGATAGCAGTGACGCGTCGCTCCGGTCTGCAGCTGGGCCCGGAGGCGCAGAGACCAGGACACGAGGAGTCAGGGCCTCGTTCCTCGTCTCTCCCCCTCCCCTCGCCACCGGGCAGCCCGCAGCAGAATGCCCACGGGCCTTCTCTACTGTCTGCCCCCCGGTGGAAGCAGGTTGGTGTCAAGTTTCACACCCAGACCCCGCGCTCGGTCGCTACAACGCCACCAGTGCCGGGTCCGTCTTCCACCTCGCTGCCCCTCCGCGGGTACGCCGGTGGTTCGGGTGGGTTTGTTGGGACGGTATCTGGAGGCCTGGCTAGCGCTTCCGGGTCCGTCCCGATGGCTCATCCGCACCATTCGGTTCGGCTATGCAATTCAGTTTGCACGCCGGCCTCCCAAGTTCAGGGGCGTCCACTTCACCCGTGTGCGACTCGCCTCCCAACTCCTCCTATGGAGTCAGAAGCATCTGAGGTCGCTTCGTGCCGTTCATGTTCCAGGGGCGCTCAACCGTGTGGCAGACGAGCTCTCACGGCAGCCCCCCCTTCCAGGAGAATGGCGACTCCATCCCCAGGAGGTTCAGCTGATTTGGAGTGTCTTCAGAGTCGCACAGGTAGACCTGTTTGCCTCTCCAGACACGACCCATTGCCAGTGGTTTTACTCCCTGACCGAGGGGACCCTCGGCACGGACGCCCTGGCTCACAGCTGGCCCCGGGACTTGCGCAAGTATGCGTTTCCCCCAGTGAGCCTTCTTGCACAGACCCTGTGCAAGGTCAGGGAGGACGAGGAGCAGGTCCTTCTAGTGGCGCCGTATTGGCCCACCAGGACTTGGTTCACGGAACTCATGCTCCTCGCGACAGTCCCTCCTTGGCCAATCCCTCTGAGGAAGGACCTTCTTTCTCAGAGACGGGGCACTCTATGGCACCCGCGTCCAGACCTCTGGAAACTCCATGTCTGGTCCCTGGACGGGACACGGAGGTTCTAGGTGGTCTACCACAGGCAGTGGTAGACACCATCACTTCCTCTAGAGCCCCCTCTACGAGGCGCCTCTATGCGTTGAAGTGGAACTTGTTCGTCGAATGGTGTTCCTCCCGTCAGGAGGACCCCCGAACTTAGGGCACGCTTTCCCAGTGTTATTCAATATCCACTGAGCGGGTCTTGCGGAACAGCAGTGTGATTCCCTAGCTAGCTCCCGCAACTTATTCAAGAAACTGCTGCAGGGTAGCTTAGCTGGGCGCTGGAAAGGGCCAGCACCATGGCGTTTTATTAGGGATCCCAATTCGTCAGGGAACTCCCTCGACGACACGTCGGAGTTCCCAGGACGAAAGGGAACGTCTCGGTTACGTATGTAACCCTCGTTCCCTGAGTTCAGGGAACGGAGACGTGTCATCCCTTCGCCATGTGGCTGTACCTTCGCGGAGGACTGGACACTGTTCGGCTCCTCAGCGAAAAGCACTGACGCAATGTTTACTTCCGCCATTTATACCCGCGCTGGTAGGCGGGTCGCGGAATGCAAATCTTGCATGCCACTGTTCATTGGCTCGTTTTAATTCTCTCGAAGGCAATTGGCTCCCTAGCATGATCCCAATTCATCAGGGAACTCCCCCGACGACACGTCTCCATTCCCTGAACTTAGGGAATGAGGGTTACATACGTAACCGAGATTTTTTTTTAATATGCAAATAGAACTATGGTTTTTTCAATTATCAATGTCTAAAACCAGTATGGTCAAACTAACACACATGTGTTTCTGCCTAATTGTTGACTTTTGTTCTAGTGCTTTCACAACTGTTTTAATAACCTTTGGTAAAGTTTTAATTTAGCAATGTGGAACTAGTGTGACTACATATTTTCAGGAGTATTTTAAGAGCGATGAGCTCACTGTTGAGGTTTGGAAGAGTTTATTCGTTTATTAGAGAAACACGTGTGGTTAAAGAAGAAAGAAAGAAGAGGAACTGACATCTTAACCCACACAGAACTGGTCATCTCTGAACCCGGTTTGGACTGAACCTGGTAAAACAAAAATAACTTATTTAACTTATTTTATATTACTGTGTTTAACCAAATACATAAACACGGCACGTTGAATAGCATAATTATCTTTATTTATCATCTAATTGATGCTTGTGATGATGATTTTATAGAAATGTATATGTATTGAAAGCCATCTGTACACTAACAGACTGTACCTCATATGTTCACTAAATGAATGTGACATGATGGTTTAGGATTGTCTGGATGAGAATGATGTGTCTGACATTTAATGACAGTTACTTTTTACATTACGGTATTAGTTTTCATGTTTATGGGTTGTTGCTGATGTACAAGAGAATGGAATTATAAAGTGATGTAGATTACAAATTAAACATGGCTTGAGTCAAAACCTGTGATCGGCTGTTCGAACAACGAGTCGTTGAGGATGAGGATGATGTTCATACACACCTGGAATCGGAGGGTTTGGTGTGATATCTGGAGTTGTTTCTGTAGTTGATGTTACAACTGTTAAAAACAAAATGGAAATATAAATATATAATATTTTAATGCATGAACATAATATCAAGGCATTTATTTCACAAACTGCTGTAGTCCAGAGCTACAGTATCAGTGCTGAAAGCTGCTCACACTAACATGGGATGAGTTGTGTTCAAAATATCAGATATCTTTGTTTCCCCGCCTCCTCAGACTCGACACTTACGCCGGTTGCCAGTTTGAGGACACGCAACAGAACGAGCGCAATTGACAATGAAAGCCGAGGAGACTTATACACTGTAAGTTGATTTATCCGTGTTTTAATAAGCTCTCGTTCATAGAGATGTTTAGATGGATACCGAGGCTTTTTAGGTTGTGTAGAATCTGCGATCCCTGACCCAGTTTGTTTGCTCGTTTCCAAGGCTGCGATACGCTGTGTTTTCCTGCTATCTGGCATCCAGGCGTGTCAAAATACTATTGGCTGAACTGGCAGTGGGCGGAGTCACACAGACCAAAATCAAAATCCGACTGACAACACGGAAAGTGTAATCCAGAGAGGATTCAGATACTGATTCTAGAAAACTCCATGAGTCGGTCAAATGAAGATGATGACCATAAACACCTGGATTTGGAGAGTTTGCTGTGGTATGTGGAGTTGTTTCTGTAGTTGATGTTACAACTGTTAAAAACTAAATTGAAATAGAAATATATAATATTTTAATGCATGAACATAATATCTAGGCATTTATTTTACAAACTGTATCAGTATCAGTGCTGAAATCTGCTCACACTAACATGGGATGAGTTGTGTTTAACACTAGAAGTGCCAGAATTCCATAACTACTAGAACTGCCGCGAGCGGTCATTTTGACCGCTAGATTCCAAACTCTATATCTTTAATGATACATACCCAATTGAGAGATTAATGCATTTATTGTATTAGGATATATTTTAAAAACAAAACAACACCAAACTGTACATTTAAACAAGTTTAATTATACATTTATAAATAATATCTGTAGATGTCCTGAACAAAATAACGGAGTAGCCTATGTTTTCATGTTTCCACTGTTCGATCGCGCCCGCCGACACACACACACACACACACACACACACACACACACACACACACACACCATATTACAGCATTGCAGTCTTGACATTGCAGCCTGTTCATTATAGCCATAATAAAATAGTCAACCTAACATATAAAAATTCCACTGCTCTGTTTATATAGTCAGTATAGCCTCGTACAATTCGTACCATTTTGCACGTGTGAAGAGGATGATTTTTTCCGTCGATATTGGAACGTGAGTGAAGTACAAAGCCTATAATAAAGTAGTTTAGTTTAAAATAGTTTACCATCCAAATACATCGCAAATGTTGAAACATTTTGATTCTAATTAGAGAATTAGGTGAGCCTAACGCCGCTTACTTTCACTTTCGCTTATAAAGTATTTCATTTTGGCTTGTTTATAGTTATTTTTTCATTCTTGTTCTGTTCTGAATATCATTACATTTAAATTATTTGTTGTTGAATATGTTTTGTGTATTTTTACCACATTTTATTGTTGTGTATATTGGTATAGCCTATAATAATACCGCGAAATTCAGTGCGGTCAATATGACCGTCTATGGCCGAAATAGGTAAATATGTTCATTTGTTTTTTTGCCTTATGTGCAATTTATATGAAAAACATTTTAAATGAAAATACAGACACTTTTAGGAAAAGTCAGGAACCGGCAGGATTTTATTTATTTTTTCAACAAAGTTATTGCAGATATAAAATTCAAAACGGTCAAAATGACCGCCATGGCACTTCTAGTGTTAATAAATCCTCACTATGATTTGATTAATTTATCATGGGATGGTGTGAGTTACACTAGCTGTATATTATGATTATTTTGCATCAGACAACAGACTGTACAAGACCGGTCATATGTATCAAAACTCACTGACAAA
The DNA here is from genome assembly GCF_965113295.1 of Leuciscus leuciscus. Taxonomy (NCBI): domain Eukaryota; kingdom Metazoa; phylum Chordata; class Actinopteri; order Cypriniformes; family Leuciscidae; genus Leuciscus; species Leuciscus leuciscus. Next base: position 23,024,506 of record NC_138725.1, on the reverse strand, counting down.
TCTGACAAAGAGCTTTTTTTGATGATAATATGTGTGATGATAAAGCAGTCTGTGAGAGCCAGTGCAAACCACTGAAGCAAGAGACTGATGATGTGTGACAGTGATCATGTGATCATGAACCTTGTGTAGAAGCTGCTGCTGTAGTTCGGCTTGATGTCTTCTCAGAGTTTGAGCTTCTGACTGGAGTCAGTGTTGTTGAAGCGACTGGAGCTGCAGAAGATGAATGTTCAGACGCATCAGGACATTAACATCATATTTTCATATTGATCATGACATGCAGTTTGTGTTCAATCATCACAGCTTACAGTGGCAGTAGTTGAGAAGAGAGATGTTACTGTATCATTTATTCCTGGTTTATATGAGAGTGAAACACAGTGAGCTGCTTCCCATAAACCTTCAGCTTTCCTGAATCAATGACATTATTAAGCCTTAGAATTCCTCAAACTGCATACAAATCCTTATAATTCCCAATATTGACGTCCCTCATGGGTCATACATGAAATATTGCATAAATCAGAAGAGTCTATTTTAGCCTAGTATGACCCATAGGAGGTCAATATTGGGAATTATAATAATTTTTATGCAGTTTATGACATTGACCACTAATATTTTACAATTGCCAAACATATGAAGCCATCAGGAAGAGTAGAGTCAGTGTGTGTGAAAGTTTTGACAAATCTGTTTGAAAAGAGTGTTTTCTCACCTGAATACTTGACAGTGTATCTGACTGAGGTCTTGAGTTGATTTCTGTGAGTAAGCCGACATCTCCACTCTCTGTTGTTATCTTCATTCAGGAGTGTTGTAGTCAGAGTGATGATGATACAGCGATATTGATCTGATGATGATGATGATATCTGATATCTGGAGTCTGTCTTCAGATCAACACCAGCCTGATTCACCCACAACAGCTCAATTCCCTCAGAACGAACCCATTCATCACAGGAGAGTCCATTATCTGAATACAACTGACAGGAGAGAGTCACAGAGCGGCCTGGACTGATCTCAGTCTGTGAGGATGAAGATGATGATGATGATGATGATGATGGAGACACTGAAACTGAACACAAGACACAAATCACAGACTCTTCCATCATCATCTGAGTTTAAAGAGAGAACCTTTTTAAATTGATCACATAATCATAAACTTACCATGAAGAACATGCAGAGAAACACGTGCATCAGGTCCTTGTTTCTGTCCGTTCACATATTGTTGGCAGCTGTAAGATCCATAATCTTCTTCTGTGACGTTCTTGATGTTCAGAGAGCAGTCAGACTCCAGTCTCAGTCTCTCATGTTTCTCTGTGTCTTTATTCTTTATCCCTTGATGAATCAGTTCAACTCCTGCTGAATGTCTGAATCTGTTATAGTAGGTCCATGTAGTTTTAGATTTGCAGTCAGGAAGAGCATTATTACAGGACAGACGAGCATTTTCACCAGAACTGATGAACACATGATCCTCCACTCCACTGATACCTGAAACACAGTATATCTCAGTGATCATTATGATATTAATAAATATAAACCATACCAGCATAAAAACCAGAAGAATCAAATCATACAGTCTTTTTCCTGTGTTTGATAGTTAATGCATTAATAAACATTTATGGATAAACCAAATCAAACGCCTCTTTAAGAAGGAATAAGAAATACCCTGACTTTGAAACAAATGTAAATAATGTAATATCATCATCCAGACACAGTCGTGATGATACTGTACTTCTGTTCTCTGACCACACAACATCACTTCACTGAGCTGAACACTCGTTGTGTGTTTGATAGTAAGTTTATGATCAATCATGAGCTGAGTTTGGGAAGTAGTTAACAGTGAATTTGATCATGATTAGGGCCCTCTCAAGTAAAGGCATGACAAAATAATGCATTAACAAATCATTTAATACAATATGATTAAACATGCACTAGGAGAATATTTGTATTCCTTTACACCACCAGTACAACAAAACAAACAAACAAACAAAAGATAAAGGTTATTTGTAGTTATTTTATTATTTATTGATATCATTAAACACAGACTCATCAGTCAACATATATTAGAGTAAAATGCCAGCATTACCGTAGCAACACAACTAACACGCCGAGAGCACCTATAGTGAAGATATTTTAAGTTGAACTAAATAGTTTCCACCTCTTCTATTTTTGACAGATTGTGGAACATCTAATGCAAGAGCTTTATACACTAAGTGTCACAACCCTTCAGTTTTGGATATTCTTTCTTTTAATGATCTCTCATTAACCATGAGTTCAATCAGGCCTACACGAATGCTTACTGGTTTTAAATGTGTTCGTTTGGGAATAAAGGCTACATTTAATCCACAGCACATCTCAACATTATCCTACTGTAAGATATAGAACAAAATCAATTTCAAATAAAGTTAAAGAAGTTACATATAAGGCCATTCATTTGATTTATCCAGTGAGAAGAGCTCAAGATTTTTTAGAGACATGGAGACTAAATGCGTCTTTTGTAATTTAGAAGAAGAATCCATAAAACATGTATTTTATGAATGTATATTGTTTTGGATTGATATTGAATATCTAATATTTAAATTCACAAAATCAAATATTCGACTGTCTGGTAAAGATATAATTTTGTTGAATAAAAATAAGAGTTTTGAGCAAAATGTGGTGATTAACTTAATAATTATGTAAAATACCATAAACAGAAATGGACCAATAATAAACCTAACATTATATTATTTAAACTGAACTTAAGCATTATATTGAGGACCTAAAAGAAGCAAAAAAAAAAAAAAAAAGCAAATGGATGTCATTTTTTAATCCTTTTCTTTTTAGATTTTTTTTTAATAAATTTTCCACTGTATGGTTTTCTCTTTTTTTCTATCTGTTGTTTCCTTTGATGCTCTAATGAATGTAATAGATAACAGTTGAACACACAGTGATCCTCTGATATGTGTATGTTGTTCTTGTAGCATTTAGGCAGATTTAAACTCTCATGTTTACCAATATCTTATACAAAATGTTAAGAATATAAATACATGCTGTTTTACTTTTGTTCCTTATTTATGTTATAAACATTAACACTTAGTACAGAAATGTAATAATGAGAATTGTCTGTGCAATATATTTGTGAATTTTACAAATGTTTATCCTCAAAATCTTTAGTTATATTTAATTATAATTATTTCTAATTATATTTAGCTATATCTAATTTGTTATATCTGTAATTGTATGCTACACATGACCCATAGGAGGTCAATATTGGGAATTATAAGGATTTTTATGCAGTTTATGACTTGGACCACTAATATTTTACAATTGCCAAACGTATGAAGCCATCAGGAAGAGTAGAGCCAGTGTGTGAAAGTTTCCACAAATCTGTCTGAAAAGAGTGTTTTCTCACCTGAATACTTGACAGTGTATCTGACTGAGGTCTTGAGTTGATTTCTGTGAGCAAGCCGACATCTCCACTCTCTGTTGTTATCTTCATTCAGGAGTGTTGTAGTCAGAGTGATGATACAGCGATATTGATCTGATGATGATGATAATATCTGATATCTGGAGTCTGTCTTCAGATCAACACCAGCCTGATTCACCCACAACAGCTCAACTCCCTCAGAACTGACCCGATCATCACAGGAGAATCCAGTATCTGAATACAACTGACAGGAGAGACTCACAGAGCGGCCTGGACTGATCTCAGTCTGTGAGGATGAAGATGATGATGATGATGATGATGATGATGATGAAGACACTGAAACTGAACACAAGACACAAATCACAGACTCTTCAATCATCATCTGAGTTTAGAAGGAGAATCTGCCCTTTTTAAATTGATCACATAATCATAAACTTACCATGAAGAACATCCAGAAAAACACGTGCATCAGGTCCTTGTTTCTGTCCGTTCACATATTGTTGGCAGATGTATAATCCATAATCTTCTTCTGTGACGTTCTTGATGTTCAGAGAGCAGTCAGACTCCAGACTCAGTCTCTTATGTCTCTCTGTGTCTTTCTTCTTTATCCCTTGATAAACCAGTTCAACTGTCCCTGAATGTCTGAATCTGTTAGAGTGGGTCCATGTAGTTTTAGATTTGCAGTCAGGAAGAGCATTATTACAGGACAGACGCACATTTCCACCAGAACTGATGAACACATGATCCTCCACTCCACTGATACCTGAAACACAGTATATCTCAGTCATCATTATGATATTAATAAATATAAACCATACCAGCATAAAAACCAGAAGAATCAAATCATACAGTCTTTTTCCTGTGTTTGATAGTTAATGCATTAATAAACATTTATGGATAAACCAAATCAAACGCCTCTTTAAGAAGGAATAAGAAATACCCTGACTTTGAAACAAATGTAAATAATGTAATATCATCATATCTTGAACTCTTGATGTCAGCTTTGTCATAAACATTACTGGACGGCACAGGATTAGTTGATCCTCCTCTTCAACTGTAGAAAATACACTAATAACTGCCCTTAAAAGCTCTTTATCTGTTCTGTGTTTCTCTCTTTCCTTCAAACTCACCCTACTGTGACTTATGCACAGCTAAATACAAAATAACAATTCAAAACCCACAAAGAATATTTGTGGAACAGTTCCCAAAGGAAGGAGCAAAACTCAGGGAAGGTTTGCTGGGATCAGTAGTTCACTCTCCATCCAGACACAGTCGTGATGATACTGTACTTCTGTTCTCTGACCACACAACATCACTTCACTGAGCTGAACACTCGTTGTGTGTTTGATAGTAAGTTTATGATCAATCATGAGCTGAGTTTGGGAAGTAGTTAACAGTGAATTTGATCATGATTAGGGCCGTCTCAAGTAAAGGCATGACAAAATAATGCATTAAAGCAACACTATGTAACTTTTCAACCTTCATAATATATTTCCAAGATCCTTGTGATGGTACATCAACTTACAATAGGTTGAATGACACGTCTGCCATAGCCTGACAGGGTCTGTATCGCTTTTACTGGCACTATGTAACTTCGGGGTTCGGGTAGTAACCAGAGCACAAAAAGAACTACAAAATTCGACTGCTTTACGGCATACGTCACTTCCCCCACCACTTCCTCAAATTTGGACGTGAGAGGCCAACCAGCCGGCGTTTGTTTTCGGCTTTCGTGCGTATGTTTTTGTCATGGGGGTTGTTTACACCTGGCCACTTCATGCATTTTCTCAGATCGGATAGCTATCCGATCGTGAAAAGTCCAGGTTTAAATGCCCTCCGAAACGCATTTGAGACAGATTTGAATCCGATCCCTCAAACCACTTCAGGAGGAGATCTGAGACGCATTCCAGACGAAACTGGACAAGTGTAAATGCATATGGTTGTTGAAACCACATATGTAAATTGTACTCCTCCCAAAAATGAAAAAAAAAAAAAAAAAAGTGTGAGAGAGTTGTATAGGCTATTATGTTATTTCCAGATATGACGACGCGCTGGAACACGCATCACCGCAGATGAGCAACTGCATCAAGCCAACGTGCAAACTATCGCAAATCAAAGTGAAAGTAAGTCGCAGACGCTTAACACACAATCTTCATCATTAAAAGTAAAGAAACGAAATGATCTTACCAGGGCTGATACTGCTCTCTCTTATTGCGGTCTTTGATTTTGAAATTTTAGCTGATGATCTATAAAATGCAGCTCATATCTGTTGCTTTCGGTGACGTGAACTCCAATCCGATGAATTTAAATCCGTTTCGCAAAAATACATTTATGTGACCAGGTGTAAATGGAATCGTTTTGATAAATCAGATAGCTATGCCTCACGAATTAGTTTGCCAGCTGAACTCAGGTGTTGTGAGGTGTATTTATCACGTAGTCCTGAGGGATATCAGACGCTGTTGACGTTGATTCCTGCGATTATCATGAGAACAGCTTTCAATATCTCACATAATTATAATAAATAAGCCTAACGTAGAGGTTGTAAATAGTGTAAACGAGCACAATTTGCAAACTATTATGATAAATTGCAGTAATCATGTCTAATGACATCATAACGGCCAATGTTATGAAATAATGCGACGTACATTTAACTTAATTGATGTTATCTGGCATTTTGTAATGTTTACATTCCAATAAAAACAACACAAATTAAATTATACAGTAGGCCTAGACTATAGACTATTTACTTGTGATTTAGCTGCAATCATGTAAAAACGTTATAATATAATATATTTACGACAGTGCAAGTATTCCACAGCGACTCTAGGGGTCGCTGTTTGACAAAAACACAATTTCTACTTAGTGTGGCTTTAACAAATCATTTAATAAAATATAATTAAACATGCACTAGGAGAGTGATTGTATTTTTTATTTTTATTTTTTACATTTTTAATAATACAAATATTATATACATTTTTTTTTTACTTATGTTTTTTATAACATCTATGAATTAATGCTATGTTTTGGGAGATGTGAAGTACTTTTGTGCCTATTTACTGCAAAATACCTCAGCTACACCATTAGCATGCATACGAAATATTACCTTTTTATAAAAAAAATTAAATAAAAAAAACACATTAATGATGATCGAAATGAAATCTGAGTTGTTTCTGGATATTGATCTCGGTGTGAGATGCATAATTCTTCATCTGCTGGTTAGAATTTTTTTGGCAGATAATATAGTTTTACCAAAAAGTGTAATTACCATACACTTCCAGCAGAGGCGCCATAGAGATCCATTCATTTTTTTGGATGTGACTGACTGCTCTTATAACAGCTTTTGTTATGGATATATATATTTAAACATTTTAAAACACATTAAATCAGTACTTTTGAAGTGTCTTGTTTTTGCAATAATGCCACATAAATTTCCAGTAATGACACTAAAAGAAAAGACTTGAATGCAGTTACATATTATTTATTTCAATAATCGAAATGTATATAATTATTAACTTTAGAATAAGAAACACATTTTAGTACATCAAAGTAAATACCTGTGTGTGTGTGTGTGCGCGCGCGCGTGTGTGTGTGTGTGTGTGTGTGTGTGTGTAAGTGATCATGTTCGTTCCACATTGTATTTTAGTCCAGGAGTTTTAGGAAAAAAGGGTGAACAAATTGCAACAGAATCAAACTCAACTGATTTTGTATCCTCAATATGTCCTGAGTAAGGGGGAAAAAAGCCCCAAAGAATCCCATTAGGGGAAAGTTCTGAAAAAGACCCAAATATATCCTATTCATACGCCTATTCATTATTTTTCTCACATGAATAGGGTAAAAAATGTAACCTTTAGATATCACCATGAAAATTACTGAGTTGATTACTTATATCAAGACAAACAAAAAATGTATTACAAGTTTTTTTTTAATTGTTTGTTAACATGGACAAATGGTGCATAATCTAATTACAGATGTGCTAATTTGCATAAATACCACAACAGATCTAAACATTGGGTACAGCGTTTTTAAAACATTCAGAGATTCAGTCAGTCATTAATTCAAGGTCCACTCAACTATCAACTCTCAACTTTCAACTGTCACTAAGCTGTCCCTCAGGTAAGAAATATGTCCTTTTGTTTTTCCTACATGGATTATTCATTAATATACATTAATAAAACATACCTGGTGATCAACTACAATTTATTGGGAACATCTGGATGTGTGTTGAGCTGTTGTACGACTATTTTTGGTGAAACGATGTCAAGTTTAGGATTAGCGAATAGTTTCATTAGATAGCTAACACGGCTAGCAGCAGCAAATAACTTGTTAGCTGTCTTGAGATTAATCGACTTGAATTACATACATGGCAGTGTAATGCCTACAATAATCCATGTATCCATGTCTTAAGTAAGGGATAATGTATAGCGAGGCGGTTGTTATAGCGGATAACAACCCCGACAGGCTGAACGGGACCCCGACGCGAAGCATCTCATGAAACATCTTCTCGTCCCCCAGAAACAGTCCCACAGACCCAGCCCCAAACCCCATCTCTGCAATAATAATTAATAAAGGCTGTTTTAAAGTACTTCTTCCTGCCTCTATGTATTAATGCTCATGGGTAGCCTAAATGGGTTCCATTCAGACCTTAACATTTAGTCTTTTACTGTTATATGTCAACAAGATTCAACAAGACATTTTCTCCTGGCTAGACCCAATGTTTAGATCTGTTGTGGTATTTATGCAAATTAGCACATCTGTAATTAGATTATGCACCGTTTGTCCATGTTAACAAACAAAAAAAACAAAAAAAAAACATTTTTTGTTTGTCTTGATATAAGTAATCAACTCAGTAATTTTCATGGTGATATCTAAAGGTTACATTTTTTACCCTATTCATGTGAGAAAGATAATGAATAGGCGTATGAATAGGATATATTTGGGTCTTTTTCAGAACTTTCCCCTAATGGGATTCTTCTGAGCTTTTTTCCCCTTACTCAGGACATATTGAGGATACAAAATCAGTTGAGTTTGATTCTGTTGCAATTTGTTCACGGTTGACCCCCATTTTGGCTTAAAACGCCTGGACTATTTGTGCTCTAGTACATTGACGTATGGAAATTTTCTGATTTATTCTGGATTTATTGATTTTTTTTGACAAATGAAAAACAAAAAAACTATTTTCATTTCAAAGACATTCATTTCAAAGGTCTTGAGTCTGACTTTTTTTAAAAATACCTTCAGAACAACCGAATCAAGCCCAGTTTTTGTGTGTGTAAAGATAGATCATTTAGAAAAAGTCACAAAATCTTATTGCACTGAGATGAAGGAAACCATTTTTTTTTTAACTAAAGAAAAGTCGACAAATTAGGGTTCGGTCCTGGAGGGCCACTGTTATACTGTTATATTTGTTGTGTTTTATTTTCTGAGAGTGCAAGCATGATGTTGAATCATCATCATCACATTGTAACATAAATTCAATGCCATTATCAATGATTTTTGGATGAAATCTAAAAAAAAACATTATGGGTGTAAAAGTGATGTTGATTCAATGCAGTAACATTGACACAATAACACTGATTTAACATTGTTTGGATGGTGGCTTGCTATCTGGGACCCTCATCAAACACAGCTAATCAATGTCTCCAGGATTACTAGAAAGCTACAGACAGGAGAGTTTATCAGGGTTGGAGATAAACTCTGCAGGACAGTGGCCCTCCAGGACCGAGTTTGCCCATCCCTGGTTTTCTTTATGAAACACGTCACCGTTATTGAGATTCACGCGCTGATTCTTGAGGTTTGAGTGTATCAAAGTGAAACAGTAGTTCAAAATGTTTAGTGTTTTTCTATATGTTTTACTCTAATCAATTATATGTAATTAATAACACACATGACAGTCTAGAAGAGGTCAGCTGATCAGAGCACTACAAGATAACTATATCATTATCATCATCATCAAGTAGATGACATCATCTGATCACATTAGTAGTGGGAATCTAGTAGTAGTAGTATATTTATCAAAGTGATTTCCCCCATTATAGATAAAGTTTAAATTACCAACTCTTTTGGTACATTCATATGGAGAAGAACTAGCCTGGGAAAACCCAGACTACTTCCGGCGAATTTTAATTCTCTCTCCAGGATAGTCTGGAGAAGAGCCCATTCAAACTCATTTCTGTGCTGCCGAAATCGCGGCACCAATCAGAAACGTTTGGGGAGGGATTTACATGATGACGATAGCGCAGCGACGCTGAAGGGGATTTCATTACAAAGATGGATGCCGCCGTGGAACATCACTTGTTCGAATCATAGACCGTATATAAACGAATCAGTTATCGCGTCTGTTTTGAGCGATTTAAACTTACCGTTTTCGTTAAAACCGGAGCAAAGAACAACACTCGAAGCATACGTCATCTCCTTCATCGATTTGATTTTATGACTATCCAATTGCTCCCAGAGGAATTTGAGCTACGTCGGTTGGTGACGCCCCTTTGGAAATGATTTGTCTACATAGCTTCGCCAGACCCTATACTCAGTTTCAACTGAGAAGGGTCTGGTTTTAACCAGGCTAGAGAAGAACCATCATGATAGAAATTCAAAAAATTTGAATTGAAAGAAATAAGAAAGCTATAAGAAATGGAGATTGAGAGCAAAAACGCAGCATGTAACTGTTAAAAAACTGACTACACGCTTGTTTATAAGAAAGTTTGGGAATTATTAACTCATTTATGTGTCCAGCGCTGTCACATCACGTCAGGTGTCAAAAGAACGAAAGACTCAGAAGAATCAGACCCGAAGACTCAAGAGATGAACTAATCATTTCTCTTTCCGGTACAGAACCCATCTGATTTTGCGCATGCGCGGTCGACACAAGATGAACAAATCACTCTCTGTACTGTAGGAAAAACAACAACTTGCATCACAATATTGCAATTGTAATTGTGTAATTGCAGGTGTAATTGTGATTGTCAAAACATTTGGTAACTAAACAGAATTTTACACAATTGTCACGATTTCAATTGAATTCTTGGGATTTGATTTCAATCTTGATTCAATATTGACTCTTTGGATACATATTAGGTAGGCTACTACAGTAGAGAGCCTACATGTTAATTTTTCTCAAGAAAAAATATCTCACATAATGCTGTAAACATACAGAGAGCCCTGTCAGCTGGTATTATTAAAGGTTAAAAAATAATTGGTTTTCATTATAATAACAATTATGACAAGTAAAAATATAATACAAATGTAATATAGTGCACATATTTAGCAAAATACTCCTCTCTATAGCTATTTTTTCTAGTCAACTAGTGTTGGTCATTAAATGGCTTTCCTGAGGTAAATGTAACTAATGTTCTGTGACATAATTGTTCACCTGCAGTTTTATTGACAACTTTCCATGGTTGAAAAACACTGATTGATCGATATTATGTATGAGGCATAAATACCTTTCGGTAAGTTGTACTGTATCTTTAAATAAAAAGTAACAGATGATCGGTTTACTTGAACTGAGGCGCTACAGCGATCGGTCCCGTCACATTTACAAGCACCAAAACGGTATTTATTGTCTGAATTTCGTAATAAAATGGACATAACCTGAGAGCTGAGAATTGTTTTCATATCAGTAGTAACCTGCTCTGTCTAGTCTGTCGGTGTCAGTGTCCTCTTTGCTCCACGATTTTTCTCTGCGTGAGAAAATGGATGTGTGGCGCGAGAGCGTGTGAAAAGTGTAAATTGCGTGAGTCTCACGCTGAATGCGTAGAGTTGACAGCCCTACTTTTAGAAGGGGAATAAATCGTCGGCAGCGTTCCTCCTTCCGCCATGCTTCTTCTCCATGTGAGGATTCATTACATTAGACTAGAGTGCGCACTGCGCCGCATGCACACAGTGCTTCTACATGTGGGGATTGTTTACATAAGAGTGCGCACGTGTTTTGCGCAGCATATACGCAGTGTTTGTTTAAGCGGTTGATGGAAAATAATACCGGCACATGTCTAATTGCAATACAATATCATCACTCTCTATAGCAACGCTCTCCCACATATTAATCTATTGTAACTGCGCTTATTTCCGTCGTTGGTATAAGTAGCAGTGGGTGGAATAGACAAGAAATGTACAGTTTTCTACCATCTTGCTGACAACTTTTCTTTAGTCATTCGGCAGTCTTGCAGCTTGAACCTCTACAGGAAATCCACCCTTACGCCCGTTTCACACATACTGCATTTGCAGTGCGTAGTGCTTTCACATATGCATACAGTAACTGATCCACGGCTGTACCACAAACACAAGTTTTGTCAGCATTGCGATTCTCTTTGTACACATATACACTCTTTAATAGACGTTTAAACACAATTTAAACAACGTATTATTCAATGCTACTTTATATATATATATATAAAGTTGCTCAAGCAAGTGGTAAAATATTAACCATGTAGCCTACTTATATTTAAGTCGCAAACATTTTAAAATAAAACTTGACAAAAACAGCCGACTCATGCCTTTTCTTTTGCATTTAAATTTCAATACAATAAATCTTGCATGTCACAAAGGACTTGTTTTTCCACCTCCACGAATGAGATGATTTATGGTGAGATTACTACATTTTATTTAATTAAATGCATTTATGGTGAGATTATTATATTTTCATGTCAATCTGTGTTCATTTTGACTCATTTTAATTCAGCGCGTGCAGCACAGGAAACTTAGACTCGGTGTGAAAACGATCGCTACCTCGAACGGATCGCCGGACCGCATCCACATGAAGTTTGAAAGCTCTAACCTGTTAACATGGGTGCGGAAAAAAATATGCACACGGAGTATGTGTGAAACGGGCGTTACACTCTTAATATGAAGATAATTCTTCATCATCAGATGTTTGAGTGACACTATGTCCAGTATCAGGAATAATACAGTATGATCTTTGTGTATCAATACAGTATGATCTTTGTGTATCAATACACAACTCTGAGATCACAACGTGAATGTGTGCAAGAATAAACTGAGCATGTTCAAATGAACTCTTTCCAGACTAATTCCACTAAATGTCTTTAGAGAAAATACAGATTTCTTTACCTGTGAGAAGTGAAGAGAGAATGATCAGTCCCAGCAGACACAGATCACACTTATCAGCCATTGTGTGTTTCTGTCAGTCTTCCTCTTCACTATATATAGTTACAGCTCTTCCTTGAAACATCATCAGCTCCTCCTGTGGTTGGTTACTTCCTCTGATCTCATCAGTGTTTAGTCCTGACTCTATGACACAGCTGAAGAAGCGATCAGAAAGATCTCTGGTGTAAAACTGTGTTGACTTTGAAAAGCTCTGGATCAGAAAGTGAGCTGAACTGTACAGTGGCGTCCAGAAACCAACCAAGTCCATAAAGAAGTGTTATGTTTGACACTGAACAAAGTGCTTTGAATGAACAGTTCCACACAAATCAATACAAACATATATTTATCCTCTCATTAGCTATGTTTCCATCACCCTGTTTTTATGCATATTTTGAAGTATCGCATCAGAAACGAGTGATGGAAACGCAAAATGTATAAACTTTAAGTTTGGATGGAAGCCCAGCTATTGTAGCTACTGATTATTTGTCAGAGAAAACAATTTCAACATAATGAAATATAGTTATTTTTAAGTGACCCAATACAGTGTCCTCAGGGTCATTTTTATGTCTATTTTTTTAATTTTTATTATTGACACTTTTTTTCCCATCACATCACTAACACATTGTGTTGCTATATGTGTGTGTGTACCATGAAGCTTTTATTAGGCTACTAAGTTTGTGCTTGTGAAACCACAAATTCACAACCTCCAGAAGTGTTTCACTGACAGATGCGTCACAATCACACTTCATCTATATATACACAGCAAAAACTCCAGTGTTAAATTAACTCTCCTGGGAATTTATCTTAGACCACACTCAAAAGTGTTAAAATAAGGGTACATTAAAAGTCAAAAGCCCAACTAAAGCAAACACTGATCACCATAACGGTGTGATTTTCTCCTTCAGTGATTCTGCTTGTTAACATCAGGTGTCTTCAATAATTGTCAATTATCACTCAATTAATCACTGAATATTTAATTACCCATACAGAAATGTAATATATGTCAATACAGTATATGTAAATTACATATATAATGTTAGTGCCCATGTATGTCTGCTGCATATATGAGAATATATGCAAAATTCATATATGTAAAACACATAGACATATATGAAACATATATTTCAAAATATAGCAAAAATGGCCGTTTTCATGTAAGTGCCATATATTTTCCCGTATATGCACATAAATGTGAAATATATGTAAGACGCATATATGTATACATGCATATATGACGCATATATGTATACATGCATATATGTACTTATTTCTATAGTACATACTTTCACATATATTAGGGATACAAATCTTATATCTGAATGCCTTGAAATTAAATGCCTATAGTTGGAGATTGTCTATTGTGTGAATACCAAATATAGTATTTTAATACAATAATGCAGTGTTTTCTTTGTCATTTTTGACAAATACATCCACAAAGCACCATAACCATATGCCACAGCTTTAAAAATGCATCAGTATCACATGCATGTACACTGTAAAACTTTTCACTGTAAATTTACAGTAAAATACTGACAGCTGGGTTGCCATCCACATACTGTATTTTTACAACACTAGTACAGTAAACAGCATTTACAGTACTCCACTGTAATTACCAATTATACCACATTTTACATTATTAAACTTGTCGACAGCAATACATTGTATTTTTACAGGGAATACTGCTTTTATTATTACATAATTAAAATATTATACTTTAAGGTTTCATAAGAGTAGTCACACTAGGAAAAAGAAAACAACATTTTCTGGGTTTTAAAACATTTATTTAGTTAAAATGCCATCTGTGAACATGTTGGCTGAATTACTTTTTAAACATAAAATGCAATTTTAACACTTAACAACAAACAGGTAACAGTTAGCACTTAATTAAAGGAATAGTTCGCCCAAAAATGTAAATTAGCACATGATTTACTCACTCAAGTCATCCTAGGTCTATATGACATTCTTCTTTCAGACGAATACTGTCGGAGTTATATTAAAAAATGTCCTGGCTCTTCCAAGCTTTATAACGACAGTGAAATTCTGTTTCTTTTTTGAAGTCCATAAAAGTGCAAACGAAATCCCATTCAAAGTCTGCAAGTTTTCACAGAAGTGAGGAAACCTTTAGGCTTACAGTGGTGTTCTTGTTTTGCACAACTTGGCCAGTTTTCTTTGAAGTTACTTGTCCTTTCTTTGTGTTTGATCCACGTTCAGGATTGATGTCAAGAAAGCGTCTAAAAGGCAGAAAAAAACAACAATTAAATATTATTAACTGAGTGTATATATTTTGACAAAGAGAGACAGCACAAAAGCTGTCTAAAACTGAACAACATGAAAAAAAAAAATGCAATGTTGGATGTTGTGATCAATAACTGATATTTTTTCTGCCCTGGTAAAATGCATCAACTCAATGTGTCTGTTTACATGCGCACTGTCAACTAACTAAATTTCTGAAGTGGGGTTGCCAGATTTAAAGTTTTATTCTACAACTTTTGTCTACTCATCGCCCATTAACAATATCATCCCCTCATCCGGTGCCATCAGTGTATCAGTGGAAAGGCAGTCATAGACTCTCCGTTTATATAGAGCACACACTGCCAGAATCCAGCCCAAACATTTGTGACAGAAATAATTTAACTTAATTGCAAGCCTTGCAATGTTTATTGCATATATGACAACATGATTTACCAGACTAAAATGCATGTTTGCACCCAAAAATTTTAATTCTGTCATTATTACTCACCCTCAAGACTTTTGTTCATCTTCGGGACACAAATGAAGATATTTTTGATGAAATCCGATAGTTTTGTCCTTCCATTGATAACAATATCATTGCAACTGTCAAAGCCCAGAAAAGTGGTAAAAACAATGGTAAATATATAGCTACAGTGGTTCAACCTAAATATTATGAAGCAGGGTTTCTGCACATTTTTTAAAGTCAAATTTAAGGCTTTTTAAGACCTTTTTAAGACCCGAAGAAATCAAAATTAATACCATGCATTAGGGGTGTGCAATATTGACAAAATATGTCTCGATCGATATTTTCAAAGTTTTCTTGATAATAATTAGATAACATTTTACTGATTGTGTTTCTGTGCTTGGTGCCATGGCTTGTTTAGGCCTGTTGACAGCTGACTGACAAAGATATTCATATTTTTCATATTCTATGCAGTGGTCAGTTTACAGCACTGACAGAAATTAACATTTTTTATTAAGGGGTAATATTTGCCACCTTAAATTGATTTCAAGGGGCATTTTCACCCATATATGGACATTTGTAGATGTTTCAACAAGATATCTTTCACATCTACTGCAGTCAGATTCACCCGTGTTCACGCTGAAGGAATCACTCACATGGCTGGGCACTTGTATGACACATCAAGGATATTAAGAGGCTAAAAGCAGGTTTAAACATTGCCCCATTGAAGTCAACAGGGTGCAAATTTTAAAAAGAGGATAACACGGTGTAGGCAACACTGATTTTTGTCGTTGTTCTCTGTATTGACAGCACTCCAAATTTACAAAAAAAATGCTTTCTGGGCCTTAAAAGTTGCAAAGACGTTGCTGTCTATGGGTGGTTCAGAAACCTCTCAGATTTCATCAAAAATATCTTAATCTGTGTTCTGAAGATGAACGAAGGTCTTACAGGTTTGGAACGACATGAGGGTGAGTAATTAATGACAGAATTTTCACTAATCCTTCAACTGAAAACAACTTGCACTGACATATCTTAAAATATATGACTGCCACTGTTTTATCTCAAGATGCACACCAGTAATGTTTTTTTTGTTTTTTTTTTATGATACATTATTATAAAAGCTGCTTAAATACCCTAATTTTATTAAGGCCTAGACCTGGCTTAAGCTAAGCCCTGTATGGAACCCAGGGCCATATTGTTCATACCAGTAGTCAACATAATAAATACTGTCAAGTCAAGGTTAGTGACACAATTCAGTCTAATATATATATATATATATATATATATATATATATATATATATATATATATATATATATATATATATATATATATGAATGGCAAATATGCCAATGACTAACCTCTGAACAAACTCAAGGTGCTGCCTCTTCTTGGTACTGCAAGCTGAACTCATAGGAGGAGGCAAACAGCGCTGCCAGGCCATGATGAAGTCAGGCTGTGATCCTTCACACACACCTTGACCTTCCAAACTTAATATCCATCACTGGTTGCTTAGAGATTGACCTGTAATGGAATAAAAAAAAAAAAAAAAAAAAAAAATAATAATTAAAATAACTACTGTGGGTTCCACTGTGGTTCGATGTAGTTGTCTATTCATAGTTCTATGAATTAAATTTTTCAACTAAAAATTAAAATTGGTTAGAATGCTAAAATGCACTGGCATATAATTATGTTTGTTTTAAGCATAAACTCACTTAATTTTGACTTATTCTTTCAGAAAACAAGACCATTTTTACTTGTCTATTAAATGCTTCTTCATGTAAGAATTGTAGATATCTGGACTGGAAACAAAATAAAAACACTAATTAAGAAAAACATATTTTGCAGTGGGGTGAGTAAATGATGGCTTTTCATTTTAGGTTTCATCTACCCCTTTAATGTTTACATACCAGGAAATAAGTCGTGGACTTTCTGGCAAATGTAGATTGCTGGACATCAGCGACGCAAATTCCTGAAACAATTTTTACAAAGGACAGCACAACCTTGATCAACAGAACCAAAACATAAAACATATTACAGATTAATGAGATTTGCTTAATAATCTCTACTTATCTGCTTGAAGGATAACACCGTCTAACTTCTTTGAATTAGGGAGTAGTTGTAGGACCATGGGATGGCAATCAGGAATAGGCCCACTACATTTGAAAACAGCATTAGGAACATGGATTTTCATGTGCTAGCAAAATTCTGACAACGAAAAGCACGATCACAGACCTGACAGAATTTGACAGCATTTTTTTTTTTACCACATAGACTATGTAACACTACTTAAAAGCACTTACATTAACAATGGCCATCAGATTACAAAGCCTAAAACGAAAAAAATATATATCAAATGCACGTCATGCAAATAGCATGGTAAAGGTTGCCTATTATATGAAATGTCGAAGTTAACGTTACTTGGTAAACAGGTGAACAGAGTCAGTGAATTGCTTGCGCGGCCACGGTAGTAAACCGCGTTCGCAAAATCAAACCAAAAATAACGTTACGTGAAAACAATGTAGAAATGCGAACGCAAAAAAAGATAAATAATAACTTATATATTGGCTTACCGTATCACTCAGTTGAACAATTCTCCATCTTCTCAAACTCTAAATCCCACTTATCGTCACGCGCAGATTATTCAATGACAAATTCTTCCATCCGTCCTCAGGTAGCTGCTACTGTACCTTTAACGTCGTCCAGCTGCGTCACAGGCAACTAATGTTTGAAACACGAACCGAACCTCAAAAAAGCTTTAAAATTGCTCACAGATTCACAGACATTGTTTATCTTGATAACAGGAATGATTATTTGTTCAGTTGAATCCCGCTGACGAAACAAGTTTGCCTGTTGTAGCTGCCTAACGTTACTGTCTGCTCGCATGTCGCGTCACATTTGAACTGAATTGAGCGCGAAAGAAATCAATCCCACAATGCAATGCCTTTTCAGTCAGTATGATGGTATGATCCTATATAACGAATTTATCAGGACGAAAACAGAAATGTGCTGTATATTTACAGCTGTTCTGTAAAAGATACAGCTTAATACTGTATTATGGAAATACAGTACAATTCTGTAAGAAATTCGTTGTAAATTTACAGTAAAGGGTTACAGTGTATGTTTACATACATTTATTAAATATGTGGAAAACAAATATGTATGTCACATATTTATAATTAATGTTGTCCATATATGCGAGAAACCAATACTATACTGTAATGCAGATATATGGTATCATATATGGATGAACTCAAATATTTTCTTCACATGTTTGGACACATAAATGTTCATATATGTTGCAGGCATATATTGTGTTCTCAGATAAGTCAAATATATGTATAGATATATGTTGCAGGCATATATTGTGTTCTCATAAGTCAAATATATGTATAGATATATGTTGCAGGCATATATTGTGTTCTCATAAGTCAAATATATGTATAGATATATGTTGCAGGCATATATTGTGTTCTCATAAGTCAAATATATGTATAGATATATGTTGCAGGCATATATTGTGTTCTCATAAGTCAAATATATGTATAGATATATGTTGCAGGCATATATTGTGTTCTCATAAGTCAAATATATGTATAGATATATGTTTCAGGCATATATTGTGTTCTCAGATAAGTCAAATATATGTATACATATATGTCATGCTATTTAAAATATAAGTACATATATGGCCATATATTACATTTTTGCATGGAGATATTTCGTAATGCAATATTTGTGCTTTTACTGATTCGTTGGAATCACAAATTACAAGCAGAGATAAATACTAAATAACAAAGTTACAAAGTCTAACAGTTGTATTCCAATAGGCTACAGAAATTATTCTGTAAATTACACCTATGACATAACCAAAAAAAAAAAAAAATACTTGCTGAGACGGGTAGACGAGTTTTTAACATCATTTTGTGTGCATGTGTGTCCATTCAAAGGCAAGGAAACACAAAAGAGGAATCAATTCGGTGTTCGCACGCACTTCGGGTAATGAGTGAATCCCGATTTTCGCCTCTTTTGCGTTTAAAATTGTTTGAACACATCCAAATGACAAACTTTCACTCTATGATGGTTAAATTTAGTAGTTAATCCGCAAATCACATGCGTGCCGAACCGTGTGGCAGCTGGTCCTTACAGATCACAGATTAATGTAGCCTATAGGCATTTTATCACCCCAAATTACAAATATGACCCTGTCAAAAAAGGTGGAGTGCTTTTTGCAATTGGGTCGGTTCATGTTCACACCGTAAACAAACCGTACCAGAGTTCGTTTGGAACCGTACCGAGAACGTACCTCTTCAGCTGGGTCTCGGTTCGGTTGTTTGGTCCTCACCCGAGTGTGATTGCTGTATTCACACCTGCCCAAAAGATTCGCACCAAGGGGGGAAACGAACTTGAGTTCAATTCTATCGAACCAAACAAGTCAGGTGTGAATACCCCCTTAGGTACCGGTTCCATATCGGTGCCAGGTTTCAGTACCCAACCCTACTTTCAAGTCAGTGCTGTTTGATCTGATATACAGTATATGGTTAATAACAGAGAATTCTGTGTTGTGTTGTTAATACTGCGCTGAATTCAAATGCTTTCTCACTAGATCTCGCTGCGATGTTATTAATACTGAATTAAAGGGATAGTTCACCCAAAAATGTTAATTAGCTCATGATTTACTCACCCTTAAGTCATGCTAGGTGTATATGACATTCTTCTTTTAGATGAACAATCAGAGTTATATATATATTTTTTTTTTTATTCCCAGTTTTGTAATGGATTATAATGAATTTGCGTTTTTTGCTTTGATCTGAACTGACAAATTAGACATTCCTGTTGGTTGAACACGAGTTAATAGATATCAATCAATCAACAAAGTGTCCTGTGCTCTCCACACACCGGCTATAGATGGAGAGGAGAGATTTGGCTATAGAGTGATGTGTGTCTAACTTACACAGAAGACTTTGTTTCTCGGCACATGAAAATAAACTATAAGCTCAGTTCTTCAGTGCGGAGGACGTGAGCCACGTTGCTCTTCACTGAAGCATTGACTATATCTGCGAAGCGGGGTGGTCTGTGAGCGAATTGGAGCGAGTAACCTCATGTCATCATGTCCAGTATACTGGCGAAAATGCTGTCAGGCTTCTATGGCCGTTACTTCCTCTTTCCCAAGAAGGATGGCGGCATCAGGCCAATCCCAGACCTCAGACATCTGAACTATGTCCTCACGAAATGGCTGTTCAAGATGCTAACTTTGAAACGAATCCTCATGCTAGTATGCCCAGGGGCTTGTTTTTTCTCAGTGGATCTGAAAGATGCACACTTTCATATCCAGATTGCCCCCCTTCACAAACCGTTCTTGAGGTTTGCATTTCGAAGGGGTTGCATACCAGTATACAGTCCTACCATTGGACTGTCTCTGGCACGACGCATGTTTAAGATGTTCATGGGTGTGGTGTATTTCCCCTGAGACAGAAGGGAATGCGCATCCTCAACTATCTCGATGATTGGCTCATTCTGGCCCAGTCAGAGACGGAATTAAACTCTCTCAGATCTGTGCTCCTCAGCCATTTGGGATGCCTAGGACTCAGAATCAACGTATCCAAGAGCTCACTGCTCCCCAGTCAGAGAATCTCTTCCTGGGTTCAGTAATAGACTCAGCCGAATGAAGGTTTGGCTGACACCCGAGCGCGCTCAGACCATTCAACGGCTTTTGACTTCGTTCAGAGTAGGGGCCCGTACTATGATCTCCATATCAATATTGTTAAAAGCTCTACTGTATATAAATGAAGGTGACTTGACTTGATTTGACAATATGAGCTCATCCCAGATAGAAATGTTGTTGTTCTACACTGTAAAACCCAATAAGTTAACTCAACTCAAACCGATTGAGGAAACTAATTGCGGCAAACCATTTAAGTTTAAAAACAAATACATATGAAGTCTGTCTTCAGATCAACACCAGCCTGATTCACCCACAACAGCTCAACTCCCTCAGAACGAACCCAATAATCACAGGAGAATCCAGTATCTGAATACAACTGACAGGAGAGAGTCACAGAGCGGCCTGGACTGATCTCAGTCTGTGAGGATGAAGATGAGGATGATGATGATGATGATGATGATGATGATGATGAAGACACTGAAACTGAACACAAGACACAAATCACAGACTCTTCAATCATCATCTGAGTTTAAAGGGAGAATCTGCTGTTTTTAAATTGACCACATAATCATAAACTTACCATGAAGAACATGCAGAAAAACATGTGCATCAGGTCCTTGTTTTTGGTCTCCTCCATACACATTTATCCATTGTTGGCAGATGTAAAATCCATAATCTTCTTCTGTGACGTTCTTGATGTTCAGAGAGCAGTCAGACTCCAGACTCAGTCTCTTATGTCTCTCTGTGTCTTTCTTCTTTATCCCTTTAGTAATCAGTGCAACTGTCCCTGAGTTTCTGAATCTGTTAGCGTAGGTCCATGTAGTTTTAAATTTGCAGTGAGAAAGAGCATTATTACAGGACAGACGCACATTTTCACCAGAACTGATGAACACATGATCCACTCCACTGATACCTGAAACACAGTATATCTCAGTGATCATTATGATATTAATAAATGAAAAAACATAAACCATACCAGCATAAAAAGCAGAAGAATCAAATCATACAGTCTTTTTCCGATGTTTGATGGTAAATGCATTCATTAACATTTATGATAAACCAAATCAAACGCCTCTTTAAGAAGGAATAAGAAATACCCTGACTTTGAAACAAATGTAAATAATGTAATATCATCATATCTTGAACTCTTGATGTCAGCTTTGTCATAAACATTACTGGACGGCACAGGATTAGTTGATCCTCCTCTTCAAGCGTAGAAAATACACTAATAACTGCCCTTAAAAGCTCTTTATCTGTTCTGTGTTTCTCTCTTTCCTTCAAACTCACCCTACTGTGACTTATGCACAGCTAAATACAAAATAACAATTCAAAACCCACAAAGAATATTTGTGGAACAGTTCCCAAAGGAAGGAGCAAAACTCAGGGAAGGTTTGCTGGGATCAGTAGTTCACTCTCCATCCAGACACAGTCGTGATGATACTGTACTTCTGTTCTCTGACCACACAACATCACTTCACTGAGCTGAACACTCGTTGTGTGTTTGATAGTAAGTTTATGATCAATCATGAGCTGAGTTTGGGAAGTAGTTAACAGTGAATTTGATCATGATTAGGGTCCTCTCAAGTAAAGGCATGACAAAATAATGCATTAACAAATCATTTAATAAAATATCATTAAACATGCACTAGGAGAATATTTGTATTCCTTTACACCACCAGTACAACAAAACAAACAAACAAAAGATAAAGGTTATTTGTAGTTCTTTTACTCACAGCGCATTCACTGTGTGCTCATACTATGATCTCCATATCAATATTGTTAAAAGCTCTATATAAATTAAGGTGACTTGACTTGATTTGACAATATGAGCTCATCCCAGATAGAAATGTTGTTGTTGAATGTTTTGAGAGCATTATGTTTTGTTCTTGTAATGTTTTCTGTAGATAATTTTATTTTTGTTACCAGAATGTCCTAAAAGGAAGGATAACACTCTCTAAACATTCTTATACAGTTTTAGCGGAAGTTTCCCAGCAGACACAGGACTGAACCATCTTTTCCTCATATGTCTCTAGTTTCCTGTTTACACTCAGTGCATTTGGGGTCAATATGATCAATCATGAGCTGAGTTTGGGAAGTAGTTAACAGTGAAGTTGATCATGATTAGGGCCCTCTCAAGTAAAGGTATGACAAAATAATGCATTAACAAATCATTTAAAACAATATGATTAAACATGCACTAGGAGAGTGATTGTATTTTTTATTTTTATTTTTTACATTTTTAATAATACAAATATTATATATATATTTTTTTTTTACTTATGTTTTTTATAACATCTATGAATTAATGCTATGTTTTGGGAGATGTGAAGTACTTTTGTGCCTATTTACTGCAAAATACCTCAGCTACACCATTAGCATGCATATGAAATATTACCTTTTTATAAAAAAAAATAAATAAAAAAAACCATTAATGATGATCGAAATGAAATATGAGTTGTTTCTGGATATTGATCTCGGTGTGAGATGCATAATTCTTCATCTGCTGATTAGAATTTTTTGTGCAGATAATATAGTTTTGCCAAAAAGTGTAATTACCATACACTTCCAGCAGAGGCGCCATAGAGATCCATTCATTTTTTTGGATGTGACTGACTGCTCTTATTACAGCTTTTGTTATGAATATATATATATATTTAAACATTTTAAAACACATTAAATCAGTATTTTTTTGTTGTTATTTGAGGTCTTTTGAAGCGTCTTGTTTTTGCAATAATGCCACATAAATTTCCAGTAATGACACTAAAAGAAAAGACTTGAATGCAGTTACATATTATTTAATTCAATAATCCAAATGTATATAATTATTAACTTTAGAATAAGAAACACATTTTAGTACATGAAAGTAAATACCTTTGTGTGTCTCTGTGTGTGTGTGTGTGTGTGTGTGTGTGTGTGTGTGTGTGTGTGTGTGTGTGTGTGTGTGTGTGTGTGTGTGTGTGTGTGTGTGTGTGTGTGTGTGTGTAAGTGATCACGTTCGTTCCACATTGTATTTTAGTCCAGGAGTTTTAGGAAAAAAGGGTGAACAAATTGCAACAGAATCAAACTCAACTGATTTTGTATCCTCAATATGTCCTGAGTAAGGGAAAAAAAGCTCAGAAGAATCCCATTAGGGGAAAGTTCTGAAAAAGACCCAAATATATCCTATTCATACGCCTATTCATTATCTTTCTCACATGAATAGGGTAAAAAATGTAACCTTTAGATATCACCATGAAAATTACTGAGTTGATTACTTATATCAAGACAAACAAAAAATGTATTACAAGTTTTTTTTTAATTGTTTGTTAACATGGACAAATGGTGCATAATCTAATTACAGATGTGCTAATTTGCATAAATACCACAACAGATCTAAACATTGGGTACAGCGTTTTTAAAACATTCAGAGATTCAGTCAGTCATTAATTCAAGGTCCACTCAACTATCAACTCTCAACTTTCAACTGTCACTAAGCTGTCCCTCAGGTAAGAAATATGTCCTTTTGTTTTTCCTACATGGATTATTCATTAATATACATTAATAAAACATACCTGGTGATCAACTACAATTTATTGGGAACATCTGGATGTGTGTTGAGCTGTTGTACGACTATTTTTGGTGAAACGATGTCAAGTTTAGGATTAGCGAATAGTTTCATTAGATAGCTAACACGGCTAGCAGCAGCAAATAACTTGTTAGCTGTCTTGAGATTAATCGACTTGAATTACATACATGGCAGTGTAATGCCTACAATAATCCATGTATCCATGTCTTAAGTAAGGGATAATGTATAGCGAGGCGGTTGTTATAGCGGATAACAACCCCGACAGGCTGAACGGGACCCCGACGCGAAGCATCTCATGAAACATCTTCTCGTCCCCCAGAAACAGTCCCACAGACCCAGCCCCAAACCCCATCTCTGCAATAATAATTAATAAAGGCTGTTTTAAAGTACTTCTTCCTGCCTCTATGTATTAATGCTCATGGGTAGCCTAAATGGGTTCCATTCAGACCTTAACATTTAGTCTTTTACTGTTATATGTCAACAAGATTCAACAAGACATTTTCTCCTGGCTAGACCCAATGTTTAGATCTGTTGTGGGATTTATGCAAATTAGCACATCTGTAATTAGATTATGCACCGTTTGTCCATGTTAACAAACAAAAAAAACAAAAAAAAAACATTTTTTGTTTGTCTTGATATAAGTAATCAACTCAGTAATTTTCATGGTGATATCTAAAGTTTAAATTTTTTACCCTATTCATGTGAGAAAGATAATGAATAGGCGTATGAATAGGATATATTTGGGTCTTTTTCAGAACTTTCCCCTAATGGGATTCTTCTGAGCTTTTTTCCCCTTACTCAGGACATATTGAGGATACAAAATCATTTGAGTTTGATTCTGTTGCAATTTGTTCACGGTTGACCCCCATTTTGGCTTAAAACGCCTGGACTATTTGTGCTCTAGTACATTGACGTATGGAAATTTTCAGATTTATTCTGGATTTATTGATTTTTTTTTGACAAATGAAAAATAAAATAAAAATTTCATTTCAAAGACATTCATTTCAAAGGTCTTGAGTCTGACTTTTTTTTTTTAAATACCTTCAGAACAACCGAATCAAGCCCAGTTTTTGTGTGTGTAAAGATAGATCATTTAGAAAAAGTCACAAAATCTTATTGCACTGAGATGAAGGAAACCATTTTTTTTTAACTAAAGAAAAGTCGACAAATTAGGGTTCGGTCCTGGAGGGCCACTGTTATACTGTTATATTTGTTGTGTTTTATTTTCTGAGAGTGCAAGCATGATGTTGAATCATCATCATCACATTGTAACATAAATTCAATGCCATTATCATTGATTTTCGGATGAAATCTAAAAAAACATTATGGGTGTAAAAGTGATGTTGATTCAATGCAGTAACATTGACACATTAACACTGATTTAACATTGTTTGGATGGTTGCTTGCTATCTGGGACCCTCATCAAACACAGCTAATCAATGACTACGTTTACATGCAGCCAATAACCCGTTCAAAACCGGGATATTAGCAATAACCCGGTCGCGCACGGCCATGTAAACACCGGCAAAAACCCGGATATGCTCATATCCCGGTTTTTAAAAACCCGGATATTATCCCTGGGGTACCCCTTTTCTAACCCGAATATTTGGTCATGTAAACGCGTATCGGCATATCCCCATCAAAAGGAACATTGATTTGTGTTCTGTGCATGTTCTATTCGCAAGGAATCTTGGTCTTTTGTGTAGAGACGGCGCATACAAAAACCCGCGTGCAGTATAACGGAAGTAAACAAGAAGTAGAGGTAAACATGGCGAGACGCAGCACAGCACCACACTTTTGGAGCGAGGAGGAAAGCGCAAACAAAGGCGATCGCTATCTGCCCCGAGCTATTCATTATCCGCTTGCTGCTGCTGTTGTTGTTGCCTTTGGATACAGGAAGAAGAATCGGAAATGACGCACATTGCGTCTTAACGTTGTCCGTACGTCCAAACGCTAACCGTGCGTCGCCGTTTACATCGGGATATTGCCAATTGATTACAAATTCCATGTATACAGGAGTAACTCTCTCTACTCACGCATGTAAACGGGTTATTCCGAATGTTTCAGAAACCCAAATAGTGACCTTAACCCGACCATAACCCGACCATAACCCGATATTTGTCAGCATGTAAACGTAGTCACTGTCTCCAGGATTACTAGAAAGCTACAGACAGGAGAGTTTATCAGGGTTGGAGAGAAACTCTGCAGGACAGTGGCCCTCCAGGACCGAGTTTGCCCATCCCTGGTTTTCTTTATGAAGCACGTCACCGTTATTGAGATTCACGCGCTGATTCTTGAGGTTTGAGTGTATCAAAGTGAAACAGTAGTTCAAAATGTTTAGTGTTTTTCTATATGTTTTACTCTAATCAATTATATGAAATGAATAACACACATGACAGTCTAGAAGAGGTCAGCTGATCAGAGCACTACATAATGACTATATCATTATCATCATCATCAAGTAGATGACATCATCTGATCACATTAGTAGTGGGAATCTAGTAGTAGTAGTATATTTATCAAAGTGATTTTCCCCATTATAGATAAAGTTTAAATTACCAACTTTTGGTACATTCATATGGAGAAGAACCATCATGATAGAAATTCTAAAAAAAATTGAATTGAAAGAAATAAGAAAGCTATAAGAAATTGAGATTGAGACCAAAAACATTGTGTACCCAGAGTTCACTAAAAAGAAAGATTTTGAACAACTCACTGCAGCTCCGCCGGCATTTTGACAGTCAAAAATAGTTGATAGTTCTTAGGGCTCTCTCTCTCTCTCTCTCTCTCTCTCTCTCTCTCTCTCTCTCTCTCTCTCTCTCTCTCTCTTTACTTCCTCTTTTCTTTGTCTCTTACTCTCACTCACTCACTCTCTCTCTCTCTCTCTCTCTCTCTCTCTCTCTCTCTCTCTCTCTCTCAGGAAACATGTACATGCTGGCTAAGATTAATGGTATAAGTTATCATCATCTCATGCATATATTTTGTAACTATGTTAAGTGTAACTATAACCATATTTTGTAATTAAACCATTTCAATTACAACTAATGTGCTAAACTGTTTTGATTTGCTATTGACTTTGAAGTGCTACATATTGCAATACAATATCGTCACTCTCTATAGCAACGCTCTCCCACATATTAATCTATTGTAACTGCGCTTATTTCCGTCGTTGGTATGAGTAGCAGTGGGTGGAATAGACAAGAAATGTACAGTTTTCTACCATCTTGCTGACAACTTTTCTTTAGTCATTCGGCAGTCTTGCAGCTTGAACCTCTACAGGAAATCCACCCTTACGCCCGTTTCACACATACTCCATTTGCAGTGTGTAGTGCTTTCACATATGCATACAGTAACTGATCCACGGCTGTACCACAAACACAAGTTTTGTCAGCATTGCGATTCTCTTTGTACACATATACACTCTTTAATAGACGTTTAAACACAATTTAAACAACGTATTATTCAATGCTACTTTATATATATATATATAAAGTTGCTCAAGCAAGTGGTAAAAGAGGGCGGGCTCGACAGGCATAGACCACTCGAGGTCGAGGCCTTATACGGCCTACGCTGTCCTCGTCAGCGTCCTCACTGTTAGGTCCACCAAACCTAGCTCCTGGAGCAAATTGTGAAACTCCTGAAACCCTCCGGAGGGTCTGGTGGACCCGAGTACAGCGACGATGTCCCCTACGCAGCTGTTTCTGCTCTCCAGAGCATATACGAGCGGTGACTCTCTCGATTAATGCTAATGCTCGATAAACATCTAAAAAAGATGGCCGCCAAAACTTTCACCTCTGACGCGCGTAAATTTCGCTTCAAACTTTTGTTTTTACGCGCGTTAGACACGCGAATTAACACAAAGTGGTCAAGCGTCAAACTAGACGCGGTAGACGCGAATTTGACGCGCTATTCGCGTCCGGTGTGAACGCACAGTTAGGGCTCTCTCTCTCTCTCTCTCTCTCTCTCTCACTATCTCTCTCTCAGGAAACATGTACATGCTGGCTAAGATTAATGGTATAAGTTATCATCTCATACATCTATTTTGTTACTATTTTAAGTATAACTATAACCATATTTTGTCATTAAACCTTTTCAATTACAAATAATGTTCTAAACAGTTTTGATTTGGTGTTGACTTTGAAGTGCTACATATTGCAATACAATATCATCCCTCTCTATAGCAACGCTCTCCCACATATTAATCTATTGTAACTGCGCTTATTTCCGTCGTTGGTATAAGTAGCAGTGGGTGGAATAGACAAGAAATGTACAGTTTTCTACCATCTTGCTGACAACTTTTCTTTAGTCATTCGGCAGTCTTGCAGCTTGAACCTCTGCAGGAAATCCACCCTTACGCCTGTTTCACACATACTCCATTTGCAGTGTGTAGTGCTTTCACATATGCATACAGTAACTGATCTGCGGCTGTACCACAAACACAAGTTTTGTCAGTATTGCGATTCTCTTTGTACATATATACACTCTTTAATAGATGTTTAAGCAAGTGGTAAAATATTAACCATGTAGCCTACTTATATTAAAGTCGCAAACATTTTAAATTAAAACGTAAAATGTACAAAAACAGCCAATTATGTCAATTAAGAAAAAAATTACAAGGTTTTATGGTTAAAGGGTTTGAAAAAAGGCCTATTAAAGTATCCGCTTATGCAGATGATATCACTGTTTTTATCAAAAACAAAAATGATGTTGAAGCATTAAAAGAAAGTCTTAATATTTATGAAAAGGCCTCATCTGCAAGGGTCAACTGGAACAAAAGTGAAGGGTTCATTATGGGGAATTGGCAAGAGAAGCATCCTCCAGTACTCCCAGGTGAAATTAAATGGGGAAATGAAGGATTGAAGTTTTTAGGGGTATTTCTTGGGAGGGAAAGATATCAGGAACAGAACTGGGAGGGAATGGTTGAAAAAGTGTGTGGAAAATTGTCCAAATGGAAGTGGTTGTTGCCTAAGATATCATATAGGGGGAGGGCACTAGTGACAAACAACTTAGTTGCCTCTATGATCTGGCATAAAATGATTGTAATGAACCCACCAAATGATGTTGTTTGTGAAATCCCAAAGAGATTAATTGATTTCTTTTGGTCTGGATATCACTGGACAAAGGCTGCTGTGCTTTTTTTGCCCGTCAATGAAGGTGGACATGGACTAATGGACATACAAAGTCGAATTAAGACCTTTAGAATCCAAGCAGTGCAAAGACTGTTGTATTCTGGGAATTCCATGTGGACTGATACGGCTTGTGCTTTATTGCAAAAAGTGGACATTTTTAAATATGATAAACAGTTGTTTTTAATAAGGCTGACTGATCTGAATTTGAGTGGTACTTCATCCTTTTATCAGTCAGTTTTAAAAGCATGGAAATCTGCTTTTAAAGTAGAGAGAGAGTTTTCAGATCCTGGAAGCTGGATACAACATGAACCTCTTTTCAGCAACCCTCTGATAGAAGCCAAGGAACTAAGTCTGAAGAGCTTGAGATCTGTAATGGCAAAAGCTCATTGTACAAAAGTATCCGATTTGAGAACTGGCAACAAATGGAAAAGTCATGAGGAGATGTGTTGTCTGACTGGCATCAAGTCTGTGAGGTTCATGAATATAATACTACAGAGAATCTTTTCGGTTTTACCTTCTGCATTGAGACAGTTTCAAGAAGCGAATGAGATGACTCCACAGAACAATGAAGAACATTATGAATTTCCAGACTTAAATATTTCTGCAGCCATTGAAGAACAACCAGAGGATGATTCAATTCTCAATTTCAGAACTCCTCAGTTAAAAACGTTTGAAGAAACATCTAAGAAAGCAATCTACATAACATGTGTGAAAGTGACACACTACTCCTCCCTAACGACAGTAAGGGAATCAAAATGGACAGATCTTTTTGGGGAAGATTCCTCCCCTAAGGGATGTTGGAGGACTTTTTATAAACCTCCCCTGGAGAAAAGGACTGCACATCTCCAGTGGAGAGTAGTTCACTGGGCGATAGCCACGAATAAACATGTGGCACATTTTGATCCCAATGTGGTAAAGGGATGTGTTTTTTGCAATGCCGAGGAGTCAATAGATCATGTTTTATTGCTATGTTTTAGATTAAGAAGATTATTTCAGACCTTGGAAGATTGGTTTATAAAATTGGGAGAAGTGTTTAGCACAGTGAATTTTATTTTTGGTCTTAAATATGTTGCTGCAAAGAGGAAGAATATTTCCTTGATAAACTTTATAGTGGGCGAGGCAAAGTTGGCAATATGGTTGACAAGGAAGCGGAAACTAAAAGGTGAAGTTTCAGGGGACCCTGATCTGACTTTAAAGGCCATAATAACGGCAAGAATTAGAGCAGAATTTGTGTACTATAAAATGACAAATCATTTAATGGTTTTTAATGAAATTTGGGGAATAGGAAAAGCTTTGTGTACAGGTCTTTACACTGGCTCCCAGTTAGATTTAGGATTGATTTTAAGGTATTATTACTGGTATATAAATCATTCAATGGCCTAGGACCTCAATACAATGCAGATATGCTCACTGAATATAAACCCAACAGATCACTCAGATCATTAGGATCATATCAGCTAGATATACCAAGGGTTCACTCTAAGCATGGTGAGTCTGCTTTTAGCTATTATGCTGGAACCAGCTCCCAGAAGAGATCAGATGTGCTCCTACAGTAGTCACATTCAAATCCAGACTCAAAACACTTCTGTTTAGCTATGCATTTACTGAATGAGCACTGTGCCGCTGTTTGTCCGACTGTTTGTTTTCCTTTCAAAAGCAGGGCATTTAGCCCGAAACTGTAAATGCACACTCAGAAGGTGTAAAAGAAAGTGATAATGTGAAAGTGACGTGTATTAATGTGGGTTTGAAAGTAGTTAAATGACAATATTAAAGTTTTCGTCTGAGAAAGAATGTGAACGCAGTGCTAAAGAAAGTGACGAGTAAATGAGGGAGAAAAGGAAGTTAAAGGAAAGTTGATAGATGGAAGTCGTAAGAAGATTGAAGGTTAAAAGAAGGTTGAAAGATTTAAGTCTTAAGGGAATCCTTTTGAAGGAAAGATCTATAATAATATTCTTTTTATTTTTTTATTTTTTTTAAGTACTGTATTTTATTTTATTTTTCTAAACGGTTTTAATTATTCTTAATTTTTTTTTATTATTTTAATTTCTTCTATGTAAAGCACTTTGAATTGCCATTGTGTACGAAATGTGCTATATAAATAAACTTGCCTTGCCTTGCCTTACAGTTGATGAAGAGGAACAATTAATTTTTCTTTTGTAATTTTCTTTTTTATTTAAGTTTTTTTTGTAAGGTTTTAATTTGGAGGAAAAAGTTGTAAATTTTTATGTTTTAAAGGAGTTGGAGTTGTAAAAAGAAGAATGTGATAATAAAGGAGTGTAAAATTCAATTTTCTCTCTCTCTCTCTCTCTCTCTCTCTCTCTCTCTCTCTCTTTACTTCCTCTTTTCTTTGTCTTACACTCTCTTCTCTCTCTCTCTCTCTCTCTCTCTCTCTCTCTCTCTCTCTCTCTCTCTCACTCTCTCTCAGGAAACATGTACATGCTGGGTAAGATTAATGGTATAAGTTATCATCATCTCATACATCTATTTTGTTACTATTTTAAGTATAACTATAACCATATTTTGTCATTAAACCTTTTCAATTACAAATAATGTTCTAAACAGTTTTGATTTGGTATTGACTTTGAAGTGCTACATATTGCAATACAATATCATCACTCTCTATAGCAACGCTCTTCCACATATTAATCTATTGTAACTGCGCTTATTTCCGTCGTTGGTATAAGTAGCAGTGGGTGGAATAGACAAGAAATGTACAGTTTTCTACCATCTTGCTGACAACTTTTCTTTAGTCATTCGGCAGTCTTGCAGCTTGAACCTCTACAGGAAATCCACCCTTACGCCCGTTTCAC
This sequence comes from Leuciscus leuciscus, assembly GCF_965113295.1. Lineage (NCBI taxonomy): Eukaryota > Metazoa > Chordata > Actinopteri > Cypriniformes > Leuciscidae > Leuciscus > Leuciscus leuciscus. The sequence continues at coordinate 22,992,149 of NC_138725.1, read as the reverse complement.
ACATACTCCATTTGCAGTGTGTAGTGCTTTCACATATGCATACAGTAACTGATCCACGGCTGTACCACAAACACAAGTTTTGTCAGTATTACGATTCTCTTTGTACATATATACACTCTTTAATAGACGTTTAAACACAATTTAAACAACGTATTATTCAATGCTACTTTATATATATATATATATAAAGTTGCTCAAGCAAGTGGTAAAATATTAACCATGTAGCCTACTTATATTAAAGTCGCAAACATTTTAAATTAAAACTTAAAATGGACAAACACAGCCGACTCATGCCTTTTCTTTTGCATTTAAATTTTAATACAATAAATCTTGCATGTCACAAAGAACTTGTTTTTCCACATCCACGAATGAGATGATTTATGGTGAGATTACTACATTTTATTTAATTAAATGCATTTATGGTGAGATTATTATATTTTCATGTCAATCTGTGTTCATTTTGACTCATTTTAATTCAGCGCGTGCAGCACAGCAAAATTAGACTCGGTGCGAAAACGATCGCTACCTCGAATGGATCGCCGGACCGCATCCACATGAAGTTTGAAAGCTCTAACCTGTAAACATGGGTGCGGAAAAAAATATGCACACGGAGTATGTGTGAAACGGGCGTTACACTCTTAATATGAAGATAATTCTTCATCATCAGATGTTTGAGTGACACTATGTCCAGTATCAGGAATAATACAGTATGATCTTTGTGTATCAATACACAACTCTGAGATCACAACGTGAATGTGTGCAAGAATAAACTGAGCATGTTCAAATGAACTCTTTCCAGACTAATTCCACTAAATGTCTTTAGAGAAAATACAGATTTCTTTACCTGTGAGAAGTGAAGAGAGAATGATCAGTCCCAGCAGACACAGATCACACTTATCAGCCATTTTGTGTTTCTGTCAGTCTTCCTCTTCATTATATATAGTTACAGCTCTTCCTTTAAACATCATCAGCTCTTCCTCTGGTTGGTCACTTCCTCTGATCTCATCAGTGTTTAGTCCTGACTCTATGATACAGCTGAAGAAGCGATCAGAAAGATATCTGGTGTAAAACTGTGTTGACTTTGAAAAGCTCTGGATCAGAAAGTGAGCTGAACTGTACAGTGGCGTCCAGAAACCAACCAAGTAAATGGCAATTATGTTGACAATACTTTTATTAGTTTAAATTAGTAAAAAATCTGTATATGTCACTGCTGCTAAGTTTTCACTCATTTGAGAGTTTGTTGCAAGTCCAAATCAGGGAATGCACATCTCAACTTTCCTGCAAGGGAAAATAAATAGTACAGCGTAACTGAATGCCACTGCATAGTATAATAGAGGAATCATTGGTAATGGGTCATTGAATTACTGAAAAATAAATTTTCAATAATTATACAGTTTAGAGAAATTTCTTTACTCCATAAACATTTTTCAGGTTTATGTGGTTTTTGTCCCTAAAATGATTTTCTAAAATTGTACAATACTGGTTCCCAACAATTCCTAACCCTCACTGATATACAATTAGCTAAAACGATTATTTAATGCAATCTGCAATTTTGGGCCGAAATCTAGGCTGGGAGAAGTGAATCAGCAAGTGATTTATTTTTGTGTGTGATAAAAGTCATGAATTTAGAGAGCATGCTAAAATACCATGTAACAACTTCACAAAACAACAATCTCAAAACTACCATACCAGGGTTTTTCCTGGGTCAGAAATGGTCTTCGGTGGAGGCATAGGCGTAATTTGTGGGTGGGGCGGGTGGGACGGGTGTGATATGTCCCCATCACTTTTTGCCAGGGTCCATTTTGTCCCCACCACTTTTTAAAATTTGTATGTATCAATACAAATAAATAAAACATCTCCAGTTAACTAGCAGAGCATTCATTTAGTTCGTCTGTTAAATAAGAGGCGATCTAGCGCTTAAAATGTGTTGCTATTGAAATCAAGTGAACAAAGTGCTTGTTGCCGCTGATATCAGTGGTGCGGATACAGTGTGTTCTCTTGTGGCTCACGCACAGTCTTCACACAGACCCGCGCTTCAATCTATCACTTAACGCCGTTGCGGAGACTAGGGGTGTCGGAATTAATCGTTTCTACGATGCATCGCGATGCAGACGAGGACGATTCGGTATCGGTTCAGTAATAGACCATAACCGATTATAATGTACTGACGCTTTTCTGACGTCATTTGTCACGTACGTGCTTTGTCGCGGTAGCATACAGTGGCAGAGGGAGACGAGACGCGAGTGCAAGTAATTAAAAATGATCCAACTACTTTAAAAGCCTACATCTGGGCACATTTCGGCTTTTATGAACAACCTGGTAAGCACGACCTGCAGAAGACACGCACTGTGTGCGCTCATGTAATGCACAAATATAATATGCAGGAGGTAATACCACTAACTTGATAAACCACGATTTTCACCCCGAGCTGTTAACGCCTGGCAGAGTCTGACTGCTTTAGAGTCAGTGGATGAGCTCCAACGCCGAATCCGCAGCCAAAAACAAATCATCCACCCGCCCCAATAATTTTCTCTGATTTAAGTATCCGCACCCGATGGTCAAATTACAATTATTCTGTGTTGTTACGCGTGATTATAAATGGATGATCGTCACCTTCATCAGCAGATTCGGCGACGGTTGATGCGTGCATCTTTAATGGTAACATAATACACTGATTAATTGTATTGATTAATTAATTTGTATTAATTGTATTAATTGAGGATGCAGTGCATCGTGATATCGAATTGAACTGAATCGATGACATGATAATCGTAATCGAACCAGTGTAGGTTCACACCCCTAGCGGAGACTCTCTATTCGTTCTGGTAAAATCACAAAACAAAATGCACACAAACGCGTCCGTGCTTAATATACAACCAGAGATGAACATATTCGGTTTTGATGAAAAAAACAACAAACATACGAATGCGGATTAGAACCTGTAACGCTTGTCAGAGAAGAGTAGAGCTGCACGATTAATCGTTAAAAGATCCCGATTTCGATTCAACCCCCCACGCGATCTTAATCTTGCATTTCTACGATTCTGCCAATGATATTCAACGAGATAATGTGCCATAACTCACAGCGGGCGCGATGACGCCTTGACGTCTCATTGGGTATTGCGAGAGCCAGATGTGCTTGAGCTAGATGCATTAATCTCCTGAAATGAGATGATTAAAAAGAAAACTGCTCAATCACAAAGTACCAGCGGCCAGACGAAACAAACGTCTAGAAAAGCAACGCAATTCAACGCAACACCATACCCATCAAACTCCCTCAGGCTCAAAGAAATTACAGATGCAATAGCATTTCACCTGGCAAAAGATATGGCTCCCGTGACCACTGTTGAAAAAGATGGCTTTAAAAAGCTGATTAAAACCCTTGATAAGCGCTATTGCATGCCCTCTCGTAATTATTTTTCACATGTTGCAATACCTGCTCTGTGCAACAAGTGTTGGGTGAGCAATTGAAGCGGAACTGCGAGATGTACAGTATTTTGCAGCAACTTCAGATTTATGGTCCAGCAGAGCAAAGTTATACATGAGCATAACGATTCATTTCATTATTCATGATTTTGAGTTGAAAAGTCGGTGCCTACAGACTGGGTTTTTTCCTGAGGACCACACTGGCGAAGCATTGGCACAGGGATTAAAGAATGCTCTCATAAACTGGAAATTGGAGGAGGAAAATCTTGTTTGCATAACTATAGACAATGGAGCCAACATTGTAAAGGCCATGTCCATAAATGATTGGACACGACTACAGTGTTTTGGTCACAACATGGGACTGCATTATATCCTACAACATCTGGACAAATCAGGGACTTATGTGAGGATCCTATTTGTGGACTTCAACTCGGCCTTCAACACCATCATACCAAACATCCTCCTGTCCAAACTAACCCAGCTCCCTGTGCCCGCCTCCATCTGTCAGTGGATCACCAACTTCCTGACAGACAGGCAACAGTTAGTGAGGCTGGGGAAATTCTCATCCACACCTTCATAATCAGCACTGGCGCCCTCCAGGGGTGCGTTCTCTCCCCACTGCTCTTCTCCCTGTACACCAACGACTGCACCGCAAAAGACCCCTCTGTCAAACTCCTGAAGTTAGCAGGCAACACCACACTTATCGGCCTCATCCAGGACGGTGATGAGTCTGCTTACAGACTGGAGGTTGAACAGCTAGCTGTCTGGTGCAGTTATAACAACCTTGAACTTAACACACTCAAAACAGTGGAGATGATCATGGACTTTAGGAGAAACCCCCTGCACTCCCCACTCTCAGCATCATGAACAGCACTGTGGAAGCAGTGGAGTCATTCAGGTTCCTGGGCACCACCATCTCTCAGGACCTGAAGTGGGACAATCACATTGACTCCGTTGTCAAAAAGGCCCAACTGAAGAAGTTAAACCTGTCACAGGAGCTGCTGATACAATTCTGCTCTGCAGTCACTGAATCCTCTGCACTTCTAGAACTGTCTGGTTCAGCTCAGCTATCAGATCTCAGAAGACTACAGTGGATAGTCTGCTGAGCGAATCACTGGTACACCCTTCCCCACTCTCCAAGAACTGTACTCATCCAGAGTGAGTAAAGAGCTGGCAGAATCACCCTGGACCCCTCACACCCAGGGGTCAAATTTTTGGGATTAACTCTTTCCCTGCCATTAACATAAATTTCCGTGATTTATGAGACTTATGCTGCGTCCCAACTCGCCTACTTATACTACGCCCTTAAAAGTATGTACTCCTTTTGTGAAGAAAAAGTACATACTTTTGAGTGTGTAGCAAAAGAGTAGACCAGCGCCACTTCCTCTTTGAACTGTTGTCGTCTGGTCGGCTCTACAGAGCTCTGAGCACCAGAACGGCCAGGCACAGGAACAGTTTCTTCCCTCAGGCAATCCACCTCATGAACAGTTAATGCCTGCACTTAGCAATAAACATGTGCAATATTTAAACACTATTTATACATTTATTTATTTAATACACCAGGCTTCTTATTTACATTTACATTTCCTTGTGCATTGTGTTTTTTTTTATTATTTAAATCAATTTTTGTGTATTGTGTATCTGTGTACTAATTCTATTTTTATTATTTGTATTATCTGTGTCCTGTCACTGTTATTCTGTTTGTACTGTGGAAGCTTCTGTCACCAAAAACAATTTCTCGTATGTGCAAACATACCTGTCAATAAAGCTCTTTCTGATTCTGATTCTGACAACAAACTGTACAAGACATGTATAAAAATGTCATAGACTGACATATCTATATAAAGAGCTTTTTTGTAGATAAAATGTGTGATGATAAACCAGTCTGTGTGAGCCAGTCCAGTGGATCTCGCGGTCCAGAGTTGAGGACAACTCGCGGTCCTATAGCAGGATAGGTGCATACTCGCACACGCTTAGAGCTTGTGTTAATCGCACGTAGAAAAGGAAGTTAAGGAACGACCTCGATCCATCAGGAAACGCCACATGGGTCGCTGCATTAGGTAGGCTATAGCGTTGCAGTCAGACTAAATTCAGTTATATTTAGACTTTATATTTAGACTATAGACTTTATTCACGAGTTCACGCATTACTTGCTGGTGCAAAAGTGATGTTGATTCAATGCATTTAACATTGACACATTAACATTGATTGTTTTGATGGTTGCTTGCTATCTGGGACCCTCATCAAACACCCCTGAAGCAGCAAATCAATGTCTTCAGGATTACTAGAAAGATACAGGCAGGAGAGTTTATCAAGGTTGGAGATAAACTCTGCAGGACAGTGGCCCTCCAGGACTGAGTTTACCCATTCCTGGCTAAAACCTTTGCTTGAAAAGTGTTGAATAGATGTGATAGTGATATGCGATAGTTTGGCTACACCCACTACACACTCCTGCCAGTCGGACTGATAACAGCTCCAAACCCTAAAAGCTCCACATTTCACAACTCCACAACAATGTTTTCTGGACGTATCCATACACAAGAGACACAAGCATAACAGATTGTTATGATCCAGAAGATCACATTTGCTTTTATTTTGGCCTAATGGACAATTAGAGAAATTCACATGATTGTGTAGACTGTCTGTATATGTGCACTGCATTAAAGCTGATTTTTTTATTATTATTTTTTTTAGATGAAGGAAAAGGATGCAAAAAGAAAAAAGAAAAGTGCGTGCCTTGCACTCGACACCATATACATAATTAACACATTTGACAGACCAGACGATGCCAGATGACATCATCTGATCACATTTCCTCTTACTGTTCTTGCCACACACACACAGTTCCAGCAGAGAGAGAAAAACTAACATTAAAATGAACACTGATCACCATAATGGTGATTATTTTCAATAAGTCAAGTCAAGTTTATTTGTATAGCGCTTTTCACAATACAGATTGTATCAAAGCAGCTTCACAGTATTAAATGAAAATAATACAACAAAGGTTGTTTCAAGAGGAATTTATTTAAAGATAAAATTAAATTAAATATCCCCAAAATATCCCCAACTGGGCAAGCCAAAGGCAATAAATCATCATCATCTAAACCTCTGTTAATCTCAATATGTTTGAGATACAACAAGTATGCAGCCCAGTTAAGTTGTTGTGTGACTTTTCCAGAAGTCAGAGAACGGAGGTGCAGTCAGGGTACTTCTTATTCCTTCTTAAAGCGGCACTTTGATTTGGTTTATCCATAAATGTTAATGAATGCATTAACTATGAAACATGTACTAACATGTAGTTCAGGCTGCCGCTATTCATGCGTGAATCCATAATGACTCCATCGTTCATGCTTTCAATTATCATTAGTGTCAAACTATTAGTCTTTATCAGAGAGCTGTTCAAATCACTGACACACTCTTAATATGAAGATAATTCTTCATCATCAGATGTTTGAGTGACACTATGTCCAGTATCAGGAATAATACAGTATGATATGTGTCTGTGTGTATCAATACACAACTCTGAGATCACAACGTGAATGTGTGCAAGCAGTGCTCGAAGTGGGGCGGTACTCACCGGTACGCAGTACCGGCACTTCTACATTTTACTCTTAAGCGTACCTGCACTTTTTCTTGTGTACCGCTACTTCTCGCATGTAGCCGGTACTCTACCACTGACAGAAAAAGCGTCAGTGTCACGCCCGTTTCACATATACTCCGTTTGCAGTGCGTATTTTTTTCCGCACCCATGTTAACAGCTTTCACACTGCATGCGGATGCGGTCCGGCGATCCGTTCCAGGTGCGGTTCGTATACAGTAATGCAGCGTTCATTTCCGCACAGATCTATTTCTGCTGTGCTGCACGCGCTGAATTAAAGTGACAGCACATGGTTCGTGGTCAAAATGAACACAGAATGACATGAAAGTATAATAATTTCACCATAAATGCATTTAAATTAAATAAAATGTAGTAATCTCACCATAATTGTATTTTTGGACTTGCAGACTTGGAGGAGTTCCGTTTGCACGCACGACTTGTTTAAATATGTTGTTAATAAATAACAAACAATAAATTGTTGTTGTACCTGCAATATCTCCAAGTTTAGTTTTTCACTGTAGAAATTTCAAATGTCATGATTTGCCAATGCAAAAGTGCAGGCCAGCTGACAGTCTTGCCTGGGCCCTGGACGAGATAATCTTAGATGCGCACAATTCACACCCCGCGTTAATTGAAGAGAAAAAAATCTCCAAATGCTCCACGTGAAACTGCGGTCTTCCAACCTTTTACTATCATGTCAAAAATGATTTTGATTAATATATGCGCGAGGGAGAGAGAGCAAGACAGCGCTCGACGTGTTGTTTGAAGACGTGAGTGCGCGCGCGCGGCTGGGGCTCTCTCTCTCTCTCTCTCTCTCTCTCTCTCTCTCTCTCTCTCTCTCTCTCTCTCTCTCTCTCTCTCTCTCTCTCTCTCTCTCTCTCTCTCTCTCTCTCTCTATATATATATATATATATATATATATATATATATATATATATATGCTCGTTATGCGCCTTGTCAGGCGATCAGCACTCATTCTATTCTATCACTTGCCGATCAAATAAGGCTTTGACGGGACAAAAATTTGCTTTGGCGGCCACCAAAAAAATGTCAATGCAGGAAAACCGCTGACAAGGCTCGGGAACATTGTATCGGCTGCGCTGTTTTGTACCTTGCTCTAAGTTGACTTTACTAGTTCCAGCTTCACCGTCACCACCTTTTTTAAAATATTTGTTTAGAAAATCTCCCAGGCCTCTATTTTCCTTTTCTCTTCTTCTCTTTTCTGAGCACCGGACATTTTGAGCGTACTGAACTTCAAATCAAATGACATCAAATTTTGATCAGTGGCCAAACCATTTTTGTGTTGGGGGTGTTTTTTTTTTTTGTTGTTGTTGTTTTTTGTTTTTACCACTATTTCAAGGACAATTAGGAAGAAAACAAATAAAAAGCTTTTATGTAACTCAAATATTACATTTTTTTTCCACAAATAGGACTATTTTTAAATGTTTAAAAAAATTATTCCATAATTTAATGAGGGCCCAGCTGCCCCCTCTCCGCCCCCCTCCTTACTAGAGAGTACCGGCACCTTTTTCCCCCCACTTCAAGCACTGTGTGCAAGAATAAACTGAGCATGTTCAAATGAACTCTTTCCAGACTTAATTATGTCTTTAGAGAAAATACAGATTTCTTTACCTGTGAGAAGTGAAGAGAGAATGATCAGTCCCAGCAGACACAGATCACACTTATCAGCCATTTTGTTTTCTGTCAGTCTTCCTCTTCATTATCATTCCACGAAATCAGTGCCTTTTCAACTTTGAAAAATTAAAATATAAAATGAGTTTAAACAATTTTTTTTAAATATCCATTAAATGAAGACAGCATAAAATAACAAGAAATCGTATTGTGCCATCTCAGGCTATGTAATTATTTATTTTATGACTATTTATCTACAGTACCTCATGTTTTGATATTTTTGTCATGCCTGTTACAGACACATGCATTACTATATACTATAGTTTTAATTAGAAATATGTTATAGTTTTCACATATATGAGCAGTATTTTAGTCCCTCTTTTCACTGGAATTGTTTCAAAATTTAGATATTTTTTTTTCAATCTTATATTTGCCATTCAGATGACCAAGAACATACAAATTTTGGAGGGTGATCACATGTCAATTAAGAAAAATATATATTTTTACAAGAGAGATATTAAAATAAGGGCTTTGTCAAAAATACAATATAGATAGGGTTACAATGGAAAAACTTGGAAGGCCATTTCAAATATAATTTTTATATTTTTTATGAAATTAATGACAGTAACAGGATTGACATCATAGTAACAGGACTGACCAGAGTAACAGGGATGACAGGACACACATTCTTCAGCATACACTGCACATATTTGTTTACATCATTTTGTAAAGTTTTACCTTTTTAAATTGTATTACTTGACACAGCCTAGTTGTATTAGTGAAGCACATTACATTTCTAAGAGATCTAAAGATTTAAGGGTATTGTAATTAGAGTAATTAGACCCATGCGTCCATCTGTTTGTCTGTGTGAGTATGTCCCCTCACAGAACTTAAAATATACTGATCTGGTTCAATTATTAGGCAAGGAAGATAATCAGATCTTGGTCTTTCTATGATGATCTGAAAACAGATGCTAACATTTGGTTTCACTTTCTTGAACATTACAAGATTGGGGCGAGGGTCTGCAGTCACCTTACTGCTATTGTTTGTAATCGCACAAAAAAAGTCATTTTTATTGTTAGAATTGTGATTTCATAATATTTAGATATGAATCCAACTGGAAAAAACTTGTGAAAAGATATCTTTCAGTTAGTCAAATAGCAAATAGCATATAATGGGGCTCTATAGCCATCTAGTGGCTAAAATAAAAAAATTTTACTTTTAAAACTACATTTTCCAAAATATGGGCAAACATTTTACACAAAACCATGTCAAATTATCCATGTTATCCCAATGAATGAAATTTAGACATTTATAAAGTGAATTTTACATTTAAAAAAACTGTATAAACTGTTTTGTATAAAAACCTATTTATAAAAAATAATTTATTTATATACATTTTAAATATATCATAAATCCTCCCAAAACTGCACAAATGTGGAGTAAAAACATTAATAAACAGAGTAAAATTACATTTGTTAAAAAAAATATATTATTCTGTTACAAAATTACATGTTATTGTCTGGGGTCTCTGGAGACCCCGAAGACCACGAAAGTCACTATTTTTTTCACGCTAACATAAAAACAGATATCATTACAAATTTTTTTTATTTTATTGTACATCTAGAAAGGGTTGAGAGCCGTACAAAGTTTCATGCCATTTAGACAAAGAGACATTTTTTTTTTAATTCAGCAAAAGTCATTTGCGGGTCAAAAAGACCCCGAAGACCATCAGAGGGTTAATACTTCAATTGCCAGATGCACCAGCAATACCAACTCTGAATGATATAGGCATTAGCTCAATAAAACACCCAGGATGACCTTTAAAAATGTTAGCAATTTACACAGATAAACTTTAAAAACAGTGTGGCTAAGGTGACACCTAATCTATGTCATCCCTGTTACCCCACATGTCAAAACCTGTTACTATTCAAAAGTAACAGGCCTGACAGTAACAGGTTTGACAAATTCAAGCTAATTTGCTAATTGCTAGCTATTAGGGCAAGGCCACAAAAGCACATGTTGTACACTTTGAAAGGATATTACTTGTAGATATTGATTACATTAAGTTAAATAAATAATTGTTTAAATTTATACTTTAAAAATCAGTAACAGTTTTGACATTGCATGATGTCCCCACCTCAGTTATACCTAATAAATCATCAAAATAGAGCATTATAGAAGAGAGAGAGAAACTTACTTGTGTTTTAACTGTTGGAATAATGATTGAGAGATGATGTAACTTCCTGGAAGTGATGTCACAGGAATGTACCATTATTTTACAAAGGTTTTTTGGTGAGGGTAACAGGCATGACATGAAATCAGGGGACACCGATAAAATGGTTTATATTTTATTAAAAATAATGTATATTTATGCCAAAACATTGCTTAACAGTGACACTATACTTAGAACAATATGAAAATGTGATTTTTGTATAATTTTGCCTTCAATTTGCAAATTAAAAGTCCTGCAGAAAAAGAACAATCACAGGGAGGGACAGGCCAAAAACCTTACCCTTATCAGCATAAATGCAATTTTAATTATTTAAAATAATATATAAATGACTTTAATTTAATGTAATATTGAGGAAATAATACATAGTACTATTATGTTTTCAAATCACAAATTTATTTGGTGTTATAGTAATTCTACGTCTGATTATTTCTCAGGGACACAAAAGGCACCAATTTCGTGGAATGACCCACCATCAGCTCCTTCTCTGGTTGGTTACTTCCTCTGTTCTCATCAAATGAGTGTTTAAATTCTGCTGTTGCTGTTTAGTGACCCGATGCCACAGTGAAGTGTTGCCTTAAGTGCGTGTGAAACGTGTGAGAAGTGCATATACTGTGAACACACTGTCTCACACATCTGCTCTGAACAGTTTATTGGCTGCTTTTGCACACGAGAGAATTACTGTTAGATTCACTTCTTTCTTTTAGCAGTTTCCCACATGCCGTTAAAATCTAGAAATAAAATAATTACATTATTAGTAATAAAATTTGTTTGCTACTGAAAATGTTTCCACTATCCATGACTAACTTGTAGGAAATGAATTCTAAAACAGTTTTATTTTGAAATGATTAACGTCAGCTCGTTTGGTGAAACAAAGTATTTGCACACACTTCATGAGCGTCTGTAAAGCAGATATTAAATGTCTTCAGGATGAGTTTCTACACATGGATTATAATGTTCTGCTTTACTCTCTCCAGCCTTGAGAAAATAGATCAGATCCAGACTCCTTTATTAACACTACAAACACCAAATGCCAGTCATTTTCCCTTTGGCCGGTGGATTTGGCAGTGGCACGAGCCGCTCTGACGGGGATAATTATGGAGGTATTTTTGGTGCAAAACTACTGAACGCCTGTGACAGTGGAATTTGTAGTTGTAGAGAATAGCCACACATGTGTATCAGTAAATTTGAAGTCACAGAGAGAAATGTTTTAAGAGTTGCAAACTTGTAGACTTTTTTTTATCTTCCACAAACACAACACAACAGTTACACCTTCTCAAATTCTTCATTGCAGGTGCACAAATCCTATTCTACAAATCACAAATTAAGAAACTCATACGCTCACATTTTTGCTACAGTTGCTGCAGTGAATATGGTGCAAAACGCATTTACACACCCGCATCAAGAAATGTGAAGTCACAGAGAAATGTTGCTCATCTGCAAATCAGTATGTGAATTCATCCAATGAGAGTTGCACACTTGTAGAATATTTTCTCACAAATGTCTTGTATATTTTTCTAGCACAAACACAAGTACATAACTACAGCTGCTTGAATCTGCTGCGACGAATCTCAAACACTGTTTTTCGCTTTCAAGTGACAAGTTTCGCGCGCTCTCCCTTTTGCACCAAGTGCACCGTGAAATGTGGGGCAAAAGTGAGTTGTGCATCTGTAGAGGCAGTGGGCGGAGCCTACATGAATATTCATGAGTCTCCCGGGCATGCGCGTGGAACTGCTCATTCTAGTTCACGCTCCTCGTTTCTCAGCAGGTTTAATGGATTATTTAAAAAAAGGTCAATATAGTTTCAGCGCGAACTTAAACTACAATTGTGTATCGTTTTGTTAAATTCATAATGTTTTTATTAATTCGTCACTGACTGAATGATTGCTGGCATTCACTTCGTGTAGGCCTATATACAGTAGCTACAGCAAACTTCAACTCGTCGTATAAATTGCACCTTGCGAAGCTTTAAAACTGTGGCTTTTACTAATTATTATCATTTGTTGATTGCAATAAATTAAATAAACCTTCACAAATGTATCTGTGGGCTAACACTTTTTAAAATATATATAATATATCCTGGTGTGATTGTTCTTAAATTCTTGTTCGTTTAAATAAGCCAAATCATTTAAGACCAAACTCAAGCATGAATGTGTTGCTTTAATACATACGTACAATTTGGATTAAACAAAATTGTATGGACAAAAGTGGATAAATTACATTTGATACAACTAGGTTACTGTAAATGAGAAACAAAAAACACTTAACATTATTTTACGGAATATAATTTTTTAACATTTTTTTATATTTAATGTTTTAAAAAATATATTGTGATGGCAGAGCTCATTTTACTCTAGATTTCAGTGTCACATGACCCTTCAGAAATCATTCTAATACTGATTTGCTGCTCAAGAAACATTTCTGATTATTATCACAGTTGAAAATGGTTGTGCTGCTTAATGAAGTGTGGAAATTGACCTTGCCTGCTATAAAAGTATAACATTTCTTAAATCATAGTGATTCCAAACTTTTGTCATGCAAATCTTAAATACCAGAATGTCATGTTTTAACATTGATCCAACAAAGTTTAAAGGTTTCATTTTCAAGAGTTCAAGTCAGAAGTAGATCATGCATTTGTATCAATGGTCATCATTGTGTATCATCCAGGCACACAGAGCAACACATAAGGTCAAAGAAAGAACATGACAAAGAGAAACATCAGTGTAGGGTGCAAAATGTTTATTTGGACATGGATATGGTTGTGCTCATGGATATTTCCCAGAGATTATTGCCAGAGATGACACAGTTGTAAAGCTTCATAAGGTAAGGTATCAGAAGAGCTTAGCAATAAATACATTAAATGGTAATGGTTCATGTATTTAGGAATATTCTGCTCTTCTGTTGGAAATAAGTGTTGCTGTAATCATTCAGGTGTTCTGGAATTTTGGGTTTTACGGTAAAAGTGGAACGTTATTTTATTTTTTTATTTTTTTTATTGCAGTGACATTCAACAAATGATAACAAAAGACAGTTTAAAGCATTGCAATGTACAGAGGAAAAGCACAACGAAATGAACGAGTTGAAGTTTGCTGTGCTTTATAAACTAGGCCTACACGAAGTGAATGCCAGCAATCATTTAGTCATTAACGAATGCACAAAACGTGCAAACTAATAAAAACATTATGAACTTTATGAAATGATACACAATTGTAGTTTAAGTTCGCGCTGAAACTATATTGACCTTTTTTTAAATAATCCATTAAACCTGCTGAGAAACGAGGAGCGTGAACTAGAATGAGCAGTTCCACGCGCATGCCCGGGAGACTCATGAATATTCATGTAGGCTCCGCCCACTGCCTCTACAGATGCACAACTCACTTTTGCCCCACATTTCACGGTGCACTTGGTGCAAAAGGGAGAGCGCGCGAAACTTGTCACTTGAAAGCGAAAAACAGTGTTTGAGATTCGTCGCAGCAGATTCAAGCAGCTGTAGTTATGTACTTGTGTTTGTGCTAGAAAAATATACAAGACATTTGTGAGAAAATATTCTACAAGTGTGCAACTCTCATTGGATGAATTCACATACTGATTTGCAGATGAGCAAAATTTCTCCATGACTTCACATTTCTTGATGCGGGTGTGTAAATGCGTTTTGCACCATATTCACTGCAGCAACTGTAGCAAAAATGTGAGCGTATGAGTTTCTTAATTTGTGATTTGTAGAATAGGATTTGTGCACCTGCAATGAAGAATTTGAGAAGGTGTAACTGTTGTGTTGTGTTTGTGGAAGATAAAAAAAAGTCTACAAGTTTGCAACTCTTAAAACATTTCTCTCTGTGACTTCAAATTTACTGATACACATGTGTGGCTATTCTCTACAACTTCAAATTCCACTGTCACAGGCGTTCAGTAGTTTTGCACCAAAAATACCTCCATAGATAATTCTCGGTCAGCTGGTTTTGTGTGCTGTGACACAGACGGAGCTGTTTAAAGCGATTCAGAGATGCTTTAAAGGCTATTTTGAATTTAATTTGCTGTAAGATGCGATGTTGTAACCCTGGCTCATTTGAAAAACTTTCCTTGCGTTGTGTGTCAGCCATCCCTAGCAACACCCCTAAAAACACCAAACACCGGCTGGTGTCGTCTTTAGTGGGTGTGTTGCTGGGGGTGTTGCTAGGGATGGCTGACGCGAAACAGTCGTTCCGAAGCTTTGCGAGATCCCGAAGCGCAGATGTTTCGAAACACTGATCCGAAGCGTGATTCAAAACACCCATGTCACGTGACTATGGCCAAATGAATCCTCGAAGTGTTTCACTAAGTGTTTCATCAGGTGTGGTCCGCCGAATCAGCGTTTGATTGACACGGTCGGGAACAGACCACACAATCGCACATCTGTATAAAAGTGAAATCAACGCATTTTGACCTCGTGGGTTTTTGTGAGAGGAGTTTGATTTTGAGATAGCGGATTTTTGGTGATATAGTGACATAGTGCGATTTGATTAGTTATAGGCTATTTAGGCTTACATTTAAATTTACACAACACATTGACTGATAGGCTAGAGACAGACAGAGTATAGTGACATTAATAGATACATAGATATAAATATATATAGACAGCTATATTAATAGATAGATTATAGATACATATATAAATACATATATAGATTATATCTAGATACATATCTAGGTACATATCTAGATACATAGATAGATTATAGATACATATCTAGGTACATATCTAGATACATAGATAGATTATAGATACATATCTAGATTCATATTCATATAGATAGATACATATATAGATAGATTTGGATAGATAGATAAAATGGAGGCTCCCCAGAAGAGATGCCGTACATCTGTGGTGTGGGAGCATTTCCGTTTAGAAACCCCAAATAAAGTGTGATGTGTGTATTGTGATCGGCAGCTAGCCTACTGCAACAATACATCATCCATGATGCGCCATTTGAGGAGAATTTGAAATTTGCCCAGAACTCATGATCCACTAACTTACTGGAAAGAGAGAGCAGTAATCTTTCCTCATTTGTATGTCCTAGCTAAAAATATATATTTGCATGCCAGCAACAAGTGTCCCTTGTGAGAGGATTTTTTCAAAGGCTGGAGAAATTATCTGTAAAAAAAGAAATAGGCTAAGTCCTTCCACAGCAGAGAAATTAATATTTTTTTTTATAAAAATCTCTAAAAAAGTGAGAAATTGTGGCTTGATTTCTTTTATTAATATTCATTTTGCAGGACCAAAATAACATTATGCACAGTGAGGAGCCTATAGGTTACAAGCTTCACATATTAGAAAAATACAATAATAAAAAAACATTTTTTTTAATGGCTCATCAAGGTTGTTTCAGATCAACACCTGCAAGTGTCCACTAGGTGTCACCGTTGAGACGGGTGTCGGATTGATTCGAAGCCTCAAAACAATATGGCCCATTTGGTTCAACTGTTTCATTGCTTCACGAAGCCTCGATCTGCCCACCACTAGCGAGAACTCAAATGCAGAAAACAAATAGGTATTTATTAACAAAAGAAATAAAACAACACTACAAACAAAAACTCCCCATGGGGGAAAACTGGACAGGCATCAGCAGGAACAAGAAACACAAGGGAACTTAGACAACGAACCCGCACAGGACAGCAAACACAGGGAGACTTAATAGGAAGCAAACAAAAGAGGGTAACGAGAAAGGCAGGAGGGGCAAATGAATCAATAATCAGGTAACAAGATGGGAGGGGCTAGACAACTGACAGGAGAGCACATGGCACAAGGAAAAACATGACAAGCCATGTGCTCACAACAAACCAGACTATACCCAACGCATGACAGACCGGGAATGCCAGAGCTCTGTCACCAACCCAAGATGTAACCCAAAGAGAAGTGACAGAACTCTGGCAAGTTCCTCTCTTTTTTTTTTAAGGAACAAATTGAGAACAGAATTAACATTGCTTTATTTTTTTAAATGTAAAATTAATAAAACAATTATTTATAGTGAAAGAAACAGCCATGTTTGAACAAATAACTATTATACAAAAAACAAATGAGTGTAAAACAAATGAAATAAACTATATTTTTCTGTAAAAGAACATACAGTGGTACAAAGCAATACGTGTGGGGCATGTGTGGCGATACGAGGGAGCTGAATGGTTAAGGGGCACGCTCTCAAATACAGAGCTATAATGAATCACGACTACGCCACCCCAGCATTAACCCAGCTGGGGGAATACCCATAAAAAAAGGGCACACAAGTTCGTTTCTCCCTCCCACAATCACAAGACACTGAGACGTGAATACGTACAAAAATATATATAATTCTTTATTTAATGATCATAAATCATTTTTAAAAAAGGGTACTAGAGTCAGTCAAACAATGGGGCTGGATGGCAAGGCCACTACTTTGTATATGAGCAACAAAGTTCAATCAGTAAACAGACATGTCGACTCTCGTGACGAAGCTGGGGTGTACCATTAGCTGGGCAGGCTGAGCACTAGGCCTCAAATCAGCCCGCAAGGAGTACACCGTGCCCAAAACTTCCAAAGCACACACACACACTTGTGAAATCCACTACAAGAAAACCTCTACCGCACACTCAGAGGAGAACTTCTGTTCACCATGCACAGGATGGCTAGCCTGCCCGCTTTTGGGTCACCCCTGCTCCGATCAGCCGGACTTCCGTTCGAATATCCGGCAGACCATTCCCTCATCCCATTTACTCACGCACCGAGCAGTAAAGTAGCAGTCACTCACAGCACGCCGGGTTATACGTGCGATCGGTTCCCTTTTCTACACTGGAACTACAGCAGCAATGTAGAGGAACAAAAACCCTCGAGCAAACGCCTCAGAAAACTCAGAGGCAGTCAAAGCATTAATGGGCCTAACACGACGGCCAACCGACTCACAGCCTCGAGTGGGCCTAGTAAAAAACATTAAAATTAATAATATAATGATCTAATAGCCCAATGTTTTCTATAACAAGCTCACACACCGGAACACCCCAGGACAAAACCAAATCTAAAGTGTGGCCTTGTAAGTGAGTAGATCCCACTACAGACTGAGTAAGGTTAAAATAAACACAGTTACAAAATCTTGTACTAGGGGCCTATCCGGGCAGCAGATATGAATATTAAAATCACCTAATATAACAAGGCTGTCAGAAGCAAGTGGTCATAGGAGATAAATAAAAAATTAAAAGACAAATTAAATCAAGTGAGTTTCTATGGACTATTTTATGCAAACAACCAGCTAATCATGGCTTACTCATGTAGTTCAAAGTGACGTTCTAGACATTCTCCTGACTTTACAAATACTCTACTAATACTCTACAAATACTCTACTAATACTATACTAATACTCTACTAACACTCTAATGAGAGATAGTAAGACATGTAGGTGCAACATTACTTATACTCAACAGAATGTGTTAAAGGGACCATTAAAATAAAGTGAAACCATGTTTTGTAATCTTTTAAACTAAAGTTACGGCTATCTCTTCTTGACCCCCTCACACAATCACTTGTCAATGCAGGCGTATGTTGTTGTTCCATCCCTTTAGCTTGGTTTTATACTGGGAATCAACAGCCTGGGCCAGTGCTGCCACCTTGTGGAACAACCGATTACTGCAAAACAATGCAATTCAAAGCACAGGTGCGACCTGCATGGCAAGGTTAAATCGAGTGGTGCGCGTACTATTCTGGTGATGAACTGCATCACATCCACTGTATGAGGAGCCTAACATACACATAAAAACAACATATACTTGATTAACAGAGAAATAATCTGGAAGCGTCTCTCTCGTCTCTGTATTCTTAATACCATAACAATCATAATAATCACCATAGCAAAAACAAAATTCTGAACGGCTGTTTGAAAACATGCAAATACTGTTTGACATTCTTCTTCTTAACAAGTCAGTGTCAGAAACAGAAAGTTGTATAGTGCTTTATTTCTGCTTTTCCAGGAGCGCCACCTACAGTGAGAGAGTGAATTTGCATCTACCGCTAATTTATGCATTGGTCTGAACAGACAAATTGCATGTGAATATCGGACTGAACTTTCGTGTTGGTGTGAACATGAGTTAGTAGATAATGTCCTCTCGCTCATCGTGGCTGTTGGGAAACTAACTTACACAGAAGAGACTTTTGTTTCTCAGCACATAAAGATGAACTACTCACCGTGATCTCAGACTGTGTTGATGTGGTTTCTGCACTGTATGGATCTTCATGTGTCGCTTCAGGTGAGTTTTATAATAGAAACTGGTTCCACACTGATCACACGTGTGCGGCTTCTCTCTGCTGTGGATCCTCTCATGTGTTTTCAGATTTGATGAGTGACTGAATCTCTTGTCACAGTGTGAACACTTGTAAGGTTTTTCTCCAGTGTGAATTCTCTGGCGCACTTTTAAACTGTTCGCTGAAGTAAAAGTATTCTCACACTCAAAGCACATGTCAGCTCTTACACTATGGGATTAATATCCTGCCATGATTCAAAACTGAAAATAAAGTTCTGAAAGGTTGAAACTAAGTGTTCGAAAACTCAAAATCGTACAAAAAAAAGTTAAGCAAGATCGAAAAATAAGATTTGCAAGCTTGCAAAATGTAAAAAAAATAAAAATACCTCTGCAAACATTGTTGTTTTTGAGATTTCCTTCTTCAGAACTGCAAAACAATTTTTACGATGTTGCGCAAACAATTTTTCAGAGTTTCAAATTTGTCAGTGTTCTCCCACTGTATTAGAGCTGAAGATCTTTGCCCGAACCCGACGGGACCCGACGGGTTTGGTCGGGTTCGGTCTTAATTTCTATTATTTTACACGGGCTCGGGCCGGGCTCGGGCTCGCGCTTCGGGTTGCGTGGTAAATGAGCGGTCAGGTGATGTGTTTAGATTAGCGTGAAAATGGATCTTGAGGAGGTGAAATGGAGGCTGGTCTCTGGAGGACTTATTTTATTTCTTTGTTCCAACTTCCAAGTGGCCTCTAGCCTCCGTTAGTCATGAATAAATGATGTTAAAAAATGTATAAATTACTCCTTTTTTTTACGAAAGACAAAGCTGTGTGCGTGCGGCGCAGTCTCTTTTTTCCTTTCTCTCCCTTTTCCGCCGAGTGGTGCGTGTGCCGGCTCGCGGTGTGAAGCGGGTGTCCGCGCTATTCTCCGACACTCTTATCACTGCTGATAGACGGCCTTTTGGACAGTCGGGCTGTAAACGGGTTCGGGCTTTTAAAAAGCTGTCAATCAAAATGTACTTGTCGGGCTCGGGCCAAACTCTGTCGGGCTCGGGCCTTTTCGGGCCGAACTTTTAAGGCCCGATTACAGCTCTACACTGTATTAGTTTGTTTTCCAGGTTTGAAACCTTGTAAATGGTGATCTGAAAACTGGTGTGCGAATGTGTGAAAAAAAAGTTTTGAAACTCTGAAAACTGAGGCTCGAAAGGGCGAAACTTATTACATTACATTACATTTGCACTCCTATTGCAGACTATTTTTTCAGAGCTGAGTTTACAACACCCACTTTGCGGAGACGCCCACACAGTTGCGAGCTTGCGACTCACGTGATTTGTGGCAGCGTGAACTGTCAGGTGTGTCTTCAGGACTGATGCACAGATAAATGTTTTGCCGCATTGATCACACATGAATGGCTTCTCTCCGGTGTGGATCCTCAAGTGAACATTAAGATTACCTTTGAATGTGAACGGCTTCTCTCCAGTGTGAACTCTCATGTGACGCTCAAGACATTGTTTGTTTGTGAAACTCTTCCCACATTGATGGCATGCGTACTATGGTAGCATATGGGTAGCAATTTTCAATTTGAAATGTAATATGTAAAATAACAATGCATTTCTGTATTTAAATTTACATTTTCCATTACATTTGTGCAATGTTGGTGCAAAATAAAAATGATAATTCAATTATATAATTTACATTTGCCATTTCATACACTAGTTTTAATATGTAAATTGATCACATTTTTAACGCTTTATAAGTTGCTAAATTAAAATGATTAGATATTTTAACTTGTTCAAGCAAAAACTGTAGCAAAATGATAATTTAAATGTTATTTTTCTTAATTGCATTTACACTCACAGTTGAGACACTTGCCATTGCATTTTCATTAAATGTCCCGCAATGAATGCAGCAAAATTCAATGTGCAAATTGAAAATGCATTCCGAGCCGAACACGCCCCCTCCACTTAATGGAAATGCAATCGCAAGTGTCTTAACTGTGATTTAATTCATTAATAATTATTTTTTATACATTATAGACAAATCCCATGTTTCTGTAGTGAGAACTATATGGGATGAATATAGTATCAAAATGATTAACACGTGCAAGCACTATCATCCATGAACTTGATAAAGGTTGCAGAAATGTTTTACTATCTACAACCAAATGCCTGTGTGTTCTTTACATATTTTGTCTGCAATAATAAATGTACAAAAAAGACAAACATCTATAAACATCAACATGATCACACAAAAAAGTTTTTATTATTTATTTTTTTTAAGCTGGTTTGTTTAGAGTTCATAGCAAGTTTATAATTCAACTGTTAAAGCATGTAATAAGGTTCCACGAATCAGTGAATTTGAGCTTAATGTGGGTATATTATCAGTAAAAAGTAATCATAAAAAAAATCAGCCATATATATCAATGTGATTCATAACCCACTAATGTTGTGCACTAGAGGGAGCCACAGGACTGCAAATTCTTCCAGATCTGAGTGTAAAGGTGCTGTGTGTAACTTTTTTACTCTAGTAAAGCATACAAATAGCATAATATGTTTATAAAGCTTGGAAGAGCCAGGACATTTTTTAATATAACTCTGATTGTATTCGTCTGAAAGAAGAATGTCATACACACCTAGGATGACTTGAGGGTGAGTAAATCATGGGCTAATTTTCATTTTTGGGTGAACTAACCCTTTAATACGCTTAAAACAGTGGAGATGATCGTGGACTTCAGGAGAAACGCCCCAGCATCATTCCCACTCACCATCATGAACAGCATGAGTCTTTCAGCACCATCTCTCAGGACCTGAAGGAGGAGTTCCACACAGACTCTATTGCAAAAAGCAATGTACTTCCTTCGCCGGCTGATGAAGTTCAACCTGTCACAGGAGCTGAAATATTAGATATAATGGCAGTTTAATTGAGTCTAATGGGCTTCTGTCTGTTTTAATGTGAATTATTGTCATTTAGAGTTTGATCAGTTTTGGCTCATTTGAACATTCCATCAATGACAGTCTGTGGGACTTTTCAGAGTTTTTGATCGTCATTTCTGGAAAAACGTAAGTCTGATCAGTTATAAAAGATAAAGCAGCTCGAGTCAGAACAGTCTGAAGGTCTGAGCCAAGTTTGGTGGATGTTAGGAGGAGTTACAATTAGAAAATATAGTCTCAGAATAATAATTTACATTTATGCATTTGGCAGATGCTTTTATTCAAAGTGACTTACATTGCATTTCAAGGCAAACATTTACATTCTTATCAGTTCTTGCTTTCCCTGGGAATCGAACCCATGACCTTGGTGTTGCAAGTGCCAAAGCTTTACTGTTTGAGCTACAGGAAAGCTAATAATAATAATAATAATAATAATAATAATAATAATAATAATAATAATAATAATAATAATAATAATAATAATAATAATAATAATAATAATAATAATAATAATAATAATAATTATTATTATTATTATTATTATTATTATTATTATTATTATTATTTATAAAGCCAAACTAGTTAGTTAGTAAGTCAAACAGAACAGACGGTAAGAGTAAACTGTTTAAACCGATACACAGACTATAAGAGGCGATGAAATGAAGATGATCAGATGCTGCTGAAGATCAGACACACACTTACAGTTTTTCATAAATATCAACAGATCTAATGGATTTATTGTTATTTTTAACTCTTGATAAAACAAAAATGTCTGAATAACACATTTAATGTTTGTAGTTTATGCCGTTAAACACTAAATGCTTGAGTTACAATAGTGCTGTTTAAGAGCTGTGGACTGATCCGCCATCATTACTGTCGTTTCTACAGTTGAAGCGTTGTGTCATAGAGTGGAAGAAGTTAGAAACCTGTGTGAATCACATTTATTCTTCAGTCTAGAAATAAAGTAATAAACTGGTGTGTAAGAAAACCCTTCACTTGCTAATGTAAAGTCAGTCCTCAGACTTCAGAGCTTTTCTGGCATCTAGAGGTCAAACTGAGCAACTGACTCAAACCTCAATGACAGTCGACGTTAATAAAAACGGCAGAGGTCACAGAGCAAACAGCATTGAGTCTTGTGTTTCCAAGGGGCTCATTATTTTTTCCACATGTTTATTTTAATGTGCAAACAGCAGCACACAGAACAGATCAACCACAGAATCTGGATTCACATCAAATGTACACTCACCTGCAGCATTTCTGACAGTGACAACAGAGAAAAACACAATAAAATAATATAGGGCCTACACTAAAGGCCCACTAAAATAGGCCTACACTATTTATTTTATTACTTAAATAATTAACTAATTAAGATGACAAAGAGAAAACACTGAATCCGTTTGAAGCTTTGAAAAAACGGCTATTTTTTTCCGTCAGACTAAGTTTTTTCGTCAAATAAAAATAGCAGGCCTGCCTCAATCCACACCTTGTCTAGTTTTTATTTTTAAAAAGTAACATGTGTACATGATGTGGGTTAGTCAGGGTTAGTCTGGAGCGCAGCCTGTTGACAGAAAACACCCTCTCCGACGGCACAGATATTGCTTCGCAAGTGATATTGTACTTGCGAGTTGCGAATGTTGGACTTGTAATGTACTTGTACTACTTCTGTATTTTAACACCACGTAGAATATTTTGAAGAATGGGTTAATTGTGGGATCCTGACACTCAGTATGCACTAAAACCGTATAAAAACTTGTTTCTAGGCTTTTGTAGCTTGTTTGCTGTACACCTTGTCACATAGCAGCTTTTAGACATTGTTTTTTGTTATAAGTCAAAAGCTTCAGGCAACACAAAGCCAATGGAGACGGTTGGCCTAAATGCCTAAATGCGCTCTGTTTCTATTTCAATTCTTTCTGTGAACAGTGGGTTTGAAAACTCTATCAATAGATAGCCTAGTAGGGAGTTAATCATTTTACTGGGAAAATGCACAAGAAAATGGGCTCTTTGTAAAAATAAATAAATAAATTTGTTTATTTTGGTCCATAGGGTTAGAAAAATCAAAATAAAAGCTCAAAACAAACTGTAGGCCTATATATATATATAATCATAATCTATGTGATCAAAACAACTCGCAGTGACCCAAAAGCAGTAGACAGAAGCTTTGCTTATTACACATACTGTACATTTCAGCCTCAATTCAGTGTTTTTTTCCACAATTAATCATATTAAACAACAGAATACGGCCATTCAACTTAACATTTCAATGTCTGTTTCAGTGGTTCTTTGGGCTTCCAAATGACAAAAGCACAGACGTTGTACAAAATAAAATAAGCTAAAACAACAAAAAATTCAGCAATTTTTTAAATTGTTTTGGAAACAATCCTGGAAACCTGGATATCTATAACTCTTAATCATCTTCTGCTGAGTGTGAGAACTCAGTTAGTTTAACCACACATGTTATTAGAGAAACACATGTGGTTAAAGAAGAAAGAAAGAAGAGGAACTGACATCTTAACCCACACAGAACTGATCATCTCTGAACCCAGTTTGGACTGAACCTGGTCAAACAAAAATAACGTATTTAATGGATATATTTGTCTGGTTCCTTTTATTGCTGAATAAGACAAAACGAGAGAAAATTAACTTCCATATATTGCAGATCCTTTATGTATTCCTTAACATGTTTTTAATGCAAATTAATTCAAACTGGGTTCAGAGATGATCAGTTCTGTGTGGGTTAAGATGTCAGTTCCTCTCTTTCTTTCTTTCTTCTTTAACCACACGTGTTTCTCTAATAACATGTGTGGTTAAACTAACTGAGTTCTCATACTCAGCAGAAACATGTTCCCAAACCTCAACAGTGAGTTCATCGCTCTGAAAATACTAAATATGTAGTCACACTAGTTCCACATTGCTTAATTAAAACTAGACCAAAGGTTATTAAAACAGTTCTGGAAGCGCTAGAACTCAAAGCCAGAACACAAAGAGGACAAAAGACAAAGATTCATTACAATTTGTTTGTTAACATGTAAAAGACATTGAAAGTATTAACAATGAATGAAACAATTAGGATTGAGTTATATTAGATTGATATTCATAAAGTTGACTGCAGTTCTCCTGAGCTCCAGCTTTTGCTCCTCTGATGGAAGCATAAGTCACTTTATCATCACAGCAAACCTGAATGAACATCACAGTTCTTTCAACCCACAATTATTACAGCATGTTGTTTGAGCTCAATTCATGAAGAACTGCATATAATCACACAGATCATGAAGATCTGCATATAAGAGGAAAATACAAACTATCATGTTGAGAGAAGATGACTTCAGTATAAGTCCCATCATCTGTCTGCTCCTAAACATCAATGGAAATATGGAAAAATCAAGCTATTAAATGCCATCCATCAATGATATTTTCCTCAGGTTCTGCAAATGTTCAGGTAATATATGAGTAAAACGTGTGTCCTGGCAATTTCACATAAATGTTTTGTGAAAATCACTTATAAAGACATGACGTTATGATGACAGATCCTATTGTAACGTGACAGGATGATTGACTTGACTTGAGCCACACAACAGGAACAACACATGATGAAATCCACAACTAGAACAATGGACAATTAAATATGTTGAGAGAAGCTGGACAACATCGAGGAAGTGTTCGCTCACCTTGTTCTTTTTACTTCGTTTTTTACTGTGCGCAGCGACTTCAGTATAAGTCTCATCATCTGTCTGCTCCTAAACATCAATGGAAATATGGAAAAATCAAGCTGTTAAATGCCATCCATATTTTCCTCAGGTTCTGCAAATGTTCAGGTAATATATGTGTAAAACATGTCCTGGCAATTTCACATAAATGTTTTGTGAAACTCTATTATACAGACATGATGTTTGAATGGGCAATTTTAATGGTAACAATAGCACAACACACAGACGACACTGTTGTCAAAACGATCCCCATTCACACGGATCCGCGGAAAAAATAAAAACGCTGTATTCTGCTGCCAGGCCACTAGATGGCGATGAAACACTATAGACTGAACACGTAATACGCATGTGCATGACCTCATCGTCTTCACAGATTCACGTTTTTGTTGTTTTACACAGAGACCGTTTTCAAAATCTTGCACTTTTAAACCCGTTTTCAAAACTTCGCGTTTTCAGGCCCCAAAACACAATTGTCATGTAAATGAAAGGCCAAAATGCATAAAAAGTTTTACGTTTTTGTCGTGTGAACAGCCCCTCAGACAAAGAACAGGTGAGCACACACTCAGACTGACGAGGACTCATCAACGACTAAACAAGAGGGCGTGATCACGGGAAACTAGGAGGCGGGACAAGAGGAACACATGGCCAACACAAATAGAGACAGAGCCATGTGCTCAAACACAACACAGACAGAGACACATTAAACTAAGACTAGACTGACAGAACTGTCTGCTGAGAACCCTGACATTTTATAATCGGAGTAATAAGAGTGTCATATTTCAGGGTCAGTCCTTATGAACATTAATAACTCATGGATCAACCTGCAATACTTACCACAGAGTCACCAGTCCCTCTTCTGTTGCCTGAAACATAATGTCACGGGAAAGTTTATGATCAAACACACACACAGTCTCTAATGCAGATGACAATCAGTTTTTAAAAGAGTCTAGAAGAATCTAGTGCTGTAGAATAGAAATATTATTTTTGTTAACTCATTGATTTCTGAAATATGAAAAACTCACCCGCTCTTTTTTTACGAATCACCCAGAGAATAAGAGCCAGAAGGAGAAGAGCGAATGAAGCGGCAACAACAATCACAGTCACTGAGAGAGAGAGTATAGAGAGACACATTCAGCAGGACTATATTACTGTGTTTAACCAAATACATAAAAACGGCATGTTGAATAGCATAATTATCCTTATTTATCATGTAAATTGATGCTTGTGATGATGATTTTATAGAAATTGATATGTATTAAAAGCCATCTGTACACTAACAGACTTAGGCTTGGGTATCGAGTATCGAGTATCGAGTATCGATTGGAACCGGGACTAGCTTTGCGATTTTCCCGGAATCGTTCAAAAGTTAAAATTTCGATTCCTAGTTTCGATTCACAGTCCGCCGACCGGAAGAAGAAACCGCTGTCTAAGTCATTTCTAGCCCTATTCTGAACTGAAGTAACTACATAATCGATTTCAAACTGCCAAATGTTAACTCCCTGACACTTTAGTTAAACATTTGTAACGTACACACGGCATGGTAAATGCGTGTACTAGCACAGGTGTAAGCGTATATTGATTGTTATGCTAAACTGCGAGCCGACACATTTTATGAGACGCTGTGTGCCTTATTAACTCACACAGCGTCTCATAAAATGTATTCAGAGCAAACAACCCTGACGTTAAACCTTAAAAACGTATATATGATGTTTTCTTATTCTTCGGTATCTTGCAACCCAGATAGCAACATTGTTTCGGCCCAGATCCGGCCCACATCTGGCACTTGTGGAATGCGGATCTGGCCCACATGCAGCGTGGAATGACGGCCCTTGTGTGGCCCACTCCTGTTTGCCAGATCTGGGCCAGAAGCAGGCCATAGCAATGCCACATGTCAGCCAAGAGCAAAGAAATAAACCAGAACTGGACCTTATCTGAGCCACACAATCTGTGTATATTAAATATGGAGTCATATCAGCCTTAATAAGCCTGTTAACAAGCAGAATCCCTGAAGGAAAGAAGAGAACAGAAAAAGAGACGAGCAGAAACACAAGAACTATAACTGACTTCAGACACAGTCTTAGATGAAATCAACTGAAGAGAAAAGAAGACATTAAATCTGTGAAGATCTCAGCAGAGGAGGATTAAACAACTCCACAAACAGCATTACCAGCTTCACTTATTACTAACCAGACTGACTTTATTTCTGTCTGACGTCTACAAAAGATTTATTGAGAATTAATGGGTTTAACTCTAATGTGTTTCATTTAAAGTCACCATAAGAGTGACTAGTGTTTCCATTAGTTGGGCTCTTGACTCTTAATATATCTTATATCTCTTTTGGCTGCTGTGACAGTGTGTGTGTCAAACACATTTGCAGCAGCAAAGAAAGCTAAAGTGAAATGAGATCAGATGATGGTTACCTGTTGATGGTTTTGTAATCATCATGAAATAACCTTTTTCACTGATGTCTTTGGAATGTAACAATTGTGTTGATCCATTAATAATGTCACATCACAAACCCTGTACTACTACAGCATGAGATCCAACATAATATTAATAAGTTAGAAGACTTTATCAAATATGTGCACGAAAAAGACATCAACAATCAGCGTATGAATCTCAACAATGGTGACAATCAAAAGTACTTTGCTGCAATGCATGCTGGGTACCAGCATAGTTAAAAACTCCCAGCATGCATTGCAACATGAATAAATTATGCAGCTGAATTGTCCTATAATTTAGTTTGATTCTAAATATTTGCTTTTATTTTTTGCTGTTGTTTTTGTTGTGAATTAGCAGCTTTTCAGTGATGTTCTGAATTTATCTGTTTATCTAAATATTTGTGATTGTCACCATTGTTGTGATTCATACGCTGATTGTTGATATCTGTGTGTGTCAGCATAAGTTAAATTTTTGATCTCATGTTTGTTAAAAGCTTTAAACTGACAGTTATAATATTGCTGAATCTCATGCTGCAGAAACACAGGATTTGTGATGTGAAAATATTAATGGATCAACACAATTGTTAGATTTCAAAGACATCAGTGAAAGGTTATTTCATGATGATTATAACACCATCAACAGGTAACCATCACCTGATCTCGGTTCACTTTAGCTTTCTTTGCTGCTGCAAATGTGTTTGACAAACACACTGTCACAGCGGCCAAAAAAGACAAGAATTAAGATATACTAAGAGTTAAGAGCCCAACTAATGGAAACACTAATCACTCTTATGGTGACTTTAAATGAAACACATTAGAGCAGGGGTCTCCAACCTTTTTTCATTTCAGAGCTACTTTTTAAAAATGAAAGTGGCCGAGAGCTACTCGCGTAATACAATACTTAAATCTCTTATAATGTCTCATAACTCTCATATTAACAACTATCCAAACTGTTTTAGACCTAAAAGAGTTTTTGTAGGCCTATATGTCACCCTTAAATGTCAGTGAAAAGAACAGAATAAGAGATACACATTTTTTATAGAAAATTGTTCTTTGCATATTATACTGAAAAACACATAATTATAGTTGATTTTAGTTGATCATAACTAGAGATGAAATGGCATGAAAATTTCATTTCATGAATATAGTGACCAAAATGATCACGGTTATCACAGAATCCTGTTTATCAATTCACCAAGTTTTACGTTGAAAACCAGCAAATAACAATTACAATAAGCATCAATATGCAATTTTTGTTTACATAGCCTAAACATTAAAATAGTAACATTAAAAAATATGGCCAGATTTTAAAGGAGTGTCTTGCAACATGTTATCAACTAAGTTAACATGTACAAGTTCAAATCAAGTTTTGACACAAAAGGTTTTATAAAAAGATAAACCTCACATATTTCAGCCTTTAAATCATTTTTATAAAAATAATTAGTCAAAAAAGATAAATTACTGACATTTACAATGCACATTAGCTTATCTTTTATTATTTATAAAAAAATTCGGTCCGATTTCCCCGTGGCGTCCGATTTAAAATGACGAACTCAAGCGCGTAAAAGACGCGATATGCAGTGTTGTGCCTGAACGCGTTCATTGAACGATAGTTCATGAACTCGTTCATATTTTGAGCGAACATGAACTGAACGTCCTCTTTTACTGCCTGATGAACGTTACTGTGAACTCGTTCATTCTGGTGTCTGTGAACGGCACGCTCTCTCAGTTTAACTTCGTTCAAAAGGGTGCAAGATTTCTATAGAAATGTATTTGTCCCGTTCGGAACCTCCGTTGTCCCGTTTATTGACGCTGATCTAACCACTGATGTATGACTGAATCTGATCCAACAGCAACACGGCACTTGATCACGACACCGGTCATCATCCAATCACAGTCTACACTCACGCGCATCAGAATAACAAACTCTAAATTAAGAATTAATTATTATTTTGGGACAAATCATTGTTTGATTTGCGCAAAGAATCCTCCGCTGTCTGGTCGCTTCGATCCGGACTCGCGCTACCGGCAAATCCCTTTCACTGTCCGACTGGGTTTTGATTTCGGCAAATCAGTTTTAACGAATTCAAACAACGTGATTATTGTGAGTCCAACATACATCCAGCCACGCAAGAAAGCATGAAATCGTCCTGAGGGAATAATATACTGATGTGATTTGCTGCCCAAGAAACATTTCTGATTATTATTAATGTAAAAAAAATTTTTTTTTATATATATCAGGATTCTTTGATGAATAAAAGGTTCAAAGTAAATTTATCAGAAATAAAAAAAACTTGCAGAATAAAAGTAGTCTTTTCATATCTTTAATTTCTTTAAAAGTAGTGTTTATTACAAAAGCTTTCTATTTCAGATAAATGCTATTATTTTGAACTATGGTTTGTGTGTAATATGACTTTAATCAAAACAAATGTCTGAAAACCTTTTAAACACATACAAACCTGAAATGACATATAGGCCTACTGTGTTATGTTGGCCTAGCCTATAGCCTACAAATATTTTCAGTGTCCCTCATTTTCCTGTAAAGAACCATGCACGATTGTCCCGCATTTGTTTAGTTGGCAACCCTACCCTCAATGCTATGTAAACCCTGGTTGGATAAGGATTTTAAAATTGGATATGAAGATGAAATCTGACGCATAGTTTCAGTGTTAAAACTGATAACATAATTGCTGTCTGTGGTTTTATATGGGCTGTGGCAATAATTTTGAAAAATAATAGCTCGTAGCAACATATGGAAAAAAAGAACTGAACTAGTTCATTTTTTGGAACTGTGAACTTTAGTTCAAAATTTTGAAGTTTGAACTATGAACTGAACTAGTTCATTTTAAAATTTGTGAACTGAACTTTGAACTAGTTCATGTAGAAAGTGAACTTTCCCAACACTGGCGATATGTGAACGTCCCCTTGGCGATCTACCTCCAATCAGGCCACGAGCTACTGGTAGCTCGCGAGCGACGTGTTGGAGACCCCTGCATTAGAGTTAAACCTCTGTTAATTCTCAATAAAACTTTTGTAGACGTCTGACAGAAATAAAGTCAGTCTGGTTAGTAATAAGTGAAGCTGGTAATGCTGTTTGTGGAGTTGTTTAATCCTCCTCTGCTGAGATCTTCACAGATTTAATGTCTTCTTTTCTCTTCAGTTGATTTCATCTAAGGCTGTGTCTGAAGTCAGTTGTAGTTCTTGTGTTTCTGCTCGTCTCTTTTTCTGTTCTCTTCTTTCCTTCAGGGATTCTGCTTGTTAACAGGCTTATTAAGGCTGGGATGACTCCATATTTAATATACACAGATTTTGTGGCTCAGATAAGGTCCAGTTCTGGTTTATTTCTTTGCTCTTGGCTGACATGTGGCATTGCTATGGCCTGCTTTTGGCCCAGATCTGGCAAACAGGAATGGGCCACACAAGGGCCGTCATTCCACGCTGCATGTGGGCCAGATCCGCATTCCACAAGTGTCAGATGTGGGCCGGATCCGGGCCGAAACAATGTTGCTATCTGGGAAGTTGCACCATATTCTGATCGTCCTCTGCTCATCCGTTTGGAAACTGCGCGCGAACCCGGCGAAGGTAAAAAAAAATATATTCATGAAAACACATTTACGAGCTGCCAACTCTCACGCATTTACCGTGAGACACACGCAATTGACACTTCTCACACCACACATCCATTTTCTCACGCACAATAAAATCGTGAAGCAAAGAGGACACGGAGAGCGACAGACTAGACAGAGCAGTTACTTTATGATATACAAAAAAATCTCAGCTCTCAGATTCTGTCAATTTTATTACGAAATTCAAACAATAAATACCGTTTTGGCGCTTGTAAATGTGGAGATTTACAGATCCCTAGCGCACGTGAACCGATCATCTCGACTAGCTAATAGTAAATAAACACGAACACTGTTGAAAGATACAGTAGACTACAACTTACCTAACTGTATATTCCTCATACATAATATCGATCAATCAGTGTTTTTTATCAGCGTGAAGAGGTCAATAACATAGCTGGAGAACAATGTCATATTTACCTCAGGAAAGAAATTTAATGAACATATAGGCTGTAGCACATAGTTGGCAAGAAAAAAAGAGCTTATATACTTATATCATTAAATAAAGTTATTATAATTAAAAAAAAAATGCATTATATTTAATTTGAGTTATTTTTAACCTTAAATAATACTGCCAGCTGATAGGGCTCTCTGTATGTTTACAGCATTAGGTGAGTTGTTTTTTTCTTGAGAAAAATTAAAGCCTATCTTGAGTACCTAATATTTATCCAAATGAGTCAATATTAAATCAAATCACAATAACTGAATTGAAATTAAATAATAAAAAAGCGTAGCTTCCCAGAAATTGTACCATGTAAACATTGTAACATGTTGTCACTAAACCTAATAAAATTCAGTTTAGTTACTAAAATGTTAGTGACAATCACATACAATACAATACACTTATTGTGATGCAAATTTTTTTATATTTCAATTGATGGAGAAGGTCAGACTATTTCCTTCAGAAAGACCGTTGGTTAGCTAGCTCATTTAAAATGTCAAAAAAGTTGTTTAAAATAGATTTGATATTTATATTGTAGTTGAAAACAGCCCTGTGAGAAATTCATAGTAAATTTCATAAAAAGTAAAAAGTTCATAGAATTAAAATTGATCTAAACTTTTTTGACCCTGCCTCTTAAAAGAATCGGAATCGAGAATCATTAGGAACCGGAATCGAAACAAGGAATCGGAATCGGAATCGGAATCGTTCAAATTCAAACGATACCCAACCCTAAACAGACTGTACCTCATATGTTCACTAAATGAATGATGATTGTTTAGGATTGTCTGGATGAGAATGATGTGTGACATTTAATGACAGTTACTTTTTACATTACGGTATTAGTTTTCATGTTTATGGGTTGTTGGTGATGTACAAGAGAATGGAATTATAAAGTGATGTAGATTACAAATTAAACATGGCTTGAGTCAAAATCTGTGATCGGCTGCTCGAACAACGAGTCGGTCAAATGAGGATGATGTTCACACACACCTGGATTCAGAGAGTTTGCTGTGGTGTCTGGAGTAAGTGCTGTTGCTGTAGTTGATGTTACAACTATTAAAAACAAAATGGAAATAGAATTATATAATATTTTAATGCATGAACACAATATCAAGGCATTTATTTTACAACTATCAAACTATAACAACATATCAAACTGCTGTAGTCCAGATAGTCCAGACTCCGTATCAGTGCTGAAGGCTGCTCACACTAACATGGGATGAGTTATGCTCAAAATATCAGAGATCGTTGTTACTCGCCGCTCACACGGGTCGCCAACAGAAAGAGCGCAATTGACAATGAAAGGCGAGGAGACTTACACACTAATGCCTGGCTCACACTACAGGAGTTTTAGGCCGATTTATGCCTGATTTTCCCCTCCCGAGAATCGGAGACAAAATCTTGTCAAGGACCTCGATCGGTTCCGATGTTCGGCGCAGATTATCTGGTAATGTGAAGCGTTCACAGATCGAATCTTGCCCCTCCCGATCTTCTCTCACACAAATCGGGCTCGCCCCGATCATATCAAACATGTTTGTTGATTATGTCAGTACTGTCACAATAGCCAATAAGAAACAACAGGGCTGTTGTGGTGAAGGAATTTCCATTGAGGTAATTTTGAGTGACTCAACAGCGCGATATGCGGTATTATCTCCATTTATTTATTTATATATTTATTCCTAAATAAATAAGTGTTAGGCTGTGGTCAGCAGGCACGAAGACGAGTACATGTTCAGTAATGAGATGAAAATATAAACCGCATTGAAACGAAGTGGAGTAAACAGAAGATACAATAATATAATAATATATTATTGTCCACATAATATAATAACAGAACATAAACCTAACAATAAGCTTGTTAATCCATTGTAATATAACAGTTATATATTAGTTCGGATCCTCGAATCTCACTTTACGAGAGGCTTTCTGCTGATATTTCACCAGTATAGGCATTGCTCGTCTCAGCGCATTCTAGACACGCTGTCACTCAGTCCAGTTACACTGTTACGCCACTAGGTGTCGGGAAGGGACAGTCTTTGAGTGAGTCATTAAACTGTTCATTCAATGGAAATGTATAAAAAATGCGGATTCATTCAAAGATAGATGTCATTATATTAATATTTAAATAAATAACTTTGAGCTCCACTTTACAAGGCTCAGCTGAGCAGCAATGCAGCACATGGGCAATGCTGAAGCTGATGCGTCACTTCAGAGAGATCAATGGCATTGATTCATTGTATTGACCATGTGACCATGTGATTTTGCTTTCCTATGTCACGGCTACCTTTTCACGAAGATGACTTGATTGGGCGGCGCTATAGGGAGGGGTTAGCAGGTGCTTCAGCACCCCTAAGAAAGACCAAAGCACCCCGATAGCACCCCCACAAATAATTTCTGGAAGCAATTATATTCAGGCTGTATAGACCCTTTTACAGTTGGTAAACATGGTGACGTATTTGTGTGGGCGGGGCTTAGCTGGAGGCAGAAAGATCCCTCTGGCCGCTTCACTAACGCTAGTTTGCAAGTTTTGTTAGCTTGTTTTTTAACAATGACTGGAGAAAATCCAATTTTATCTTAATGTGCAAGGTCACTCACTGTCCAGGACCGCGATTGTTATTTGCAAAAGTAAATTTTAACGGACGGAACCAGATGACCGTACACGCGCTCAGTCAATGGACGATCTGACAGGATTAACGTTAACGCTACCTCTGGTTGAGTGGCCTGACTTCTACACCTACCCGATAGAGAAACCGAGGGTAAAGAGAAACTGAGGGCATATATATATATATATTTAGATGCCTATAACTCTGTGCTGAATGGTCATGTAAAGACTTGTGTGGTACGATCCGCAGTTCTGCCTAGCCAGCGTCAAGAAGACGACAATGTAAAGAGTGACATTACGGTGCAATTTAATGATGTGAATATTTTCTAGAAATAAAAATTCCAGATACAGCATACTCATTTTTCATCGATTCTTGCACCCAACAACACAACAAGATGACATTTAATAATAAAAATAATAATTTAAGCTCCTTATTATGTAGCCGAATCTGTGTTGGTTTGTATTGGCCGCCTCCAGTTTTCCGTTTGTTTTGCCTCCAGCTAGAGCCGTGACGTAACTGTGACGTCGCCGCAAAAGGGGTCTATACTATGGAAGCCCTGAACCGCATGGTGGAGAAGAAAAAAAGAAAACTTATCTTGTTATTTCGAGATATTAAGTCGTTATTTCGACGTAATATCTCGTTATTTCAACACAATAAGTTGGTATTTCTACATAATATCTAGCTGTATATTATGATTATTTTGCATCAGACAACAGACTGTACAAGACCGGTCATATGTATCAAAACTCACTGACAAATCTGACTAAAGAGCTTTTTTGGTAGATAATATGTGTGATGATAAAGCAGTCTGTGAGAGCCAGTGCAAACCACTGAAGCGAGAGACTGATGATGTGTGACAGTGATCATGTGATCATGAACCTTGTGTAGAAGCTGCTGCTGTAGTTCGGCTTGATGTCTTCTCAGAGTTTGAGCTTCTGACTGGAGTCAGTGTTGTTGAAGCGACTGGAGCTGCAGAAGATGAATGTTCAGACGCATCAGGACATTAACATCATATTTTCATATTGATCATGACATGCAGTTTGTGTTCAATCATCACAGCTTACAGTGGCAGTAGTTGAGAAGAGAGATGTTACTGTATCATTTATTCCTGGTTTATATGAGAGTGAAACACAGTGAGATGCTTCCCATAAACCTTCAGCTTTCCTGAATCAATGACATTATTAAGCCTTAGAATTCCTCAAACTGCATACAAATCCTTATAATTCCCAATATTGACGTCCCTCATGGGTCATACATGAAATATTGCATAAATCAGAAGAGTCTATTTTAGCCTAGTATGACCCATAGGAGGTCAATATTGGGGATTAGAAGGATTTTTATGCAGTTTATGACTTTGACCACTAATATTTTATAATTGCCAAACGTATGAAGCCATCAGGAAGAGTAGAGCCAGTGTGTGAAAGTTTTGACAAATCTGTCAGAAAAGAGTGTTTTCTCACCTGAATACTTGACAGTGTATCTGACTGAGGTCTTGAGTTGATTTCTGTGAGTAAGCCGACATCTCCACTCTCTGTTGTTATCTTCATTCAGGAGTGTTGTAGTCAGAGTGATGATGATACAGCGATATTGATCTGATGATGATAATATCTGATATCTGGAGTCTGTCTTCAGATCAACACCAGCCTGATTCACCCACAACAGCTCAACTCCCTCAGAACTGACCCGATCATCACAGGAGAATCCAGTATCTGAATACAACTGACAGGAGAGAGTCACAGAGCGGCCTGGACTGATCTCAGTCTGTGAGGATGAAGATGATGATGATGATGATGATGATGAAGACACTGAAACTGAACACAAGACACAAATCACAGACTCTTCAATCATCATCTGATTTTAAAGAGAGAACCTTTTTAAATTGATCACATAATCATAAACTTACCATGAAGAACATGCAGATAAACACGTGCATCAGGTCTTTGTTTCTGTCCGTTCACATATTGTCTGCAGATGTAAGATCCATAATCTTCTTCTGTGACGTTCTTGATGTTCAGAGAGCAGTCAGACTCCAGACTCAGTCTCTCATGTCTCTCTGTGTCTTTCCTCTTTATCCCTAATTCAATCAGTTCAACTGCTGAATGTCTGAATCTGTTAGAGTAGGTCCATGTAGTTTTAGATTTGCAGTCAGAAAGAGCATTATTACAGGACAGACGCACATTTCCACCAGAACTGATGAACACATGATCCACTCCACTGATACCTGAAACACAGTATATCTCAGTGATCATTATGATATTAATAAATATAAACCATACCAGCATAAAAACCAGAAGAATCAAATCATACAGTCTTTTTCCTGTGTTTGATAGTTAATGCATTAATAAACATTTATGGATAAACCAAATCAAACGCCTCTTTAAGAAGGAATAAGAAATACCCTGACTTTGAAACAAATTTAAATAATGTAATATCATCATCCAGACACAGTCGTGATGATACTGTACTTCTGTTCTCTGACCACACAACATCACTTCACTGAGCTGAACACTCGTTGTGTGTTTGATAGTAAGTTTATGATCAATCATGAGCTGAGTTTGGGAAGTAGTTAACAGTGAATTTGATCATGATTAGAGTCCTCTCAAGTAAAGTCATGACAAAATAATGCATTAACAAATCATTTAATACAATATGATTAAACATGCACTAGGAGAATATTTGTATTCCTTTACACCACCAGTACAACAAAACAAACAAACAAAAGATAAAGGTTATTTGTAGTTCTTTCATTATTTATTGACATCATTAAACACAGACTCATCAGTCAACATTATATTAGAGTAAAATGGCAGCATTACCGTAGCAACACAACTAACACGCCGAGAGCACCTGTAGTGAAGATATTATAAGTTGAACTAAATAGTTTCCACCTCTTCTATTTTTGACAGATTGTGGAACATCTAATGCAAGAGCTTTATACACTAAGTGTCACAACCCTTCAGTTTTGGATATTCTTCCTTTTAATGATCTCTCATTAACCATGAGTTCAATCAGGCCTACACGAATGCTTACTGGTTTTAAATGTGTTCGTTTGGGAATAAAGGCTACATTTAATCCACAGCACATCTCAACATTATCCTACTGTAAGATATAGAACAAAATCAATTTCAAATAAAGTTAAAGAAGTTACATATAAGGCCATTCATTTGATTTATCCAGAGAGAAGAGCTCAAGATTTTTTAGAGACATGGAGACTAAATGCGTCTTTTGTAATTTAGAAGAAGAATCCATAAAACATTTATTTTATGAATGTATATTGTTTTGGATTGATATTGAATATCTAATATTTAAATTCACAAAATCAAATATTCGACTGTCTGGTAAAGATATAATTTTGTTGAATAAAAATAAGAGTTTTGAGCAAAATGTGGTGATTAACTTAATAATTATGTAAAATACCATAAACAGAAATGGACCAATAATAAACCTAACATTATATTATTTAAACTGAACTTAAGCATTATATTGAGGACCTAAAAGAAGCAAAAAAACAAAAACAAAAAAAAAAAGCAAATGGATGTCATTTTTGAATCCTTTTCTTTTTAGATTTTTTGTAATAAATTTTCCACTGTATGGTTTTCTCTTTTTTTCTTTCTGTTGTTTCCTTTGATGCTCTAATGAATGTAATAGATAACAGTTGAACACACAGTGATCCTCTAATATGTGTATGTTGTTCTTGTAGCATTTAGGCAGATTTAAACTCTCATGTTTACCAATATCTTATACAAAATGTTAAGAATATAAATACATGCTGTTTTACTTTTGTTCCTTATTTATGTTATAAACATTAACACTTAGTACAGAAATGTAATAATGAGAATTGTCTGTGCAATATATTTGTGAATTTTACAAATGTTTATCCTCAAAATCTTTAGTTATATTTAATTACAATTATTTCTAATTATATTTAGCTATATCTAATTTGTTATATCTGTAATTGTATGCTACACATGACCCATAGGAGGTCAATACTGGGAATTATAAGGATTGTTATGCAGTTTATGACTTTGACCATTAATATTTTACAATTGCCAAACGTATGAAGCCATCAGGAAGAGTAGAGCCAGTGTGTGTGAAAGTTTCAACAAATATGTCAGAAAAGAGTGTTTTCTCACCTGAATACTTGACAGTGTATCTGACTGAGGTCTGGAGTTGATTTCTGTGAGTAAGCCGACATCTCCACTCTCTGTTGTTATCTTCATCCTGGAGTGTTGTAGTCAGAGTGATGATACAGTGATATTGATCTGATGATGATGATGATGATATCTGATATCTGGAGTCTGTCTTCAGATCAACACCAGCCTGATTCACCCACAACAGCTCAACTCCCTCAGAACTGACCAAATAATCACAGGAGAATCCAGTATATGAATACAACTGACAGGAGAGAGTCACAGAGCGGCCTGGACTGATCTCAGTCTGTGAGGATGAAGATGATGATGATGATGATGAAGATGATGATGATGAAGACACTGAAACTGAACACAAGACACAAATCACAGACTCTTCAATCATCATCTGAGTTTAAAAGGAGAATCTGCCCTTTTTAAATTGATCACATAATCATAAACTTACCATGAAGAACATGCAGAGAAACATCAGCATCAGGTCCTTGTTGTCTGTCATTCACATATTGTTGGCAGATGTAAGATCCATAATCTTCTACTGTGACGTTCTTGATGTTCAGAGAGCAGTCAGACTCCAAACTCAGTCTCTCATGTCTCTCTGTGCCTTTCCTCTTTATCCCTAAAGTAATCAGTTCAACTGCTGACTGTCTGTTAGAGTAGGTCCATGTAGTTTTAGATTTGCAGTCAGAAAGAGCATTATTACAGGACAGACGCACATTTTCACCAGAACTGATGAACACATGATCCTCCACTCCACTGATACCTGAAACACAGTATATCTCAGTGATCATTATGATATTAATAAATATAAACCATACCAGCATAAAAACCAGAAGAATCAAATCATACAGTCTTTTTCCTGTGTTTGATAGTTAATGCATTAATTAACATTTATGGATAAACCAAATCAAACGCCTCTTTAAGAAGGAATAAGAAATACCCTGAGTTTGAAACAAATGTAAATAATGTAATATCATCATATCTTGAACTCTTGATGTCAGCTTTGTCATAATCATTACTGGACGGCACAGGATTAGTTGATCCTCCTCTTCAACCGTAGAAAATGCACTAATAACTGCCCTTAAAAGCTCTTTATCTGTTCTGTGTTTCTCTCTTTCCTTCAAACTCACACAGCAAAAACTCCAGTGTTAAATGAACTCTCCTGGGAGTTTATATGGCTCCAGACTCAAGAGTGTTAAAGTGTTAAAATATGAGTGTTAAATTAACACTCAAGAGTGTTAAAGTTAATGAGCTAATTAAGTGATTCA
Source organism: Leuciscus leuciscus (assembly GCF_965113295.1). NCBI lineage: Eukaryota > Metazoa > Chordata > Actinopteri > Cypriniformes > Leuciscidae > Leuciscus > Leuciscus leuciscus. Next base: position 22,951,874 of record NC_138725.1, on the reverse strand, counting down.
TTGAGTGATGATTGACCATTATTGAAGACACCTGATGTTAACAAGCAGAATCACCAAAGGAGAAAATCAAAAAAAATTACAACACCGTTATGGTGATCAGTGTTTGCTTTAGTTGGGCTCTTGACCCTTTAATCATTAACTTTAGATTTTGTTTGGCAGTTGTATCTGAGTTATAACTGCCAGATGAACAAAGAGAAAAGGTGATCAGGTTATATTTTGACATTATCATAAATTGACCTGAATCATAAATCTCATTTCGAGAGTTATGACTACCTTGTACAGCAGCTCTGTGATTCTATATCAAACAATTTTCAGCATTTTCAATATAATCCAAAATATTCCTCAAAAGTTGTTCTGATCAAATGACTTTGAAATCAATAATCAGCCTGTGAATCTCAACAATGGTGACAATAATAAAGAATGTTGCAGTGCAATCTGGGTGCCACCAATCAAAACTAATTTATGGCTCCCATCATGCATTGCGGTATGAATAAATTATGATCTGAAGTGTTTTAGTAATTTCCTTTTCCTAATTGAATATTCTGTTTGTCACCATTGTTGAGATTCATACACTGATTCTTGATGTCTGTGTGTGCGTAAAAGAAAGATTTTTATCTTCATCAGAACAACTTTTAAAACATCCGTTGGATTATTTAGAAAATTCTGGATTTTGTGCTGTAGAATCACAGTGATGCTGTAATTAACAATATACATTTAAGCCAGAGATTAGACTCTAAATGAGTTTAGCAATTCAGGTCAAATGATGATGATGTCAAAACATAACCAACACCACCTGATCAACTTTTCTCTTTGTTCATCTGGTAGTTATAATTCAGATACAACAACCAAATAAAAACTAAAGTTAAACATGTAAGGGTCACAAGCCCAACTAAAGCAAACACTGATCTCCATAATGTTGACTTAAAATTGTGCTTTTTCTCCTTCAGTGATTCTGCTTGTTGACATCAGGTGTCTTCAATAATGCTCAATCATCACTCAATGAATCACTTAATTATCTCATTAACTTTAACACTCTTGAGTGTTAATTTAACACTCATATTTTAACACTTTAACACTCTTGAGTCCGGAGCCATATAAACTCCCAGGAGAGTTCATTTAACACTGGAGTTTTTGCTGTGCACCCTACTGTGACTTATGCACAGCTAAATACAAAATAACAATTCAAAACCCACAAAGAATATTTGTGGAACAGTTCCCAAAGGAAGGAGCAAAACTCAGGGAAGGTTTGCTGGGATCAGTAGTTCACTCTCCATCCAGACACAGTCGTGATGATACTGTACTTCTGTTCTCTGACCACACAACATCACTTCACTGAGCTGAACACTCGTTGTGTGTTTGATAGTAAGTTTATGATCAATCATGAGCTGAGTTTGGGAAGTAGTTAACAGTGAATTTGATCATGATTAGGGCCCTCTCAAGTAAAGTCATGACAAAATAATGCATTAACAAATCATTTAATACAATATGATTAAACATGCACTAGGAGAGTGATTGTGTTTTTATTTATTTTATTTTTTTTACATTTTTAATAATACAAATATTATATATATATATATTTTTTTTTACTTATGTTTTTTATAACATCTATGAATTAATGCTATGTTTTGGGAGATTTGAAGTACTTTTGTGCCTATTTACTGCAAAATACCTCAGCTACACCATTAGCATGCATATGAAATATTACCTTTTTAAAAAAAAAACAATAAAAAAAACATTAATGATGATCGAAATGAAATATGAGTTGTTTCTGGATATTGATCTCGGTGTGAGATGCATAATTCTTCATCTGCTGGTTAGAATTTTTTTTTGTGCAGATAATATAGTTTTGCCAAAAAGTGTAATTACCATACACTTCCAGCAGAGGCGCCATAGAGATCCATTCATTTTTTTGGATGTGACTGACTGCTCTTATAACAGCTTTTGTTATGAATATATATTTAAACATTTTAAAACACATTAAATCAGTATTTTTTTGTTGTTATTTGAGGTCTTTTGAAGTGTCTTGTTATTGCAATAATGCCACATAAATGTCCAGTAGTGACACTAAAAGAAAAGACTTGAATGCAGTTACATATTATTTATTTCAATAATCCAAATGTATAAAATTATTAACTTTAAAATAAGAAACACATTTTAGTACATCAAAGTAAATACCTGTGTGTGTGTGTGTGTGTGTGTGTGTGTGTGTGTGTGTGTGTGTGTGTGTGTGTGTGTGTGTGTGTGTGTGTGTGTGTGTGTGTGTGTGTGTGTGTGTGTGTGTGTGTGTGTGTGTGTGTGTGTGTGTGTGTGTGTGTGTGTGTGTGTGTGTGTGTGTGTGTGTGTGTGTGTGATCAAAAGTGATCACGTTCGTTCCACATTGTATTTTAGTCCAGGAGTTTTAGGAAAAAAGGGTGAACAAATTGCAACAGAATCAAACTCAACTGATTTTGTATCCTCAATATGTCCTGAGTAAGGGGAAAAAAAGCTCAGAAGAATCCCATTAGGGGAAAGTTCTGAAAAAGACCCAAATATATCCTATTCATACGCCTATTCATTATCTTTCTCACATGAATAGGGTAAAAAATGTAACCTTTAGATATCACCATGAAAATTACTGAGTTGATTACTTACATCAAGACAAACAAAAAAATTATAACAAGTTTTTTTTAATTGTTTGTTAACATGGACAAATGATGCATAATCTAATTACAGATGTGCTAATTTGCATAAATACCACAACAGATCTAAACATTGGGTACAGCGTTTTTAAAACATTCAGAGATTCAGTCAGTCATTAATTCAAGGTCCACTCAACTATCAACTCTCAACTTTCAACTGTCACTAAGCTGTCCCTCAGGTAAGAAATATGTCCTTTTGTTTTTCCTACATGGATTATTCATTAATATACATTAATAAAACATACCTGGTGATCAACTACAATTTATTGGGAACATCTGGATGTGTGTTGAGCTGTTGTACGACTATTTTTGGTGAAACGATGTCAAGTTTAGGATTAGCGAATAGTTTCATTAGATAGCTAACACGGCTAGCAGCAGCAAATAACTTGTTAGCTGTCTTGAGATTACATACATGGCAGTGTAATGCCTACAATAATCCATGTATCCATGTCTTAAGTAAGGGATAATGTATTGCGAGGCGGTTGTTATAGCAGATAACAACCCCGACAGGCTGAACGGGACCCCGACGCGAAGCATCTCATGAAACATCTTCTCGTCCCCCAGAAACAGTCCCACGGACCCAGCCCCAAACCCCATCTCTGCAATAATAATTAATAAAGGCTGTTTTAAAGTACTTCTTCCTGCCTCTATGTATTAATGCTCATGGGTAGCCTAAATGGGTTCCATTCAGACCTTAACATTTAGTCTTTTACTGTTATATGTCAACAAGATTCAACAAGACATTTTCTCCTGGCTATACCCAATGTTTAGATCTGTTGTGGGATTTATGCAAATTAGCACATCTGTAATTAGATTATGCACCGTTTGTCCATGTTAACAAACAATAAAAAAAAAACTTGTAATACATTTTTTGTTTGTCTTGATATAAGTAATCAACTCAGTAATTTTCATGGTGATATCTAAAGGTTACATTTTTTACCCTATTCATGTGAGAAAGATAATGAATAGGCGTATGAATAGGATATATTTGGGTCTTTTTCAGAACTTTCCCCTAATGGGATTCTTCTGAGCTTTTTTCCCTTACTCAGGACATATTGAGGATACAAAATCAGTTGAGTTTGATTCTGTTGGAATTTGTTCACGGTTGACCCCCATTTTGGCTTAAAACGCCTGGACTATTTGTGCTCTAGTACATTGACGTATGGAAATTTTCAGATTTATTCTGGATTTATTGATTTTTTTTGACAAATGCAAAATAAAAAAAACTATTTTCATTTCAAAGACATTCATTTCAAAGGTCTTGAGTCTGACTTTGTTTAAAAATACCTTCAGAACAACCGAATCAAGCCCAGTGTTTGTGTGTGTAAAGAAAAAGTCACAAAATCTTATTGCACTGAGATGAAGGAAACCATTTTTTTTAACTAAAGAAAAGTCGACAAATTAGGCTTCGGTCCTGGAGGGCCACTGTTATACTGTTATATTTGTTGTGTTTTATTTTCTGAGAGTGCAAGCATGATGTTGAATCATCATCATCACATTAACATAAATTCAATGCCATTATCATTGATTTTTGGATGAAATCTAAAAAAACATTATGGGTGTAAAAGTGATGTTGATTCAATGCAGTAACATTGACACATTAACACTGATTTAACATTGTTTGGATGGTCGCTTGCTATCTGGGACCCTCATCAAACACAGCTAATCAATGTCTCCAGGATTACTAGAAAGCTACAGACAGGAGAGTTTATCAGGGTTGGAGATAAACTCTGCGGGACAGTGGCCCTCCAGGACAGAGTTTGCCCATCCCTGGTTTTCTTTATGAAGCACGTCACCGTTATTGAGATTCACGCGCTGATTCTTGAGGTTTGAGTGTATCAAAGTGAAACAGTAGTTCAAAATGTTTAGTGTTTTTCTATATGTTTTACTCTAATCAATTATATGAAATTAATAACACACATGACAGTCTAGAAGAGGTCAGCTGATCAGAGCACTACATGATGACTATATCATTATCATCATCATCAAGTTGATGACATCATCTGATCACATTAGTAGTGGGAACCTAGTAGTAGTAGTAGTATATTTATCAAAGTGATTTTTGTCATTATAGATAGTTTAAATTACTAACTCTTTTGGTACATTCATATGGAGAAGAACCATCATGATAGAAATGAAAAAAAATTGAATTGAAAGAAATAAGAAAGCTATAAGAAATGGAGATTGAGAGCAAAAACGCAGCATGTAACTGTTAAAAAACTGACGACACGCTTGTTTATAAGAAAGTTTGGGAATTATTAACTCATTTATGTGTCCAGCGCTGTCACATCACGTCAGGTGTCAAAAGAACAGTGTTGTATAAAGTACTAGAAAGCAATACTTGAGTAAAAGTACAAGTATCGTACTAGAAAAAGACTTTGGTAGAAGTGAAAGTTACCTTTTAGAATATTACTTAAGTAAAAGTCTTAAAGTATCTGATATATACTGTACTTAAGTATCAAAAGTAATTTTCTGATATTTAATGTACTTAAGTAATTGAAGTAAAAGTAAAAAGTTTTTTTTTTTTTTTAAAGCAAGCGGTTAGAACTTTGGGTTTGTGAACTTTGTGGCTTTCTTATAGTAAAGCATATTCAGGGTTCCAACTTCCCATATCTTCTTAATCTCACTCATCAAATCAAAATCACAGTCTTTTCCAGGACTTTTCAGGCACAATTCTCTTAAGTTCAAAGAACAAACAGCATATTTTTAGAGCTGACATCAAAGAAAAAAAAACTGAAACAGAAATTTCACTTTTGTATGAACTTCAGGTAATAATCTATTTCTTCACAAAAAAAAAAAAAAAAAAAAAAAAAGACCTGATTGTAAGGAGAATATTTTGGTCATGTGGAATGAGCATTTGTAGGGCTTACTCCCCAGGTCACCATCTCACACACACACACAGCAAAATTAGCCCAACATTATCCTATAACCACTGAGTTTTGAGTTAATTAACATAAAAGGAAATCTCAAGTTTGACAAAACGTATGATGCTTTTAAAGACGTGAATAGCCCTTAACACTTTCTTTCTAACCTGCCACTGATTAACGTAGCAGGTCTCAAAAAATATTTCTCAGTCTGACATTAGCCTACCTGAGGAAATATTCGGCCTGGCAGTTATGCTATACCAAAAACAGTTAAGCGTGTTTCAGTATTATGGACATGTCTTTGAGAATTCTCTGTTGAATTAAATCAAAAGGTAGGTGCGCTCGCATAGATATCGGTGCTCGTGCTTCCATGGCGGTTTCAGTTGTGCTTCCTCCTCCTTTGGCATGGCAACAAACAAGCATTACACTGGAGCGCGCGCCGTGCGGAGCGTGCGTAATGCAATCTAGAAGCAGTGATTCGCCAAACCACCCTTATTGCAGTCGCACACATTTCTTCTGATTTTATTTTGTAGTAACGAGTAACGAAGATGCTTAGTGGAAATATATCGGAGTAAAAGTATACATTTTTTCTAGGAAATGTAGTGGAGTAAAAGTGAAAGTTGACATAAATTTAAATAGCGAAGTAAAGTACAGATACGTGAAATTTCTACTTAAGTACAGTAACGAAGTATTTGTACTCCGTTACATTACAACACTGCAAAAGAACGAAAGACTCAGAAGAATCAGACCCGAAGACTCAAGAGATGAACTAATCATTTCTCTTTCCGGTACAGAACCCATAGGATTTTGCGCATGCGCGGTCGACACAAGATGAACAAATCACTCTCTGAGACAACTCAGTAGTCCTGAGTCATATTAAAGATTTGCTCAAAATAATCGAATCGTTCATGACCGACGCATCACTAGAACACATTTACTCTTACTGTTCTTGCCATAACACACAGTTCCAGCAGCCAGAGAACAACTAACATTAAAACATCAAGACTCAAACTGACAAACTGACTTTTTGTTAATCTAACCGAGGCAAACTTTAGTCTAAAAGCATAATTAAAATGGAAACGGCACATTTAAATTTGACCGTATTTACGTTTTTGGTCAATTTGTGATTTGAATGGGAGTGAATGGGGCTCGACTATGCATCAAAAATCGCTATTTTTAAAACACTAAGAAGGCTCGACACAACATGAAACTTTGCTGGAAGTATCACCAGGGGCTCTACACATGAACTCCAGCATTGAGAACATTGTGTACACAAGGTTCACTAAAAAGAAAGATTTTGAACAACTCACTGCAGCTCTGCCGACATTTTGACAGTCAAAAATAGTTGATAGTTCTTAGGGCTCTCTCTCTCTCTCTCTCTCTCTCTCTCTCTCTCTCTCTCTCTCTCTCTCTACTTCCTCTTTTCTTTGTCTCTTACTCTCTCTCTCTCTCTCTCTCTCTCTCTCTCTCTCTCTCTTTACTTCCTCTTTTCTTTGTCTCTTACTCTTTCTCTCTCTCTCTCTCTCTCTCTCTCTCTCTCTCTCTCTCAGGAAACATGTACATGCTGGCTAAGATTAATGGTATAAGTTATCATCATCTCATACATCTATTTTGTAACTATTTTAAGTATAACTATAACCATATTTTGTCATTAAACCATTTCAATTACAAATAATGTTCTAAACAGTTTTGATTTGGTATTGACTTTGAAGTGCTACATATTGCAATACAATATCATCACTCTCTATAGCAACGCTCTCCCACATATTAATCTATTGTAACTGCGCTTATTTCCGTCGTTGGTATAAGTAGCAGTGGGTGGAATAGACAAGAAATGTACAGTTTTCTACCATCTTGCTGACAACTTTTCTTTAGTCATTCGGCAGTCTTGCAGCTTGAACCACTGCAGGAAATCCACCCTTACGCCCGTTTCACACATACTCCATTTGCAGTGTGTAGTGCTTTCACATATGCATACAGTAACTGATCCGCGGCTGTACCACAAACACAAGTTTTGTCAGCATTGCGATTCTCTTTGTACACATATACACTCTTTAATAGACGTTTAAACACAATTTAAACAACGTATTATTCAATGCTACTTATATATATAAAGTTGCTCAAGCAAGTGGTAAAATATTAACCATGTAGCCTACTTATATTAAAGTCGCAAACATTTTAAATTAAAACTTAAAATTGACAAAAACAGCCGACTCATGCCTTTTCTTTTGCATTTAAATTTTAATACAATAAATCTTGCATGTCACAAAGGACTTGTTTTTTCCACCTCCACGAATGAGATGATTTATGGTGAGATTACTACATTTTATTTAATTAAATGCATTTATGGTGAGATTATTATATTTTCATGTCAATCTGTGTTCATTTTGACTCATTTTAATTCAGCGCGTGCAGCACAGCAAAATTAGACTCGGTGTGAAAACGATCGCTACCTCGAACGGATCGCCGGACCGCATCCACATGAAGTTTGAAAGCTCTAACCTGTTAACATGGGTGCGGAAAAAAAAATGCACACGGAGTATGTGTGAAACGGGCGTTACACTCTTAATATGAAGATAATTCTTCATCATCAGATGTTTGAGTGACACTATGTCCAGTATCAGGAATAATACAGTATGATCTTTGTGTATCAATACACAACTCTGAGATCACAACGTGAATGTGTGCAAGAATAAACTGAGCATGTTCAAATGAACTCTTTCCAGACTAATTCCACTAAATGTCTTTAGAGAAAATACAGATTTCTTTACCTGTGAGAAGTGAAGAGAGAATGATCAGTCCCAGCAGACACAGATCACACTTATCAGCCATTTTGTGTTTCTGTCAGTCTTCCTCTTCATTATATATAGTTACAGCTCTTCCTTACACATCATCAGCTCCTCCTCTGGTTGGTAACTTCCTCTGATCTCATCAGTGTTTAGTCCTGACTCTATGACACAGCTGAAGAAGCGATCAGAAAGATCTCTGGTGTAAAACTGTGTTGACTTTGAAAAGCTCTGGATCAGAAAGTGAGCTGAACTGTACAGTGGCGTCCAGAAACCAACCAAGTCCATAAAGAAGTGTTATGTTTGACACTGAACAAAGTGCTTTGAATGAACAGATCCACACAAATCAATACAAACATATATTTATCCTCTCATTAGCTATGTTTCCATCACCCTGTTTTTATGCATATTTTGAAGTATCGCATGAGAAACGAGTGATGGAAACGCAAAATGTATAAACTTTAAGTTTGGATGGAAGCCCAGCTATTGTAGCTACTGATTATTTGTCAGAGAAAACAAATTCAACATAATGAAATATAGTTATTTTTAAGTGACCCAATACAGTGTCCTCAGAGTAATTTTTATGTCTATTTTTTTATTTTATTTTATTGACACTTTTTTCCCATCACATCACTAACACATTGTGTTGCTATATGTGTGTGTGTACCATGAAGCTTTTATTAGGCTACTAAGTTTGTGCTTGTGAAACCACAAATTCACAACCTCCAGAAGTGTTTCACTGACAGATGCGTCAAGATCACACTTCATCTATATATACACAGCAAAAACTCCAGTGTTAAATTAACTCTCCTGGGAATTTATCTTAGACCACACTCAAAAGTGTTAAAATAAGGGTACATTAAAAAGTCAAGGGCCCAACTAAAGCAAACACTGATCACCATAACGGTGTGATTTTCTCCTTCAGTGATTCTGCTTGTTAACATCAGGTGTCAAGTTTTTGAAAACGGTCTCCTCGTAAATAATCAAAATGTGAATCTCTGAAGACGATGAGGTCATGCACATGCGTATTACGTGTTCAGTCCATAGTGTTTCATCTCCATCTGATGGCCTGGCAGCAGAATACAGGGTTTTAGTCGTTTTCGCGGATCCGTGTGAATACAGGGCTGAATAAACGGGACTAAAGGCCCTTTCACACCGGATGCGTAACGAAAAAGCGAAACGAAAAAGCGAATAGTTCGTGTGCGAATAGTTCGCATCAAAACCATTCACATCAGCCGCGACGTGAATTTGCGACGTCTGTGACGTTCAGAGAGCTTCAACATTCCCAAACTTTCGCGCGAATCGCGCCGACAGCTGAGAAAACATGGACACTTCATCATCATCCTCATCCAGTCATAGTCATAGCATCCAGTGAAGACGAGCTTTTCATTTTATTTAAAAGACAGAAAAGAAGGTTTTGGGTGCACCCAATCTTACAGAACAGAGAGTCTGAAGGGGAGTATGCTTATGTGCACAGTTTTTTTTTTTTTTTTTTTTTTTTTTTTTGCGTCTTCAACTAAACACAGTGCCTTTTGTAATGTAACTACACATTACATGTTACACACGAAGTAACGTTAAGTAAGTTAAAAATCATTCGACTAGAAACTGTAGATATCACACAAAGAATGTATAGTATACTAAAAGCAGCCCTAAATAGTCTCACTACATTTTGTTACGTGTTCAAAGTAAACACGCTCTCTGTCTCTATCTTTGACGATAATAGTGTTAGCTTTGTATCCCAAATGTAGTTTGGCCTGCTAGCCTACACAGCACAGGACTATATGACTAAAACTATCACACAACAAACTCACAGTCAAGATAACTGAGTTGGTTGGCAATGCTACGCCACACATTGTCTTTCAAATCGTTGTCCTTGTATTATGTGATTGGCTGAAGCCTATTCTGTCGCCGCAAAAGTAAAAAAAAAATCGACATCGAAGCGAATAAAATAAAAGTCGTTTTTTGGCCGCTGCGCATTCGCATTCGGTGTGGAAGCACTCATTACACAAACAGCTGATCGAAAAATAAAACCATCGCGCGAATGATTCGTGCGTCAAAATCGCGTCCAGTGTGAAAGGGCCTTAAGGCTGCGTTCACACTGCAGGGCTTAATGCTCAATTCCGATTTTTTGAAAAAATTGAATTTTTTTGCAAGGCCGTTCACATTTCCAATTAAATGCGACCTTTTGTGATCTCCTGTGTGAACGTGAAATGACCCAGAAGTGACCCGCATGCGCAGAAGAGTACTCAACGGTCAACGAAGTCACTTGTTGGTTGCGGAAGTAGCTAAACATGGATGTCAACAGTGGAGCTCGTTTAGCGATATTAAAGTTATTTTCCCAACGGAGCCAGCACAATTACAATCTTCTCGTTTTAAGAAGAAAATGTAATTAAAAAGAAGGAGGAGAGCAAGGTTTTTGGACATGGCGTTTTGTGGAGCAGTGGTAGCAACGTCGGTACAGAGAAACGTGTGGGTGCGGAGTCGCAGCCAGGAGTGGTGGGATACTGATGTAAGTGTTACTGTTGTTTATCTTCTCATTCCCGCCTACTTCAACGCAGAATTATGACGTTTGTCGCGTATCAATGATGTGCGGGTCGGATACACGTGACCTGGCCGTTCAGACTGAAGTCGCATTTCAAAAGATCGGATACGTATCGGATTTGGACTACATACCCAAGTGGCCTGGGTCGCATTTGAAAAGATCAGATCTGTGTCGTTCAGACTGTCATGAAAAGATCAGATACAGGTCGCATAGGGGCAAAAAAATCGGAATTGGGTCGTTTCAGCCTGCAGTGTGAACGTAGCCTAAGTGAGCTCACGCCGGTCTATTTCCCGCACGTCTCACTATCTCTGTAGCAGGAAAACTCCAAAAACAGTGAGAGCGAGCACAACGCTGACTATGCTCCGCTGCTGAGCACAGTGCTAAGTGTGATGTTCTCCGCTGTGATTATCAGTTGAGACTCATTAGAACGTCTTTCGCCGCTGTTTATTCTTAAACGCCTCTGAGTGTGTCTATGCCCACGCAAGCCACATCCTCTCTCACTCTCCTGCTGGAGCAAGCACAGTGCTTAAGGGTCTGCAACTGAAAAAGATGTCTGTGGCTATCAGGGACAATTATTGAACATATCACTCTCTAAAGAGCATCTTTAGCCAGTGGTTGTTTTACAGCCCCGCGCCAATGTGCGTGTCTCTGGCTAGAGCTGTGGCCACGCAAGCCCATTCATCAAGGATGAACACTCATGGCAAAGCGCAAGTCTCGCCTCTCTGTGCTCGTGTTCTGCAGCTCAGCAGCGACCCAGACCCCGAAGCAAAGCCGTAAGCCACCCGGCCAAACAGTACATCTGAACGAATTCAGCCCTTAGCCACCCGCGCCGAGGCTTGGAAAGCTATCCCCGGTGTGTCAAAATGGGTTCTGGACTCCAATTCACTCACAGACCACCCCGCTTTGCGAGGTAGTCTCAACTACCTCGATGACTGGCTCATTCTGGCCCAGTCAGATCTGTGCTCCTCAGCCATTTGGGATGCCTAGGACTCAGAATCAACGTAACCAAGAGCTCACTGCTCCCCAGTCAGAGAATCTTCTTGGGTGCAGTAAGACTTTGGCTAAAGGTTTGGCCGACACCCGAGCGCGCTCAGACCATTCAACGGCTTTTGACTTTGTTCAGAGTAGGGGCCCGTTGCCCTCTCAGAACCTTCAAAGGATGCTAGGCCTCATGGCCTTGACATCGACAGTCCTTCTGCTGGCTCTGCAGCATTGCGCCCCCTGCAGGACTGGCTGAAACACCAACATTCTATAGTATTCCTGCTAGAAAAGTTGTTTGTCCAGGATAAACCTGTGATAGTACTTGCATACTAGTCATAATCTGAAGATATAGTATACATGTAAGACAAGGCTTTAGTGATGACATGTTGATATACAAGGTAAATTGCTACAGTCATGTTATGTGACATCAAATACACTTGTTGTATTAGATTTTAACCCCCTGAGGTCGGCTGTATCGCCGGCGATACCAGCTCGCTTTTTTTTTTATCAGTGTAAAAGAAACTCATAAATACTCTGTTGACTTTGATTTTCCATAGGAGTTTCATACATCAATCGATTCTGTTAAATGTGTATTATTTTTGTGTATACTCACAATAAAAACAAAGTGTTGTGCTTTTTGCCAAATAAAGAAAAATAAACACGAAGCGAGTTCTGCCTTCTCTCTGCCATTGAAGTCCATTCTGAAATGCGTCCGAAAATTAACAATAACTCAGCGAATACTCAGTCAAACAGGCATACAGACACACAGGCATGAAGCTTGAATTATCTTCTTTTAAATTAAGTAATTTATATAAAAAAACAAATATTCTCATCTTGTGAAATCTGTATTAAAAGAGAGCGATTCCAGTCGAGCTCATCTCATCTCATTACGTTATAATCGGCCACGCCCACGGAGAGCGCGCGCTATTCAAACGCAAATGACTGAGACGATCCCATACAAACTGTGAACGCCCACATATCAGCTCGAGAAAACACATCAAGTTTATTCAGATAAGTGTACTTGTCTACACTGTCTCGCAGCGCTGTGAGGAATAATAATAATGGAAAACTTACCTCAGAAGTGCTGGTATTTCGAAGAAGCAACGGATGGAATACTGTAGTAAGTTTTTTTTCATTCTCAAGTAAATCGCGTTTCTGTGTGAATGAATGAACGAAAGAGATGCTCTGTTTACCACAACTCGCAAAAAGACTGTTTAAATTTGAATTGCGTTTCTGTGTGTGAATGAATGATCTGCTTTTAGCAAACTATTTTGCTATACTGAGTAAAAATCGACTGAAATATGTTGAAATAAAATGAATTTGTATAAGCAACGTATTAAACTGCAAATTAACATTTATTTTCCTTATAATAAAAACGAAAGACCTATGTTACAGACAAATGAAAGACAACATTTTGTTGATTAGTTTTGGATAGATTACACATTTTTACTGTAAAATATCTGCCACCTCAAATAAGCTTTTGTTTGCCAATTTTTGCTAATATGTTAAATATAGTATGTTTTGTCAATGTAGGCTATATTCAAAGTAATGAATCCTTAACTTTGAAATATGTATGATAAAATGTATACTTTAGTTTTTACAAAGAAAGATTACACTTCAATTGTTGTTGTAATTGTAACCTTTTTAGGTAGATGTAAACAAATTTTAAAAGGTAAATATAAGCCTTTTCTTTAAATAATTTTTATTGTGTTTTATTATTGACAAATTTGGGGAGAGGATACATATTCCAAAACTGAAAATACAGTATGAGAATTAACTGCACAATTACTAGACATGTTTTCCTTGGATATTATACAATTTGCAAGCAAAATTTTTGAAAAAACAAAACAAAACAAAAAAACAAAAACAAAAAAAAATTGACATGCTTCCAACTGTGAACCAATTTGGTAGAATATATATATATATATATATATATATATATATATATATATATATTGCTCTTGCATTCTTTCTTGTGGCTATAGGTGACACACCTGAATGAATGGCTCATTAAGTATGCGGGCCCCATTGTCTCCTGAGGTGTGAACCACTACATATGCATGATGCTGTTGAATGGTTGACGCCCCTTGCGCATATTGCCTTTACAAACAAAAAGTGTTTTACAAGATTTAAATCAATGTATTGTGTTATGTGAATGATAAGGGCAGGATGATTTTCACATCATTTAGAAGAAAAAACTCTAGGCAACGACATCCATTAGTCAAAAGTCTTATTGTCACATATTTAGTATGTGTTGTGTGGCCTTATTTCAGAAACTTTAGTTTTTAGTTTTTTCAATAACCATGCATAAACATTATTCTCTCAAAAATACAAACATGTACATGCATGTTGCTCACATATTATGGTAGCCCTGTTTGTGCTAAATAGAGTGTAATTATACCTTTGCCATTAATATGTTTATAAGCAACTGAAAAAAGCCCAAATGTCAGGGCATATCAGAACATCTCAAGGACCCCAAAAACCCCTCAGACCCCAGAGGGTTAACATTTATTCACAACACATACCATGACTGTTCACAAACATCTCTATACCCTACAAACTAGGGTAAAAGCACAATAACACAAAGAATGAAATGGCAACTATATAATTATGTAGACAATACTTTTATTAGTTTAAATTAGTAAAAAATCTGTACATGTCACTGCCTAACCCACTGATATGACGGGTGTGATATGTCCCCATCACTTTTTGCCAGGGTCCATTTTGTCCCCACCACTTTTTAAAATTTGTATGTATCAATACAAATAAATAAAACATCTCCAGTTAACTAGCAGAGCATTCATTTAGTTCGTCTGTTATATAAGAGGCGATCTAGCGCTAAAATGTGTTGCTATTGAAATCAAGTGAACAAAGTGCTTGTTGCCGCTGATATCAGTGGTGCGGATACAGTGTGTTCTCTTGTGGCTCACGTACAGTCTTCACACAGACCCGCGCTTCAATCTATCACTTAACGCCGTTGCGGAGACTAGGGGTGTCGAAATTAATCGTTTCTACGATGCATCGCGATGCAGACGAGGACGATTCGGTATCGGTTCAGTAATAGACCATAACCGATTATAATGTACTGACGCTTTTCTGACGTCATTTGTCACGTATGTGCTTTGTCGCGGTAGCATACAGTGGCAGAGGGAGACGAGACGCGAGTGCAAGTAATTAAAAATTATCCAACTACTTTAAAAGCCTACATCTGGGCACATTTCGGCTTTTATGAACAACCTGGTAAGCACGACCTGCAGAAGACACGCACTGTGTGCGCTCATGTCATGCACAAATATAATATGCAGGAGGTAATACCACTAACTTGATAAACCACGATTTTCACCCCGAGCTGTTAACGCCTGGCAGAGTCTGACTGCTTTAGAGTTAGCGGATGAGCTCCAACGCCGAATCCGCAGCCAAAAACAAATCATCCACCCGCCCCAATAATTTTCTCTGATTTAAGTATCCGCACCCGATGGTCAAATTACAATTATTCTGTGTTGTTACGCGTGATTATAAATGGATGATCGTCACCTTCAACAGCAGAGTCGGCCATGGTTGATGCGCGCATCTTTAATGGTAACATAATACACTTATTAATTGTATTGATTAATTAATTTGTATTAATTGTAATAATTGAGGATGCAGTGCATCGTGATATCGAATTGAACTGAATCGATGACATGATAATCGAACCAGTGTAGGTTCACACCCCTAGCGGAGACTCTCTATTCGTTCTGGTAAAATCACAAAACAAAATGCACACAAACGCGTCCGTGCTTAATATACAACCAGTGATGAACATATTCGGTTTTGATGAAAAAAACAACAAACATACGAATGCGGATTAGAACCCGTAATGCTTGTCAGAGAAGAGTAGAGCTGCACGATTAATCGTTAAAAGATTTCGATTCAACCCCCCACGCGATCTTAATCTTGCATTTCTACGATTCTGCCAATGATATTCAACGAGATAATGCGCCATAACTCACAGCGGGCGCGATGACGCCTTGACGTCTCATTGGGTATTGCGAGAGCCAGATGTGCTTGTGCTAGATGCATTAATCTCCTGAAATGAGATGATTAAAAACAAAACTGCTCAATCACAAAGTACCAGCGGCCAGACGAAACAAACGTCTAGAAAAGCAACGCAATTCAACGCAACACCATACCCATCAAACTCCCTCAGGCTCAAAGAAATTACAGATGCAATAGCATTTCACCTGGCAAAAGATATGGCTCCCGTGACCACTGTTGAAAAAGATGGCTTTAAAAAGCTGATTAAAACCCTTGATAAGCGCTATTGCATGCCCTCTCGTAATTATTTTTCACATGTTGCAATACCTTCTCTGTACAACAAGTGTTGGGTGAGCAATTGAAATGGAACTGCGAGATGTACAGTATTTTGCAGCAACTTCAGATTTATGGTCCAGCAGAGCAAAGTTATACATGAGCCTAACGATTCATTTCATTATTCATGATTTTGAGTTGAAAAGTCGGTGCCTACAGACTGGGTTTTTTCCTGAGGACCACACTGGCGAAGCATTGGCACAGGGATTAAAGAATGCTCTCATAAACTGGAAATTGGAGGAGGAAAATCTTGTTTGCATAACTATAGACAATGGAGCCAACATTGTAAAGGACAACATTGTAAACTAGGGGTGGGCGATATGGCAAAAATATCATATCACGATTTTTTTCAGGAAAATCACGATTAACGATTTTATCACGATTCTTTTTATGTTGGTTTTACTATTTTGTGACTTAGCATTACAGCCAATCTAATGTCCATATTTTAAAAACAAAGCCTTAGGTAACAAAATAAAAAAATAAAAAAATAAAAAAATGGCAGACAGGGGCGAAGATAAATATATTTGTCATTATTTTCTTTGTAATTAACCCTCTGGGCGCCACGGTCGAGTTTACTCGACAAGATGCGGCACTGAATAAAACGGCCGATTTTGTCAAATAGGGTGTCAAATTTCGTTCGACCTCCCCTCCACTAGTTGGCAGACATGTCATACTTCATCCCCGACTCAAAAAAAAGTCATGCTTCTATACAAAATACTCGAGCTAGAGCGCATTGAATCAGTGCGAACAAAAGCGGAGCTAGTGTGCGAGTGAGCCATTTTATCAGAGCAATATTGTCAACGTCAGCGAGTATTTGCATTAGATTATTATTATTATTATTATCTAATGGCATCAATAAAGCTTACCCGCAATGAAGTGTTGGGTCTTCTATTCGCGGACCCTGATTCTGAAGGGGAATAACGTTATCTGCCTTCAGAAAATGACGGTGATTCTGAAAGTATAGCCCTACACCAGGCACAAACGGTGAATCCTTTGCCCAATACAACGTTAGATGGTCCTTTGCCCAATGTCAGTGGTGGGAACAATGTTTCCCGGGGTCGGAGTGTTCATCGCGAAGTTAGCAGGCGTGTTAGTGTTGTGGGGAACGAGGCGGCCGCGGGAGATTTTTTTACCGCGCTAGCCATGGTGACCGTGTGCCTCTCCGCAATCGCGGCGACAGTATTGTGGTGGAGACTTTGTCTAATGCCACTGGGTATGTTAGAAGAGGTCGAAGTATTCATAGGACAGTTAGGGGGCAACGTGGAGGCAGGGTGGGGAGTCGCAATGACAATGACAGAAGTCCGAGCTGTGCACACTCGGCGCGCGCGCGAGGCAGATCTGGCCGCGCCCGCGCTGCTGCTCGTAGCAGGAGAAGAGGCGATGTGACACGGGGCAGAGGGGCTATTATGCATAGTCTATCGCAAGACCACACCATGAAACACTACAAGAAATGTCACCTGGATGAATAGGGAGTCATTATCTCTACAGCAAAAGCCCTGCAACAATTGTTTTTGTCTGCCATTTATTACACTGTTGATTTACTATCTATTTCCCTGACCATTTAGTAGTGTACAATATGTGTTCTTTTTTGTGTGTTCATGTCCTTGTGATGTGTGCCTCTTTGTCAGCTAAAAAACAAAAAAACAACCAAATAAACATCAACAAAAACAATAAAAATTCTATAATCCAAGATGACCGCCACCATATGACGTCATAATATGCAAATTAGATGGGAAAATGTAATCCCTACATAAACTTTGGGTCATCCTTAATATTTCTCTAATTTACAGAAAGTCTCTATCTTTTATCACTTTTAAGATATAGCCTTTTGAAATTAAGATGTCAAAATCGAACGTTTTAGGAAAAAACCTCTGGCGCCTAAAGGGTTAAATATTAAGATCAAAGATACACATTACACATACACAACTTAATATACAAATTAAATAGGCTAAACAGTGCTTTATGTTTTCAGCTACAGTAGGTGTATTTAACAGTAGCATTGAAGAAAGTAATTAAATGAACAAATATGAAAATAAAACAAAACAAACTTCACTGTATAAATTATACATTGATACTTATTAAAGCTACTATTAAAGTTATCAGTCAAGAGCAGTGAGTGATTTTCTCTTTGCATTTTGTTGTTTTATTCAAATTATCATAAATTCAAATTATCATAATTTACTCTCTCAAGTTGTTTTAAACTCGAATAAGTTTCTTTCTTCTGTTGAAAATAAAAGTTATTTGGAAGAATGTGGGTAACCAAACAGTTGATATACCCCAGTGACTACCATAGTATATTTTTCTCCTATGGAAGTCAATGGGGACCAGCTACTGTTTTGATAGCCACATTCTTCAAAATATTAATATTAGAAAAATATTAGAAACTATTAGAAGGAAATTAAAACAGGTTTGGAACAACATTAGAGTGCGTAAATGATGAGATAATTTAAATTTTTGGGTGAACTATCCCTTTAAGGACAAACGGCAGCGTGTTTACTATTGCTACTGTCTCTTTAAGAGCTGCACGCGACGCGTCTAATATAAACGCATTTGACAAGCAAATTTTCTCTCAATTTTCTCAAGTTTGCTTTCACTTTAGACATAACCGACTTTGTTTATGTAAACCTTGTGTGTATTTAACAGTATAAGCACAATAAGACTCGAAAGATAACTTAGTCCAGTATCAAGGCGCTGGTAGACAGGCTTTTAGTGCATGTGAGCTTCACATGTACGCGCTGAGAAACGCACACGTTAGAACAGCGCATCAGCACGCAAATTAAATGTTTAACCGACAAGGCATTAAAGCACATGCAAATTGTGAACTTTTGTGAACTGCAGTGTCCCGTTCCGCTGCGTTAACATTTTATGTGAATATACGTCGCGTTGTTCAGTATGTTGGTACAGGCGCCAGAACAGATAAAATGCACGATTCTATGATATTTCTTCAAAAGCAGATCGTGGAGACATTTTAATCGTCCACGATCAAAAATCGTCATGTCGCACAACCCTATTGTAAACCATAAATGATTGGACACGACTACAGTGTTTTGGTCACAACATGGGACTGCATTATATCCTACAACATCTGGACAAATCAGGGACTTATGTGAGGATCCTGTTTGTGGACTTCAGCTCAGCCTTCAACACCATCATACCAAACATCCTCCTGTCCAAACTAACCCAGCTCCCTGTGCCCGCCTCCATCTGTCAGTGGATCACCAACTTCCTGACAGACAGGCAACAGTTAGTGAGGCTGGGAAAATTCTCATCCACACCTTCATAATCAGCACTGGCGCCCCCCAGGGGTGCGTTCTCTCCCCACTGCTCTTCTCCCTGTACACCAACGACTGCACCGCAAAAGACCCCTCTGTCAAACTCCTGAAGTTTGCAGACGTCACCACACTTATCGGCCTCATCCAGGACGGTGATGAGTCTGCTTACAGACTGGAGGTTGAACAGCTGGCTGTCTGGTGCAGTTATAACAACCTTGAGCTTAACACACTCAAAACAGTGGAGATGATCATGGACTTTAGGAGAAACCCCCTGCACTCCCCACTCTCACCATCATGAACAGCACTGTGGAAGCAGTGGAGTCATTCAGGTTCCTGGGCACCACCATCTCTCAGGACCTGAAGTGGGACAATCACATTGACTCTGTTGTCAAAAAGGCCCAACTGAAGAAGTTAAACCTGTCACAGGAGCTGCTGATACAATTCTGCTCTGCAGTCACTGAATCCTCTGCACTTCTAGAACTGTCTGGTTCAGCTCAGCTATCAGATCTCAGAAGACTACAGTGGATAGTCTGCTGAGCGAATCACTGGTACACCCTTCCCCACTCTCCAAGAACTGTACTCATCCAGAGTGAGTAAAGAGCTGGCAGAATCACCCTGGACCCCTCACACCCAGGGGTCAAATTTTTGGGATTAACTCTTTCCCTGCCATTAACATAAATTTCCGTGATTTATGAGACTTATGCTGCGTCCCAACTCGCCTACTTATACTACGCCCTTAAAAGTATGTACTCCTTTTGTGAAGAAAAAGTACATACTTTTGAGTGTGTAGCAAAAGAGTAGACCAGCGCCACTTCCTCTTTGAACTGTTGTCGTCTGGTCGGCTCTACAGAGCTCTGAGCACCAGAACGGCCAGGCACAGGAACAGTTTCTTCCCTCAGGCAATCCACCTCATGAACAGTTAATGCCTGCACTTAGCAATAAACATGTGCAATATTTAAACACTATTTATACATTTATTTATTTAATACACCAGGCTTCTTATTTACATTTACATTTCCTTGTGCATTGTGTTTTTTTGTTTTTTTTTAAATCAATTTTTGTGTATTGTGTATTGTGTACTAATTCTATTTTTATTATTTTTATAATCTGTGTCCTGTCACTGTTATTCTGTTTGTACTGTGGAAGCTTCTGTCACCAAAAACAATTCCTCGTATGTGCAAACATACCTGTCAATAAAGCTCTTTCTGATTCTGATTCTGACAATAAACTGTACAAGACATGTATCAAAATGTCATAGACTGACATATCTATATAAAGAGCTTTTTTGTAGATAATATTTGTGATGATAAACCAGTCTGTGTGAGCTAGTCCAGTGGATCTCGCGGTCCAGAGTTGAGGACCCCTGCTATAGGCGCATACTCGCACACGCTTAGAGCTTGTGTTAATCGCACATAGAAAAGGAAGTTAAGGAACGACCTCGATCCATCAGGAAACGCCACATGGGTCGCTGCATTAGGTAGGCTATAGCGTTACAGTCAGACTAAATTCAGTTATATTTAGACTTTATATTTAGACTATAGACTTTATTCACGAGTTCACGCATTACTTGCTGGTGCAAAAGTGATGTTTATTCAATGCATTTAACATTGACACATTAACATTGATTGTTTTGATGGTTGCTTGCTATCTGGGACCCTCATCAAACACCCCTGAAGCAGCTAATCAATGTCTTCAGGATTACTAGAAAGATACAGGCAGGAGAGTTTATCAGGGTTGGAGATAAACTCTGCAGGACAGTGGCCCTCCAGGACAGAGTTTACCCATTCCTGGCTAAAACCTTTGCTTGAAAAGTGTTGATGTGCGATATTGTGATAATCACAATGTGATTGTGATATGCGATAGTTTGGCTACACCCACTACACACTCC
The DNA here is from genome assembly GCF_965113295.1 of Leuciscus leuciscus. NCBI lineage: Eukaryota > Metazoa > Chordata > Actinopteri > Cypriniformes > Leuciscidae > Leuciscus > Leuciscus leuciscus. The sequence goes on along the minus strand of NC_138725.1, from coordinate 22,930,513 downwards.
TGCCAGTCGGACTGATAACAGCTCCAAACCCTAAAAGCTCCACATTTCACAACTCCACAACAATGTTTTCTGGACGTATCCATACACAAGAGACACAAGCATAACAGATTGGTATGATCCAGAAGATCACATTTGCTTTTATTTTGGCCTAATGGACAATTAGAGAAATTCAAATGATTGTGTAGACTGTCTGTATATGTGCACTGCATTAAAGCTAATTTGTTTGTTTTTTGTTTTTTAGATGAAGGAAAAAGATGCAAAAAGAAAAAAGAAAAGTGCGCGCCTTGCACTCGACACCATATACATAATTAACACATTTGACAGACCAGACGATGCCAGTGCAGAAGACACCTATGCTGGAACTTATACAGTTATAATTGCAACTAGTAATTATACAGTTTATTTTATTAAAACACTTTTGGATGTCATACTGTAGAAACATTACTATAATCAGTTATATGAAATTAATAACACACATGACAGTCTAGAAGAGATCAGCTGATCAGAGCACTACATGATGATTATATCATTATCGTCATCATCAACAAGATGACATCATCTGATCACATTTCCTCTTACTGTTCTTGCCATAACACACAGTTCCAGCAGCCAGAGAAAAACTAACATTAAAACATCAAGAGTCAAACTGACCAACTAAAGCAAACACTGATCACCATAATGGTGATTATTTTCAATAAATCATCATCATCTAAACCTCTGTTAATCTCAATATGTTTGAGATACAACAAGTATGCAGCCCAGTTAAGTTGTTGTGTGACTTGTCCAGAATTCAGAGAACGGAGGTGTAGTCAGGGTACTTCTTATTCCTTCTTAAAGAGGCACTTTGATTTGGTTTATCCATAAATGTCAATGAATGCATTAACTATCAAACATGTACTAACATGTAGTTCAGGCTGCCGCTATTCATGCGTGAATCCATAATGACTCCATCGTTCATGCTTTCAGTTATCATTAGTGTCAAACTATTAGTCTTTATCAGAGAGCTGTTCAAATCACTGACACACTCTTAATATGAAGATAATTCTTCATCATCAGATGTTTGAGTGACACTATGTCCAGTATCAGGAATAATACAGTATGATCTGTGTCTGTGTGTATCAATACACAACTCTGAGATCACAACGTGAATGTGTGCAAGAATAAACTGAGCATGTTCAAATGAACTCTTTCCAGACTTAATTATGTCTTTAGAGAAAATACAGATTTCTTTACCTGTGAGAAGTGAAGAGAGAATGATCAGTCCCAGCAGACACAGATCACACTTATCAGCCATTTTGTGTTTCTGTCAGTCTTCCTCTTCATTATATATAGTTACAGCTCTTCCTTTAAACATCATCAGCTCCTCCTCTAGTTGGTAACTTCCTCTGTTCTCATCAAATGAGTGTTTAAATTCTGCTAGAGTTGCTGTTTAGTGACACGATGCCACAGTGAAGTGTTGCCTTAAGTGCGTGTGAAATGTGTGAGAAGTGCATATACTGTGAACCACACTGTCTCACACATCTGCTCTGAACAGTTTATTGGCTACTTTTGCACACGAGAGAATTACTGTTAGTCTCACTTCTTTATTTTAGCAGTTTCCCGCATGCCGTTAAAATCTAGAAATAAAATAATTACATTATTAGTAATAAAATTTGTTTGCTACTGAAAATGTTTCCACTATCCATGACTAACTTGTAGGAAATGAATTCTAAAACAGTTTTATTTTGAAATGATTAACATCAGCTCCAGTTTGGTGAAACATAAAGTATTTGCACACACTTCATGAGCGTCTGTAAAGCAGATATTAAATGTCTTCAGGAAGAGTTTCTACACATGGATTATAATGTTCTGCTTTACTCTCTCCAGCCCTGAGAAAATAGATCAGATCCAGACTCCTTTATTAACACTACAAACACCAAATGCCAGTCATTTTCCCTTTGGCCGGTGGATTTGGCAGTGGCACGAGCCGCTCTGACGGGGATAATTCTCGGTCAGCTGGTTTTGTGTGCTGTGATACAGACGGAGCTGTTTAAAGCGATTCAGAGATGCTTTAAAGGCTATTTTGAATTTATTTGATTCAAAATAAAGCAAAAACTGTTTATTGTTTCAATTTAAAATAAATATTTTCTATTTAAATATTTTAAAATGCAATTTATTCCTGTGATAAACATGTTCAGCATTTTTACTCCAGTCTATAGTGTCACATGATCCTTCAGAAATCATTCATTTTCTGCTCAAGAAACATTTCTGATTATTATCTATTGAAAACTATTTTTTTTTTTTTTTTTTTTTGGATTCTTTGATGAACTGAAAGTTCAAAAGAACATTTATCTGAAATAGAAAGATTTTTTTAACATTGTAAATGTCTTCTTTACCGTTACTTTTGATCAACTATTCATCTATTCATCAAAGAATCCTGCATTTTTTTTACACAACTGTTTTCAACATTCATAATAATAATACTACATGGCATGTTTCTTGACCATCAAATGAGCATATTAAAATGATTTCTGAAGGATCATGTGAAACTGAAGTAATATGAAGACTGGAGTAATAATTGACATCACAGGAATAAATTGCATTTTAAAAATATATCCAAATAGAAATCTGGAAATAGTCCAACCAATGTAAATAAAAACGTACTCATTGTATCCACGGCTGGAATAAGTCGCTATTCAAAATAAGCCCCACTCTTCTTCTGAGGAGTTAGTTGGGCAGGTTGACTTTTGCCCTTTTTTTTTTTTTTCTTTTTTTTTTTTTGAGTTTGTGGTTTTTGTAACAGTGATTATCACACATAAACACATAATTTGTTGCAAAGAAAGCCGGAAACAAAAATGATCAGGTGATATAGTTTTCAACAACATAAAGGAGAATAATGCACTAATCTCATCACTGACTGAAAGTGGTTTATTGATATTAATAGATTATCACAAAACATTATGTGAAAAAAAAAAAAAAAAAAAAAAAAAACCCGGACATCAAGAATCAGCAAATGAATCTCAACAATGGTGACATGATTAATGCCGCAATGCATGCTGGGAGCCATAATAGTATAAACAGCATGGCTCCCAGAATGCATTGCGGCATGCAACATGTCACCATTGTTGAGATTCATATGCTGATTCTTGATATATGTTTGTCTATAAAAATAAAAGTTATTTCAACAATATATTTAATAGTCTAAATTCTGAATGTGTTATATGTTGCAATAGTTTATTGTTAATGAATATAATCTATTAACAACAAATAACCACTTTTGGTCACTGATGAGAGTAGTGAATTATTGTACTTTATCTTGTGGAAAACTATATCACCTGATTATTTCTGTTTCTGGCTTTCTTTGAACCAAATTATGTGTTTTGGAAAAACTGTTTAAAAAAAAAACTTTTACTTAAAGTCGAAGCTAAAAGTCAAACTGCCCAACTAAATGAGACACTAATCACCATAATGGTGACCAAACATTTTCAATAAATTGTCAACATCTAAACCTCTGTTCATTCTCAATAATAACTTCTGTAGACAAATGACAGAAATAAAGGCAATCTGGTTATTAATAACTTAAGATGGTAATGATGTTTGTGCAGTTGTTTAATCCTCCTCTGCTGAGATCTTCAGAGATTCAATTTCTGTGGCTGTGTCTGGAAGTCAATTGTAGTTCTGTTTCTCTTTCATTCAGCGATTCTAATAGTTTACAGCAGGTGTTCATCACTAATGCTCAATCATCACTTAATTAATTATTTAAGTATCTCATTAACTTTAACACAGATTCAGAGTTATTTTAACTCTCTTTAGAGAGGGACCAAATGTATTCTGAGCAGAGTTAATTTAACACAGGGATTTTGCTGTGTACATCTTGTTCTGTTCATATCTTGGACACCTGTCATGAGAAGAATTACCTTGACCTATATCTTATTCCACATATTTATTGTATCTTTCAGAGATGTCAGCGATCAGCTCCAGTTCAGATGTTCCAGTGATCCGGATTCTTCTAATGGGCAGGAAGGGTTCTGGGAAAAGCTCATCTGGAAACTCTATACTGGGGAAAAAAAAGTTTAAAGTTAAAAATCATGAGTCTGAAGTGTGTGAGGGTAAAACACAGATAGGAGAGAAGCAGGTGTGTGTGATTGATTCTCCAGATCTACTGGATCCAGATCTGAATAAAGAGAAGCTGGAGAAAATGAAGGATCAGCTGGTCTCGCGATGTTCAGCAGGTCTTAGTGCAGTTCTGATCACCGTTCCTCTAGATAAACCTGTGGAAAATGAGGAAGAGATCCTGGATTATAATAAAGCTTTATTTGGTCCTGAAGTTCACAAGTACATAATGATTCTGTTCACACATGGAGATGAACTAGAGGATCTGGATGAGAGCATTGAGGAACATCTAAAAAATCAAGATCATGAGGATCTCCAGCGACTGGTGACTGAATGTGGAGGAAAGTTTCACTCTTTTAATAACAAGAGAAAACTTGGTAATCAGGTCCCAGAACTATTGCAGAAGATTGAAGGAATGGTGATGAAGAACGATGGGATATTTATCAAGGAGCAAATGAAGAGGAGTGAACACAAGGAGACTACTGTCAGTTGTAATTGTAAGTTTTTATTGTAATAATTTGGAGCATCTGTAAATGCTTTAAATTTAAATCTAACACAACCAATGTCTTTTCAGTTGATTTCATCTAAAGCTGTGGTTGAAGTCAGTTGTAGTTCTTGTGTTTCTCTTTTCTTCAGTGATTCTACTCGTAGTCACCAAATTACTTAAATTATCAAACAATCATTACTGTATTAATCACTTAAGTATCGAATTAACTCTAACACTGCTTCAGTGTTACTTTTAACACACTGCTGGTGGTTCCAATATAAAAACTGAGCTGTGTTAAATTTAACACCAGGTAACTTATGAGCACAGTATACTGTGCAATGTTCTCAATGCACTCTAACACTATATTATCTGATCTTTATTGAATATGATTTCTTTTGTAACAAATTATGTGCTTTGTTAACACTGTCACAAAATCCACAAACTGATATAAAAAGCAATGCATTTCAAATCTATCCAGAAAGGATTTACGGTGAAGAGGGAGACAGTACCATTACGGTTAAGTGTTCTCGACCCAGATGGCGTTGCCTATAGACGAGCACCACAATCCTGGTCCAAACTTTAATGCTCATCTATATATAAAGCTGGCTACCTCCATCCAGTCTGAAAATTGTTTTTGCCTGTAAAGTCCGGTGCAGTGCTATAGCCTATTTTGTAATGTCCCAAGACAAATGGTAATGGCATGTTGGTATAGCAACATATTCACCATATTTTGACTTTATTCACAAAAAATTAAGACTTTATTCTCATAATGTTTCGACTTTAATCTCGTAATTTTAGATTTCTTTCTTTTTTTTTTTTTTTTTTTTTTTACTCTGTGGTTCAGGGTTTCCGTAGATCAGGGATTTGATCTTTCTGCCTTAGTTTCATTCGATTTTTCTGTTTTATTTTCAGATAGATGTCCAGAGAAGATTGATGAGATTCCTGAGAGGAAAGACCAGATCAGACTGGTTCTGCTGGGAAAAACTGGAGCTGGGAAAAGTGCCACTGGAAACACCATCATCGGCAGAAACGTGTTCAAATCTACAGCCAGTTCAAAGTCACAGACGAAACAGTGTCAGGCAGAAACTACAGTGAGGTTTAGTAAAGAGATCTCAGTGATCGACACACCTGGACTTTATGATACTAAACTCAGTCAAGAGCAGGTTATTCCTGAATTAGTAAAATGCATAACATTATCCTCTCCTGGGCCACATGCTTTTATTATTGTCATTAAAGTGGGTCGATTCACTGAGGAGGACAAAAATACAATAAAGAAACTTAAAGAAGTGTTCGGACAACAGATGCCAAAATATTCCATGATCGTCTTCACTCACAAAAATCAGTTAAAGAAAGGAAAGAAAACAATTGAAGAGTATCTACAAAATGGTAATCCAGATATTAAAGACCTTGTAGAGAGTTGTGGAAACCGATTCTTCTGTCTGGATAATGAGTCTGCCACTTGTCTTTTTCAAACTTAACATTCACATTGGTTTTCAGTTGTTTATAACAAGATTGGCTTTTTTCTGCCAGACAACTACATAAGCTCTTATTGAGAATGAACATGTTTTGGTGTTGATGTTTTATTTGAAATCAGCAGAATTGCAATTATTAATACCTTTATTTAGCATCTTGACCCCCAACCAGACTCACACAGACATCAAGAATCTGCACATGAATCTCAAAAATGGTGACATGCTGCAATGCATGCTGGGTGCTACCATAGTACAGAACTCATCCATGACTCCCAGCATGCATTGCGGCATGAATTAATTATGCAGCTGAATATTCCTACTATTCTGACTATTTGCTTTTATTTTAGCTGTTGTTTTTGTTGTGACTCCATTTTTATGATATTCAGATTATATGAATATTTTGTTAATTGTCACCGTTGTTGAGATTCATTCGCTGATTCTTGAAGTCTGTGTTTGACTGTTATCAAGCTTTCTGATGTTTTTTTATTTATTTATTTATTTTTTATTTAAAGAAATCCTTCTGTATTACTGGATAACATGAGTAACAAGCAGTTTCACAAGACTGTAATAACTAATAGCAATAAATTAACAGATGCACATCATCCATATACTCAAAACCTTCAGATCAGTACTTGATAATTGTATCATCATCTGAAAAAACCTGATCTTTTTTCTCTTGCCATAACAAACGTACTTTATAAAAACACAGTCTATATCTCTCAATTCATTTTCTATCCTTATGTTGGGCATCCTGTCTGTGGTGGTGTGTTTTTGGTAGATTCATATAGTGGGATATAACAACTTTATTTTTTTTTAATTAAGCCAACAAAAGCATCAGACATTTATCTCCTACACTGTAAAAAAGAATACATTGATTTTATTAATATCTAATTAATAAAAATGAGGCAACAGATTACAAGCAATATTATTAATTAAATGTAACAAATTAGAATTGAGTAATAATTAATCAAATGAATTCCTTAAAAGTTAACCATTTAAAATGAGTAAAATTTACAAAATATCTTTTATTGCCAACATTGAAGACACCTGGTGTTAACAAGCAGAATCACTGAAGGAGAAAACCATAATTAAAGTCACCATTGTGGAGATCAGTGTGTGTTTTAGTTGGGCTCTTGACCTTAAATTATTAACTTTAAGTTTTGTTTGGCTGCTGTACATGAGTTATAACAGCCAGATGAACAAATAGAAAAGATGATCTGATGGTGTTAGTTGTGATTTAACATAATCATTATTTCACAATCATTAGACCTGAATCACTGAACCTCATATAGAGTCCAATAGTTAAGATAACTTTATTAATTACAGCAGTATCATATTTTTAGCCTTTTCAATGAAATCAAAATGATCAAATCAATAATAAAAAATAAATAAATATATGGTTTTTTTTTTTTTAGACACACACACACACACACACACATCAAGATTTTGCGTATGAATCTCAGCAATGGTGACGAACAGATCACCTCTGATCATAAGCTCATTATTTATTCATGCAGCAATGCATGATGGGAGCCATGAATGAGTTTTGATTGGTGGAACCCAGAATGCACTGCAACATGATTTATAAATGTCACCATTGTTGAGATTCACAGGCTGATTATTGATGTCTGTGTGTCTCCTTTTTATGTAAGAGAAACTTTTTAGAAATTATTTGCCTTGCATTGTAAAAGTTAAAAAATATTATGCCGTACAAGGCCAGTGCTGCTATAATTAATATAGTTCACCTAACTCATAAATTGGACTCTATGAGTTCAGTGATTCAGGTCAAATGATTGTGAAATAAAGATTATGTTAAAACACAACCAACGCCATTACATCACCTTTTCTATTTGTTCATCTGGCTGTTATAACTCATGTACAGCAGCCAAACAATACTTAAAGTTAATAATTTAAGGTCAAGAGCCCAACTAAAACACACACTGATCTCCACAATGGTGACTTTAATTATGGTTTTCTCCTTCAGTGATTCTGCTTGTTAACATCAGGTGTCTTCAATGTTGGCAATAAAATATATTTTGTAAATTTTACTCATTTTAAATGGTTAACTTTAAAGGAATTCATTTGATTAATTATTACTCAAATCTAATTTGTTAAATTTAATTAATAATATTGCTTGTAATCTGTTGCCTCATTTTTATTAATTAGATATCAATAAAATCAATGTATTCTTTTTTACAGTGTATCACAGGGATCAGCAACAACTTGTGTTAAATTAACTCTCCTGGGGTTTATTTGACTCCACGTGTTACATTAACACTGAAGCAGTGTTGAGGTTAATGAGATAATTAAGCGATTAATTGAGTGATGATTGAGCATTTTTAAAGACACCTGATAATTAGACATGCAGAATCACTGAAGGAGAAAAATCAAACATTTTAAGTCACCATTATTGTGATCAGTGTTTGCTTTAGTTGGGCTTTTGACCCTTACATTTTTTACTTTAACTTTATGTTTGGCTGCTGTAACTGAGTTATAATAGCCAGCTGATCAAAGAGAAAATATGATCTGATGGTGTTGGTTGTGTTTTAACATAATCATTTTTAGACCTAAATCACTGAACACATTTAGAGCTTAATAGCATCACAGTGATTCCTCAGCATAAGATCCAGAATTTTTGAAATAATCCAAAGGATTTCTTAAAACTTGCTCTGTTAAAAAAACTAAATTTATTTTAGGCACAAACAGACATCAAGAATCAGTGCATGATTTTCAACAATGGCGACAAACAAATTATTCAATTAAGAAAAGGAGATTACTTAGACTGGGTAAACCCAGCCTGATCTTCCAGCGATTTGGTTTTGCTCTGCAGCTCAGGCTGAAAACCTGTACATCTATCTCTGCTGCTTCCTTACAAATTTGCGGGAACCAATCACAAACTGGCTTATCCACCTGGCGCGCTATTGGTGGGTTTAATCCAATCCAATTCCAGAGCCGTTACGGCTCTGTTCAATTCCTTTTAACCTCTCGGCGATGCTCAATGGCTTCTTTTTAGTAAACAAATTGCTCGAGTGGGTGTTAATAAAGAGTTTTCGCATAGCTCTGCAAAGTACTTCACCCGGATCGTTGGTCTGATTGGTTGAAGGATTATCCAATTGCGTACAGAGTCATTTGAACTATGGCCGTTGATCTTGTGGAGTAGAAAATACAGAACAGACTCCCCAGACTAATGTTTAACCTTAAAAGATTGAGCTTTTTTTTATCACCACCTGATCAACTTTTCTCTTTGTTCATCTGAGAGTTATAACTGAGATACAACAGCCAAACAAAATCTAATGTTAACAGTTTAACCCTTTAAAACCGGATGAGTCGTCGACGACACAGCCAACCAAGCTGTATTCATGTCACTGTAACTCTTCAACCGTTTGCACTATCAAAATAATTCAAATAGTTCCTGAAAGTAGACATCATGCGCTTTTCGCCAATATACGGCTTATTACGGTAATGTCATGCTTTCCGTCTACAAATGACAGCAGCGTGGGATGGAAGGATTTGAACAGAGAGATACGACGCGCGGCAGGTTAGAGTGTTTTGGATTGCATAAAATAATAAAGGAAACGAACAAATACATGGCGAAATAAGTGGTAGACAGCAGGGATGATTTTTAATGAAATTTGGGAGGCGGATGGCCGCTACTCTTTCACGTATCTAAGCATGTAGTGCGTGCATGTGTATGTGTGCGTGCCTATGAATGCGTGCATTTGTATGTGTGCGTGTATGAAAAAAAGTGTCCTATATGAAAACTGTGCAACCCAATGTCACAAAAAAGACTTGTATATATGTATTATAGTTCATTTTTCAACTTTAAAGTGTTAGTTTCTTTCGTTCATAAAAATCAGCAAATTTACTCTCGTTTTTTTTTTTTTTGTCTATTTAAATTCTATTTATAAACTCACCACACACAATAAGTGTCAATAACTGTAATTTGTTGAAAGCTTATCTTTTTCTGAAAAAGATGACACCTTGCACATGAAGATAACACATTGTTTTAAAATTTTACAGTCAAAAAATCTAATTATGTGAAAAACACCTATTTTAACTTCAGGTTCTAAAGGGTTAAGGGTCAAGAGCCCAACTAAAGCAAACACTAATCACCATAACGGTGTCTTCAAAAATTTTATTTTCTCCTTCAGTGATTCTGCTTGTTAACATCAGCTGTCTTCAATAATGCTCAACCATCACTCAATTAATCACTTAATTATATCATTAACTTTAACACTCGAGTGTTAATTTAACACTCATATTTTAGCACTTTAACCCTCTAAGCGCCAGTCGCAAAATTGCGACAAGACGTCATACTTAAAAAAACAGGCTGTAAATCCTTATATGGTGTAATATCTCATTTGTATTCCCTACCACTAGATGGCAGACATGTAATACTTCGATTCCAGACCAAAATGACATCATAAGCACACAGCAGAGCAAGTGAGCGATCGTGTCATTGATGCGGAAGCAGTTCAGTTCAGAGCGTCTGAGTAAATTGTGAGATATGTGAGAGAAAATCATCAAATGGCTAATAAAAACTTGTACCGTGAGGATGTGTTGCAAATGTTATTCGCCGATTCTGACTCTGAAGGGGAATATTTGCCTTTTGGAAATGACGATCGGCCCTCTAATGATCGCGCTTCTCCCGGTACATCTGTGCCGCGCAATGGTGTCGCCCGCGCTTCTCCCGGTACATCTGTGCCGCGCAATGGTGTCGCCCGCGCTTCTCCCGGTACATCTGCCGTGCAATGGTGCCGCCGCGCAAGGCGCGAGTGTTCACGAAGCACAAACAGATAATTTTGACCATGTGCCCAACGGGGACGGGGACAGGGGTGGCAGGGGTGGCAGGGGTCTTAGTGTACATAGGAGAGCTGTTGCTAGAGGTAAAGGCAGCAAATTCCAACATCAATTCAATATCTACTATTTCCTGAATATTACTGATGAACTGATCAAAAAGTAGGCTACTGTTCACATGTGTTTTACTACTAAAGTATTGTAATATAGTAATAATTTAGTACTTTCTCCTATTTTATTGTTGGTTTCCTCTTTTCCGATCATTTGGAATGAGGATAAAAAGACACAAAAAAAAGCATGTAAATAAATTCCAACATCAATTCAATATCTACTATTTCCTGAATATTACTGATGAACTGATCAAAAAGTAGGCTACTGTTCATATGCGTTTTACTACTATATAGTATAGTAATTAGTACTTTCTCCTGTTATTGTTGGTTTCCTCTTTTCTCATCATTTGGAATGAGGATAATAAAAAATAAAACATGCAAATAAGTTCAAACATCAGTTCAATATCTACTATTTCCTGAATATTATGAAATTCAAGAGGGCCGCCCCCTGATGGCGTCATAATATGCAAATTAGATGAGTATATTTACACCCCACATAAACTTTCAGTCATCCCCAACATTTTTCTAATTTACAGTAGATCTCTATCTTTAAGCCCTTTCAAGCCACAAGTTTTAGAAATTTTGATGTCAAAATCCAGCATTTCTTTCAAAAAAACCTTGGCGCCTAAAGGGTTAACACTCTTGAGTATGGAGCCATACACTGGAGTTTTTGCTGTGTACAATATCAAGAGACAGCCTCTGCTAAGCCAATTCTTTTTTGTAAAAGTTGTTGTTTAAAGGTTTTAATGATACCTTAATTATTTAAGGTAGATTTTAACTTATCACTATATTTGAGTAGCCTTGAAATAAGTAGCCTTGAAATAAAGAAAATAAAAGATTTGTCACAAGGGTACAAATATGTATACCCCTTGAGAGTATAGCCCCAGTTATGGTGATAAGTGTTTGCTTTAGTTGGGCTCTTGACCCTTATATGTTTACTTAAAATTTTACTGTTGTGTGTCTGCTGTTATTGATTTATAACAGTTAAATGAACAAAGTAAAGTGTGATCTGATAGTGTTGGTTATGTTTTGACATAATCATGCTGTGATCTGAAAAATGAAACTTATTGAGATAGTTTGGTTTAACTTGTTACTAGCAGCTTTGTGATTTTAACAGCATATGATTATCAATACTTTACTTATAATCCAAAATATTTCATAAACATTGTTCTGATCAAAACACTTTCAAATTAATTTATTTAGAAACTGTAAGAACTGATTTTCCTGCTAAAACAAAACGCACCCTGCAATAAAGCCATAAAATGCACCCTGGACAGCAGATAGCAAAGACAGAGCACAGAACCTTGTCCTGCCCAAACTTATCTCCTTGTCCCCTTGTTTGACTTCAACTCATCCCCCCTCTCCCTCCTCAAGGCACTGAAAGTTCATTAAGAATGTCTATATAACACATATGGTGTATCTTGTGAATATGTTGTTTTTCCTTTTCATGTTTGGTATCATTATAAGTGTCGCAGTGCGATTGGTAAAATGGTCTTAATTTCATTGCAGTCATTGGTTTAATGAGAAAGATTGAGAACTTAGGATAATCCTGTATCTCTCTGGCTGATATCTCTTTACGATATCCCAAGAAACCAGGTGCTACCCCCCTCGGGTACATGGATTGGCCCAAACAACTCTAAACAACATTTGTTTAACCCCTGTTGTTCTGGTCTGGTATTTAAGGTGAGGGGACAGAGCAATCTTTGGGAATCTTTTACCAGGAGAATCCCCCACAGTAATGCATGCAAGTATTACTGTGTGTCTTTGTCAGGAAAACATTACTTACTTGTAGAATCATCTTTGAGTAAATGATGTCATGTATTTTTGAATTGGCTTTTAATAATTTACTTCTGTAATTGGCATAATAAATTTTTACCTGACAAATAAATGTTACACCTTGATTTATTCTGAAGTATTCTGAAATCATTATTTTAATATATTTAAGGAGGCTGGTGCTACCGCAAACTTAGTTAAGGTAGGTCAAACTACAGGCACATGAATGAACGGAGCATTAGGCACGTTATCCAGGAGACCTGTTGATTTCTGTCTATCACTGATTTAGCAAGTTGTATGGAAATGGCTAAATTAAACTACACTCTCTAGTTCGAGCAAGCAGTAGGCGGCCGGCTGGAGAGGTATTAGCAAACCCTACATCCTCTGACTAAAATCAGAATTAACAAGTTTGTGTCCGTGAGAAACACGAATTGGCCGACGTGATCTCTAAGCGGCATTCGGGTCCATAATGAATTAATAACTGAAAGTATGGGATTACTCAGAATAATCAAAGATCTAAATTAATCCATAATCAATGCGTATGATTATTTTCTAATCAGAAATACGATCTAAATTTGATTATCATTTGAAATTGGAGTCAGATTAAGCGTAGAGCTAAAGTAATACTAAAACTAAGTTCCAATAAATTAAGTGAACTTCACTGGAGCGCTGAAAAGACATACATGCTTTAAACCTTCGCCAGGCCGTTGGATTCCGTCGTTGGGCCAATGGATGGTCCTTACAAAACACAGACATCAATAGATTCCTGTCGTTCTGTTTCCAAAGCTCGCAACTCATTTTCTGTAAACTCTTGTTCATATAGGTATGGTTCTTCTGGCTCTTGACCATCTGAGAAGTCACCCTCTTCGTCTCTCACAAAATCAGCCATGTTCATCGCCATTCATGTACTGTAGGGAAAATAGCCAGGAAGCTACTATTCACGCCGGTATGTTGACGGAGGTCGTGGAATTTCATGTGTTGCGTGATATCTCTGCGCCCAAGTAGCAGTGCTTCGCCTAAGTAGCTGTGCTTCGCCTGTGCTTCCCCATAATATAGTCCCAAGTCAATATCTGCCTAGGAAATCGCCTAGTATTAATCTGCATTGCTACACAGCAAAATCCCCAGTGTTAAATTAACACTCCTCAGTGTTTATATGTGTCCACACTACAGGGTGTTAAAAATTAACACTGAAGCAGTGTTGAAGTTAATGAGATAATTAAGTTAACACTGAAGCAGTGTTGAAGTTAATGAGATAATTAAGTGATTAATTAAGTGATGATTGGTCATTAGTGGTGACACCTGATGTTAACAAGCAGACTCACTGAAGGAAAGAGAAAAAACAATAACAGAAAAAAGAGAAACACAAGAACTACAACTGACTTCGAGTCATTAAAAATTGTTGCACTTATTATTACCAGTTTGACTTTATTTCTGTCATACATCGACAAAAGTTCTTGAGATTCAACAGAAGTTTAGACGGTAATATTTTATGGAATTTTTCTTTTCAAGTTACCATTATGGTGGTCAGTGTTTGCTTTAGTTGGGCTCTTGACACTTTTCATTTTTTAATATTAGTTTTTCTCTGGTTGCTACAACTCTGTGGTTATAAAGCACATTTGTTACTGCAAGAGAGAACATGACCTGCTCACAATATGTTTTGATGATAAAAACATTATCATGTAGTGTCCTGATTCACTAATGTGAGAGTCTAAATCTTTGACTATATGCTTGATGTCTTGTTTTAGTATTGGTGGTTGTAGCTCTGAGATTCTACAGTTTGAGATCCAACAGCAATATCAAAAATTTTGAAAATACTTTGAGCAAAGAAGTTATTGTGTTTAAACCATAGACTGTAAAAAATATGGACAAAGCGTCTGTGACATCACCCATAGACTTTCTGAAGAACTGTTTTGAAGCCGTTTATGGGGGGTATGGGCGGCGCCATCTTGGAAATTCTTAGGAAATCCTAACCCCGCCCACCTTCTGGCCAATCCATATATGGGTAAAAGGGCGGTCTTTGTGTGAGACTGAGCCGGCCGTTGGACCCGCCTCTTCAGCCAAGCAACCTCAGCTATCTGTAAAGATCGACTGGCAGAAGCTGAAGAGTACAACCTATTTTTTGAGTACAACCATAGACAACCCATCTGAATTTGCTGGTAAGTTGTAACGTGAAGTTCATGTATGTCTCTTAAAGACGTGTTCAGACACCTTATAGTTATGTATCCTGCAAGGTACTATCTGGGTAAACTCATGTGAACAGTTAACAAGTTAGTGCTACAACGAATGAACGGAGATGTGTTTGCAACTTCTAGGTAAAATAATCTAACGTTAGCAGCTAACTGTTAACGTTAATGTTATGGTTAACGTTAAAGATCGTCCGTTAGATATAGCCTACACAAGACGAATTATATCCCATGTTTAACCACTCCACTAGACTAGAGACATGAACCAGCGGCAATCATCCGATGCACTATCCGAGATAAGGCTGTTCCAGGCGGGCTACATAGCGCTGAGCGCACGGTGATCGCTGGGTCTCACAACTCCGCAAACGTCAGATCAAAATTTTAAATAGGCGCTATCTGTATAAACAAACAACATATTTGAGATTAAAACAACTACATTCTCGACTGAAAAACTCTTAAAACTAAATTTCGTGACACAATAACAGTAGTATTTTTAAATGTGCTATTTCACGTAGCCTAGTGCACTGCAACAGTTAGCATTAAATCGCCTCAGATAAGTTAGCGTCCTGTTAACGTAGCACTGTATAACCTTAAGGGCAACGAAGCATAGGCTAGTTATCGTCAATAAACCTTTTTTTTTTGTGAATAGCTCTGTGGCAATACTTAATTCGTTGTCAATTTATACCGTCTATGGTTGTCACATTAAAGGTAAAACGTTCGTTCATATCATAACTTCACATGAAGCTTACACACATCACATTAAACAGATTGTTGTCAATGGCTAGCTATTTTGCTCGAGTGGTCAGTGGCAGGCAGTATCTTGATATACTTGGTCACCATTTCCAATTGTTATAATATGCATTTTGTTTTTCTGCAGTTTTCGTTATGGACGCCGTTAACATAAGAGGTACGTATATTATATATATATAACGTTATATATATACCGGTATATATATATATACAAGTGATGTTTTGTTATGGATTATGCAATGAGTAAAACTAAATAACATTTTAGAGTAATGGTTTGCACAATATGTATTGTTACTGTTAAAATCAAAATTGCGACTACTGGTGATTACAAGTGTTAGTTGGCATTATTGTGTTGTATTGCATTACATTGTAGGTTACACAGGTATGACTGTAATGAAATGTTTACCTTTCTATTTTGGCAGTTCCCACTGTGTGGATCATGGGGGACAGCTATGTTCGCCGTGGAGAGGAGGCGGCAAGGAGGTCCCTGGGCTCTAACCTGGGACTAGATGCCCAGGTGAAGTGGTTTGGCTGGGGTGGACTGAGGTGGCGTGGCGTCCTCCCCTTTTTTGCCCAGTCCCTGCGAGGAAGAACAGTCCTGGAGGTCCTGCTCATCCACTGCGGCGGGAACGATCTGGGGAAGACGAAGAGCGTGGATCTCGCCGCAGAGATGAAGCAGGACCTGTGTGATCTCCATCGGCGGCACCCACAGATGACCATCATCATATCTGCAATCACCCAGCGTCGTCGATGGGGATCCACAGACCCAAAGAAGATCAACCGGTCCCGGGTATGGGTAAACAGTGTGATGGCCAGCTTTGTGTTGGGTCTCAAGGGGGGAATCATACACCATCCACACATAGTGTTTGACAACCCTGCGTTGTTTCTTAGAGACCAGGTTCATCTGTCTACTAGGGGCAATGAATATTTTTTAAATAGCATCGCTGAATGTCTGAAAGACTTAATCCAGTAGGGGTGGTTCTGGATTAATCTTTTATACATGCCTTTTACAGCTGAAATGGCCAGGCTTTTGAATACTATATGTGGTGTGGTGTACCTTTTATCTAGTTTAAATTCATATAGCATTGCTGACCATAACACTGTTTAACATAATTACTGTTCTTCCTCTACCTTTTTGTTTGCCCCATTCCCTATTTAAAATAAAATAAAAAATAAACCTCATTCATCAATTAGATTTTTTTTTTTTTTTGCCCACCACTCCCCCTTCCACAAGAAAAGCCCCTCATCCACCCTGGCCATTCCATCTCAGGGGCCTCCTCTCCATTCCACGGTGAATGTAGCTGCCCCCCCAACGCACCCCACCTCACCTCACCTTTTTATTAATTTATTTATCTCCCCAGAACAACTCGGGGTTAAATGCCTTGCTCAAGGGCTACCACGAATGAACTGAACAGTCTCCTCAAACCCCTGGAACGTTATTGCAATACTGCAGGGTATGTCATACATGTTGTCCATTATATATGATATATATATACACCTTTCCCTTTACTTATGCCAAACCAAACCAATGTCTGTTCATTTACAAACTTACTGTTGATGGCACTGAACTTGAAAATGAAATCACTTACTGGAACTTTGATCAACTGTGATCTGCATTTAACTCAATAAAACTTGTATCAAACCAGTTTTGTCTATGCTGTCAAACATTTACAATTAAATTGCAGTAGGAGCAAAAACAATCAGTAGGTTGAATTAAAGACCTAGATGCAGAAGTAAATTTGCATTTTTTATTTATATGTCTTGAGCATTACAGGTAAATAACACACAATGTTGTAAGCTAGTAAATAGTCAGTATTGCGGAATGGCATCTTTATGGAGTTTACCCAGTCCCAGTTATTTTTTACATAACATTGCTGAGTGTCTGAATGGCACTGATCTGATGAAAAGTCTTTGAAATTAGAAGTTTCCACTGGTCAACATGGCTTTTGCTGTGGCCATCTGTTAGGATTTCATCAAATTGTTCTGCACCTTAGGCTGATCTGAAAACAGAAATACTGGTAAATACAATGCAAATGTTATGACCTAGCTTAGTAGAAAGCTCACTCACCACGTCAAGGTGTAGGCCAAGAGTGAGTACACGGGACAAGACTTACTTAACAAACCAAGACGCAGACAACATGAAAATGACATTTATATTACAGTTAGAATATACACACACATTTATATTACACTTAGAATATATACACACATTTACATTATATTATATTAAAACGGCCACATATTAAAGAACCAATATGCAATTTTTACTATTAACTTGCAAACAAAATTAAGTGAAATGAACAACAACTGTTTTTGGGTATTTTTTTTGTTTTTCAGTAACGTTTCCTTTTTGAACTTATGGCTTATACAAAGTGAACAAGTGCAAGCCAAGAATGAGTACCGGTACACTGGACAAAACGTACTTAACAAACCAAGATGCAGACAACATGAAAATGACATTTATATTACACTTAAAATATATACACACATTTATATTACATACACACATAAAATGGCCACATATTAAAGAACTGATACATATGAATTTTTTTTAACACACTCACAGACCACCTAACTGAATGGGGACACGACAGAACAGGCGTATTCAGCTACAGCTCATGCCCCGTTTATGCAGGCTCTAAGCAAAGCTAAATTCGATGGCAGCACGACAGAACAGACGTATTCAGCTATTGCTCATGCCCCGTTTATGCGGGCTCTAAGCAAAGCTAAATTCGATGGCAGCACGACAGAACAGGCGTATTCAGCTATTGCTCATGCCCCGTTTATGCGGGCTCTAAGCAAAGCTAAATTCGATGGCAGCACGACAGAACAGGCGTATTCAGCTACAGCTCATGCCCCGTTTATGCGGGCTCTAAGCAAAGCTAAATTCGATGGCAGCACGACAGAACAGACGTATTCAGCTATTGCTCATGCCCCGTTTATGCGGGCTCTAAGCAAAGCTAAATTCGATGGCAGCACGACAGAACAGGCGTATTCAGCTATTGCTCATGCCCCGTTTATGCGGGCTCTAAGCAAAGCTAAATTCGATGGCAGCACGACAGAACAGGCGTATTCAGCTATTGCTCATGCCCCGTTTATGCGGGCTCTAAGCAAAGCTAAATTCGATGGCAGCACGACAGAACAGGCGTATTCAGCTACAGCTCACAGTCAGTAAATGTTTTACAAACACGCACACACACACATAAATATCTACACAAGAACATTAACTACATGAAAATAGTTATTCACAAACACAAATATATACACATATGTACATACACACACACACACACACACACACACACACACACACACACACACACACATACATATATGTACATATATACACAAACATATACTAACCATATTTACAACAACTAGTTTAATCTCCACAGAAATGGATTAATTTTGTGAGCTTTCTGCGAACTACCTTGCCTTTTTTTATTTTTTCTGTCTCCCGCCTCGCGATATGGTTTAATCTAACTTTACAATACCATGAAGAAGCCATCTTCACTAGAACATGTACATGGTTGGCTTCAACAGACATGTCAAACATGTGGCTGTGTAGCTGTGGGAAAAGATTCTTTCTGGAACAAGCAGACAGAACCTGGGTGACTATAGTTGCCGTTGTCCCTTTTCCCCGTGGAGGCTTTCCTTCATTGGCATTGAGAAGCTGCTGGAAGCGTTTTTCTGTCGCTTGACAAATTGCGATAATGCCTGGCGATGGTTTCTGTAGGCCACCTCTGTTCTTTAGAGTGATGAATCCATGTACCACGTCATCTGAGTTTAATGCTTGTGAGCATGGCATGCAAGTGACCTTCTGCTTCATCTTCTTCACAATGAAGCCTGCAATGTATGCAATTGCAGCTTCCTTGTACTCAGACAGACTGTCAAAATCAGGAAGGTGAGAGAGAGTGTCATCCTCTGGCACAAGAACTTCTACAGGCTCCACATCCACTCTGCGTGCGATATTCATGGCTGCAGGTGTTGAGTCAAGGATGGTGGTGTTGTCACGGAGGAGACAGTTGCCTGTGCCCTTCTTCACCTGATGCCTGACAAGGAGTCGCTTGTATGCTCCACGAAACTGTCTTACATTGGGGTTGTTGTTGTGACCACCACGCGATCTGATCGCTGAGAAGAACAGCTCCAAGTGGTCCTGACTGAGTTTGTATGTCAGGAGGTATCTGCATGGGGCAGCTGGCTGCTCAACCAGGTCTTCATATACACCCATCACACTTCTACAACAAGCAATGAAACCATAGACTGGTGTTTTTTTCTGTGTACGATGTAAATGTACAAGGGTTCCTTTTTGTTGCACTTGAAGCCCACGGAGAAGTGATTCTGCTTCTTCTAACATACCCTTGGCTCGATGTTTCGTTGCAGGCTTAATTGGTGCTTTGAATCCTTTGCCGAGTGGATTGCGGCTGTTTAGGACATCAAAGGCTGCATCAATTGTGCGCAGGAAGTGAACCGTGGCTGCACATCCGATGAACTGGGGATACTTCAGCTCCTGCTCACAATACTCAAGGGCATCAGCCACACTGCTGCTGAAGAGCTGGGCTGCAAGATTGACCTTCATCTTCTGATTCCGCCACTCAATATGCGCCATTCTGAGCTTGTTCCCAAGACGCAAGCCCTCCTTCTCTTGAAGCTTGTGAAGCTCCTCAATGTACTGCCATTTGATCTGCTGACCATCTTCTCTTACTAGTACCTCTGCTGTGGAGTAGACATTCCGAAGAAGCTTGAGCATGTGACATGGATCCAAGAGCACATGGATTTTTTGTGTGCTATCCTCTGGATGGAAAAAGTAGGGTCTCATGTCCATGATGTCAAGACTGGCACCAAGCTCCTTGATCATCGTAAAGTTTTGAGAGGGTCCATCGCTGGTCAGTGAAACCACCCTAACTCCGATCGCATGAAGTCTAATGAGACTCTCTCGGATGATGTTTGCTCTCTCTGCACCGGTCATGCTGTTGATGAGAAAGTAAGCAACAGGGATCTTCCAAGACTCGTTGATAGCAACTACCATGAGGACCAATGCTTGTGTTGCCACAACATTCTCCATCTCCCCGGCACCGATGTCAACATAGCCGTGCACTTGGTCACCCCCAAACTCAGTTTGCTTATGAATGTACATTTCATCCATCATCAACGCGCAAACTGTGTCTTTCCCTGCTTTCTTCTGCTCAACAACATGGCTTCTTAGAGCTGTGAATGAAGCAACAGTGAATCCAGGATCTGCAGAGATGCTACTGTACCAGTTCCTGATGGTTTGAGGATGCGGCAAAGCTAAGTGCAACTTCTCCCTGACGTAATCATAAGCCTTGGCAGAGTAAAAGTGCAGTGTTGTGGCAAATTGCTTCATGCTTTCAGAAAACACTGACTTTTTCTTCATCTGTAATCTTCCAAAGATCTCTCTAGGAACATCTTCAAGACTGCCAAGGAGGGAGGCACAGTCTGTTGAAATAAGAAGTTTCTTCTGAAGCACAGTTAGTGTACTCTTCAAAGAAGAAACTCTTGCCTTCAGTCTCCTTGTCTGCTGGGCTTTCAGCCTCAGTTTCTTACGAGCTGCACCTAGGTGTTGTTGTGCAGCAGAGGCCTTTCTTTTTAGCGTTCTAGGAGACACGTACTGGTGATCACCGAGAGAGGAGTAAGAGTGGTCTGTTGCCTGCCTGTCACTGCCACACACATTTGCTGTCAGAGCAATGGCATCCTGAACGACATCCTGAACAGCAAAATCCTGTTCAGATGTATCTTCCATCATGACATTGCTCTGATCGGCAGCAAAACAACTGTCTACCCCTTCATCGCTACTTACAACTTCCACTATGCCACTGCTATTTTCAACACAAGCAAGACTTACCTCCTCGTAAGCACTTACCCAGTCTCCTTCTGGCTGTTCTTCTGCGGAGAACGAGAAAATGGTAGGCACAGCAGTGTCATTCAGACAGGTCCTTCCCTGATAGAAATAAAAATAAAAATAAATAAAAACATGGCATTATAGGGTATATGTCGAACGTCGCATGACGAAACCGGAAACCTGGTCTCATCGCATCCGCTTGTCATAGAAAGTGTTAACAGCCGTATGAACTGATGCCGATATCTATGGAATTTTAAGGTAATCAGCTAACCTACCTATCTCACTTTGTTATTGGCTTTTTATTCTATTTAAATATCTAAACGTTAGTGTGAAGATTTTTTTTTTTTTTTACTTTTAAATATCAATCTTCACATGCGAGGGACATTGGTTATGATCATCTTTGCTCGCTCCTTTTAAGTTATCTTGAGTAAAACAGTAAATAAATGCATGAAGCACATACAAAAGACCTGAACCGGAAGCGATGCGTTCTGTTTTCCGGTTTCGTAATGCGGCGTTCGACATATACCCTATTGCAGAGTAAATGACTGTGATTTAGCAGTGTATATATCAGTGTACTTAAAGTTCAGTAGAAAAAACATTTCTTGTATTTTTTGTGTTTTCAATGAAATAATGACAGCTCATAACAATCCACACCCAATTGAGGTAGCTATAACAATATAGCTATTAACTATTATACAATAGTTAGGCCAATGTCTAGTCAAACAAAAAGTCACTGATTCCATATTGTTTAATTATGCAATATGTATCCAACCAAAAACATAATCCAACTACTTTACAGGCAAAATGACTTTAAAGGTATAATCCAACTACTTTACATGTGTGACATATTAAATGATAAAATGATGCAGATAAAAACATAATTACTGGACTGCTCACAATAAAAGGGCACTCCAAAATGTCTGAAATGTACAATTTTGTCACACAACACAATGTTAACCATGTCTGTGCACTAAAAATTTCAAAACATTTCAAAGTACCTTGGAATCAGTGCTGAAGTGATGCCTCTCAAAATGGCTACTGCACAGACGAGAATTGTAGTTAGGAATCCAGTTCCCTCTCCTCATGTTCAGCACCCATTGTCTCATCCTGTCTGGATCACCTACAGGGAAACTTGACACAGGCAAGAAAAATGTTAATGCTCAAAATGGTATATTAAAAATTCTCATAATAGCATTTAGTTTATGTATAATACTATAATAATAGCAATAGAATATGAAATATCAATTACAGAATATAGACAATAAAAAAATGATAAGTTAAATAGTTAGGCTACTATGAATAATTTATCAGCATAACTATAATAGATTGATAATCGCAAGTGGTTTATTATTATAATAACAATAATAAATAATGTAAATTTATATATTGAAAAATATTCTTAAATAGGCTATATGAAATAAAATGATGCAACCCTGTCTCTTTTTGTTAAATTTCTGTTTTTAAAAGGTATAAGAAGCTATACAAGTCATATAAGATATAAAGTAGGATTCAGTCAAACATACAGCAGGCTACAACGTTAAAGTTAAATAGCCTAAATATATAAAGTTATAAAATTTCGCTTTGCCCTCAGCCAAAACGATTTGTCAAGGAACAAATGATAGATTATTGAGACCGAAGATCTCCCGTTAGAGATACACAAGACGAATTATTCTCATTCTCATGTTTAACGGTTTAACCACTAGACTAAAATACATCAGAACATCAGAAGCACTAGCCGAGGCAAGGCTGTTCTCGGCGGGGTACATGAGCGCTGAGCGCACGGTGATCGCTGGGTCTCACAACTCCGAAACCGCCAGATAACATTTTTAAATAGGCGCTATCTTTATAAATAAACCACAGATTTGAGCTTTAAACAGTTACATTCTCGACTGAAAAACTCTTAAAACTACATTTCGTGAAGGGCTGGGCGATTTAAATCGCGATATTGTTATGCGCATCTCATCAGTAATGCCGGTTCCTTGATTAGTAGTAAATCGCCATCACCTGCTTTCAGATGAAGCGGCATTTACTACAAAGAGCCGTAGTTAACTGACAAGCTGAGCCAAATCACATCAATATCGCGGACGTATCGCCAGCGATATTTAATGCGATATGGCTCCGCTTGTCAGTTAACTACGGCTCTTTGTACACAGCAAAACCTCCAGTGTTAAATTAACACCCCTGGGAGTGTATGAGTCCACACTCAAGAGTGTTTACGTTAATGAGATAACTAAGTGATTAATTTAGTGATGATTGAGCATTATTGAAGACACCTGATGTT
Organism: Leuciscus leuciscus; assembly: GCF_965113295.1. Classification (NCBI taxonomy): domain Eukaryota; kingdom Metazoa; phylum Chordata; class Actinopteri; order Cypriniformes; family Leuciscidae; genus Leuciscus; species Leuciscus leuciscus. Next base: position 22,906,708 of record NC_138725.1, on the reverse strand, counting down.
AACAAGTAGAATCGCTGAAGGAGAAAATCGCAAATTGTAAGTTACCATTATTGTGATGGGTGTTTGCTTTAGTTGGTCTCTGACCCTTTCATGTGTACTTTAGATTTTGTTTGGTGGTTGTATCTGAGTTAAAACTGCCAGTTGAACAAAGAAAAAAAAGTGATCTTTGCTGGTTATATTATGACAATCATCATTTGAGCTTGATCACTGAGCTCATTAAGATCCTTCTTTCTGACTTCGATTTAAGTTGTTGGTTACAGCATAACTGTGAATCTGAATAAATGGCCAGAATTTTTTATATAATATAAAGGATTTCTTAAAACTTGTTTTAAAAAAAAAATCATTATTTTAGGCACACACAGATGTCAAGATTCAGTAGATGCATCTCAACAATGGTGAGGAGCAGAATATTCAATGAGGAAAAGTAAATTACATAGACAATTCAGATTAGGGCTGGGCGATTTAAATCGCGATATTGTTATGCGCATCTCGTCAGTAAAGCCGGTTCCTTGATTTAGTAGTAAATCACCATCACCTGCTTTCAGATGGAGCGGCATTTAGGGCTGAGAAGATAATTAAGTGATTCATTTAGTGATGATTGAGCATTATTGAAGACACCTGATGTTAACAAGCAGAATCACTGAAGAAGAAAATCACAAATTGTAAGTTACCATTAAGGTGATGGGAGTTTGCTTAAGTTGGGCTCTAGACCATTATATGTTTACTTTAATATTTACTGTTGTTTGTCTGCTGTTATTGATTTATAACAGTTAAATGAACAAAGTAAAATGATATCTTTTAGTGTTGGTTATGTTTTGACATAATCATACTGTGATCTGAAAAGTGAAACATATTAAGATAGTTTGGTTTAACTTGTTAGCAGCAGTTTTGTGATTCTTCAGCCTATAATTATCAGGACTTTACTTATTATTCAAAATAAACATTGCTCTGTCCAAAAAGACGTTCAGACATCAATAATCAGCCTGTGAATCTCAACAATGGTGGTGACAATAATAAAGCATGTTGCAGTGGCTGCCACCAATCACAACTCATTAATGGCTCCCATCATGCATTGCGGTATGAATAAATTATGATCTGAATTGTCTATGTAATTTACTTTTCCTCATTGAATATTCTGCTCCTCACCATTGTTGAGATGTATAGACTGAATCTTGACATCTGTGTGTGCCTAAAAGAATGTTTTTTTTAAACAAGTTTTAAGGAATCCTTTATGTTATATCAAAAATTCCGGCCATTTATTCAGATTCACAATTATGCTGTAATCAACAACATAAATCGAAGTCAGAAAGCAGGATCTTAATGAGCTCAGTGATCAAGTTCAAATGATGATTGTCATAATAACAAAGATCACTTTTTTTTCTTTGTTCAACTGGCAGTATTAATTCAGATACAACCACCAAACAAAATCTAAAGTACACATGAAAGGGTCAGAGACCAACTAAAGCAACTACCCATCACAATAATGGTAACTTACAATTTGCGATTTTCTCCTTCAGCGATTCTACTTGTTAACATCAGGTGTCTTCAATAATGCTCAATCATCACTAAATTAATCACTTAGTTATCTCATTAACGTAAATGTCAGTGGCCAAGAAACTTTAAAATATATATTTAACGTTGTAGCCGACTACGCCACCTAGAGTTGAAACTGAGACCCCAGGAACTCAATATTAAAACCAGGTTCTTTAACGGAGAAGGGAACAGTGGAAAACAACACCCAAAAATAGCAGTAGAAAAAAACTATTTTATTACAATAAAATTGTCTGTAAGAAAGATGAATCAAATAAATAAAAAGAGGGCAGCAAGTCCAAGTCCAGATCTCCAATCCAGGCGACCGTCAAAGTTCAACTCAGTCTTTGCTAGACATCTATGTTACAGCCGACATCCATTCACGCTCAGTCCCTCATAGAGGCCAGTATCAGCCCAATGCTGGAACACAAAAGAGAAAGAACTGCCAGCATACGACGCCCAACGCACATTACTTCATGTATAAACAATTTATGAGTTTATAAAATAAAAATAGAACTTCCTTAAAATATTGGCCGATTCAAAAGTCACTCAAGTAAAATTATGCAATGTAGGCTCGTTCTCGTCCGTTAGGAGGCAATAATCTGGATTTACTGGACACCTCACAAGTAGAAGTCAGAATGTACTCACAGCATGACTGGACAGCAAGCCTGCTATCCAGTCCAATGTATTCACGGCAGAAGAACCACGTCAATCATTCACTCGTCTCCTCAGCACTCGCAGTAGTCTCTTGCATACGGTCATCGACCCGTCTCACGCGCTGCTACTCCGACAGTGCTCCGCGAATCACCGACTTGGTGATTACTCGTCTACAATGTGCTGCAATCTCGAATAGCCATAAGCCGTCTCAACGCAAGTGAAACACTCACTCTCTGATGCAAGCACAACGTGGTTTCTCCTTCTCTCGCTCTCGCTGTTGACTTCAACGGATGCGCGATACTGCCACCATCAGTCTCAGTCATGGTTACGTTTTTATAGGGGAACATATTCACCGCTCCACCCCAAAGTCCATCACTGATTAGTTCATTGAATTATCACAAATAGAGGTGTGGCTATAGGAATACTGCCTGGAAAAACACAGCAATCAACAAAAGAAAACACAGCAATTCACACAAAAGAAAACACAGCAATGAAATGTGATCATGCAATATAAAATACATTGTGCAACACCTTTACTCCACAACACCCCCCCACAGTAAAATATAAGCAGTCCCTGCCAAAAGTTATTCAATTCCCTCTCTATATCTCATGGGTCGCTGTCCAACATTTGTACGTGTAGATCGTCTAACAGTCTCATTTCTCATATTTACAGGTTCAGAAGCCGGAGCAACCCAAACACTATATGGTACAGGGTCCTGAGCCATGACTATAGGCACAGTATTAAGAGTACTAGGGGGTGCTAAAACTTCCACTTCAGAAGCAGCACACAATTTAAGTGCATTACGGTGCAGAACCTTTTCTTTCCCTCCCTTTTCAGGTCTTACCCGATACACCAACCCTGTCTCTCCCAATGTTCCTATTACAACATGGGGCACTGGACCCCACCAGCCACACAGCTTTCCGCGACCTTGCCTATTTCGGTCCCTAACCCAAACTCGCTGACCATCTAACAAGGGTACATCCTTAGCCCCACGATCATAAGTCTGTTTCATTTTCTCAGCAGCATGATCCATCTTATTCTTTGATACAGCGTAGGCCCACTTTAACTTTTTGTAATGATCTTGGACCCAACCTCTATGATCCCACTTCTGCTGATCAACCACTACACCCAGCCCCAAATCTACAGGGATCCTCACTGTACGCCCAAACATCAGATATGATGGAGCAAAACCTGTGGCGCTATGTACAGTGTTGTTGTAGGCTTGCATCAGCTCAGGGAGGAAGTCAGGCCACCTATCCTGTTTCTCTTGTCCCAAAGTACGGAGCATATTTAACAAAGTCTGATTAACTCTTTCTACCCTACCATTTCCTGCAGGGTGATAGGAAGTAGTTCGACTTTTGGCTGTTCCATATAACTGGCAAAACTCCTGCACCAACTCTGACTCGAAATTTGGTCCTCTGTCTGAATGGAAACGCAAGGGGCAACCAAAGGTCTGCACCACATGAGTCCAAAGGGCCCTCACTGTGGTCTGGGCAGTCTGATCTTTTGTTGGAACTGCCCATGCGTAACGCGTAAACATATCTACCATAACTAATATGTTTTGGTAGCTATCACTAGGCCGTCCCAAAGACAAAAAGTCTAAAGCCACCACTTCTAATGGACAAGACACTGAGATAGGATTAAGGGGCGCCTTATGACTATCCCTACCCTTCTGCAGGCTGCAGGCGACGCACCCAGAATGGAACCCTCGCATCATCTCCTCCATCTTGGGCCAGTAGAAGTGGGACCGCACTTTGGTCAGTGTACGTTCAACACCTGCATGGGCCAATGCTTCATGATATCGCCTCCACACCTCCTCTTGTTGGACAGCTGGACAAACAATCTGCAATTGACACTCATGGGTATTTGGATGAATCATCTTTTTGTACAACACTCCATCATGGATTACAAGTCGTGATACATGGCGAAGCAACTGCTGTGCAATCAGGGGTAATGCTTTTCTCTCAAGGGTAGTTGGTACACTGGCAGACCTTACATACCGCATGACCACCTGAAGATCCTCATCCCCTTGTTGTGCCTCTCGCCACTCAATCCCCAAAGCACCAAGAACAGTGGCAACTCCATTGGCATCAATCTGCTGGACCTCTGCAAACTGGTTCTGCTCTGTTGGGGGCACAGGTAATCGGGACAAACTGTCGGCATTGTCATTTTCCTTCCCCGCCCGATATTTCACTATAAAATCATAACTGGCTAGTTGGGCCACCCAGCGTTGTTCCACAGCCCCAAGCTTAGCGGTTTGTAAATGGGCCACAGGGTTGTTATCCGTAACCACTGTAAACTTTGATCCAGTCAGGTAATCTCTAAATTTTTCTGTTACAGCCCACTTCAATGCTAATAACTCTAATTTAAAGGAACTATAATTTGCATCATTTCTCTCTGCAGGGTGAAGGCTTCGACTAGCATAAGCGATCACATGCTCCCGTCCGTCATGCACTTGTGACAAGACCGCACCCAACCCTTGGTGACTGGCATCTGTATACAGGACAAATGGTAAAGCGAAATCTGCATAGGCTAATACAGGGGCTTTTGTTAGGCAGGACTTCAAGGTCTCAAATGCAACCTGGCATGTAGCAGTCCACTCAATCTGACGTGTACCAGACTTTTTATCTACCGGAAAGCCAACCAAGAGAGCATTTAAAGGTTGAGCGATTTTGGAAAAATTAGCAATAAAACGCCTGTAGTAGCCTGCAAGGCCCAGAAAGGCCCTTACCTCCCTGACTGTTGTAGGGGTAGGCCAATCTTGAACTGCTGCTGTCTTTTCAGGGTCAGGATGTACGCCAGCCTTGTCCACCACATGGCCAAGAAACTTCACCTGCTGTTGGAAGAGCCGGCACTTGTCAGATCTTAATTTTAACCCATAATGGGACAGCCGCTGGAATATCTGTTCAAGGTGGCTAAGATGGGTAGAAAAGTCAAATGAGTACACAATAATATCATCCAGGTACACCAGAGAAAAGTCTATTAAATAGTCACTTAAACAACGCTGCATTAACCGCTGAAATGTGGCAGGTCCATTGCACAGGCCAAAAGGCATACGCTGAAATTCGTATAGCCCCAAAGGGGTAGCAAAGGCAGTCTTGGGACGATCCTCTGGGTCTACACCCACCTGCCAATACCCACTTGCCAGATCCAGAGTGCTGAACCACTCAGCCCTCTTCAAAGTGGTCAGAGTCTCCTCAATTCTGGGAAGAGGAAAAGCATCTTTGTGGGTGACGGCGTTCAATTTCCTATAGTCCACACAGAATCGCCAACTCCCATCCTTTTTCTTAACCATCACCACTGGGGCTGCCCATGGACTAGCACTCTCCGAAATGACTCCCTTATCCAACATGTCAGCCAACAAGGCCTTCATTTCTTGATACATCATAGGAGGCAATGGTCGAAACCGTTCCCGAATGGGAGGCACATTTCCAGTGTGAATTCTATGCTGTACCACCTCTGTGTACCCCACATCCTCTTCACCCTCAGAAAAGACTTTAGACCATTTTCTCAAGAGTGCATCAAGGTCTTGGCACTGCTGTGTGGTCAAATCAGATCTTTGAGAAAATTGGCATATACCAGGGGAAAATGCAGCTTCTACAATGGGGCTAGCTTCAGTAAGACTCACCTCCACAATGCCTTCAGTACCCAACGTTAATCCAAGGTCTCTGCATCCATAAATATCAGGGCTATTGATTTCATATAGCCGTCCAAGCTTCTGATATTTTCCTACGAAAACACTGTATGGATGTATATTACAGAGTCTCACAGGCATTTTACCATCTCTTACCATGGCAATTGTTCGTGCAGCAGCCACAGGTTGTTCAGACACAGGCTCCACAAGTCCACAGTAATCACGCTGTCGCAGACCCATCCGAGCACGTCCCCAGACTATGATTTCACTCCTTGGTGGAACACGTACACCTCGTCTGTTAGCCAGCCACACATTTCCCAGTGAGCCATCTTCATGAATGCGTGCCGCAACACGTTGACAAACTGCCGTAACTTGCTGCCATGCTTGTCGTTCTCTGGTACTCTGAAACAACGATGAAGAATGCCCCTCATTCTGAAAGAGAGCACTCCAACATTGTGAAATCACGTTCATACCAATTATTAAATGATTCGTAGAAAATTCATCTTTTACAATGACAACACCCCGCTCTGGAACTTGGACTCCAGCAACATTAAAATCAAACACAGCATATCCAATATAGGGGATTTCAAGGCCATTTGCAGCTCTTAAAGTCAAAACAGGGGCTTGGCCCATCTTATACTGAGGGAACTTCTCCTCAAACATACTCTGTTGCATCAGAGTGACTTGAGAGCCAGTGTCCAAAAGTCCTGTACACTCAATGTCCTGAATCATGACACTCACCATTGGGCAGCCACCAATGAAAGAAGAAATGGTCCTTGAATTTTCTGATGGTCTTACTGGCCCCACCGCCTGGACCTCTGCAGCAGGGCAATTTAGTTTAAATCTCCATTAGGCAGCACACTTTCCTTGCAATACCTTGCTATATGTCCTGACTGTTGACAGCGCCGGCAGATCGGCCTCCCCTCTGCATCCCACATATTCGAGGAAGACTGCCCCCTTTGTCGCCTAGAAGAAACATTTTGTGGCTGGAAATGTACATAATTAGGTTGTGCATGATTTAGTTGCACCACTGGACTAGACGACTTCAGCTCCTTCATCACTTCCTGTGTCAATTCTCGCATCTGTCCTTTAACTTCCTCCAGAATTTCTCGCTTTAATTCAGCTTTCCAATCAGTCCCCTGTGAGCGAGAATCAATCCTACCAGGCCCACTAACAGCAGCACAAGCCAGTTCATACCTTGGTTGACTGTATTCTGCTTCCAACAGTAAAGCCTCTTGATGCAGATCTGCGAATGTTCCTTCTTGGTTTCGGCGTGCATACGTTCTCAGGGCTCTCAGAAAAGGTCCATCCTCCAACCCCAACAACAACTGCTCCTTCAGTTGATCTTCCACAAGGGCCCCTTCTGGACTACGTCGCCGCAACCTGCAATAAAGCTCTCGTAATCGCAACACAAATGTCTTAAAAGATTCATCTTGCCTCTGTCTGCAACTAAAAAAATGTGACCTAAGGACAGGAAGAGGTATTTCTCCAGCATACAAGGTGTCCAAATGCTCAAAAATCTTACTGGCCTTATCCCTATCTCCATCAGCCAAAACACTTATTTCCCGCTTTGCATCACCACCCAGGGCACCCATTACAATTTTAACTTTCTTTGCTTCAGGTACTTCTTGGGCTTCTAAAAGCCCTTGCATTTGTTCTTTCCAGTCTCCATACTTCAAATCACAATCAGTACCCGTAAACTTTGGCACCCAAGGGGCACCAGGAAACACTGGCATCATCATTTTTTAAGAAGTGAAAATTTAAAAAAAAAAATTAAGTGCTGTTCCACCGTTCCCGTATCCGACCCTGCCGCACTACGCCAAATTATGTCAGTGGCCAAGAAACTTTAAAATATATATTTAACGTTGTAGCCGACTACGCCACCTAGAGTTGAAACTGAGACCCCAGGAACTCAATATTAAAACCAGGTTCTTTAACGGAGAAGGGAACAGTGGAAAACAACACCCAAAAATAGCAGTAGAAAAAAACTATTTTATTACAATAAAATTGTCTGTAAGAAAGATGAATCAAATAAATAAAAAGAGGGCAGCAAGTCCAAGTCCAGATCTCCAATCCAGGCGACCGTCAAAGTTCAACTCAGTCTTTGCTAGACATCTATGTTACAGCCGACATCCATTCACGCTCAGTCCCTCATAGAGGCCAGTATCAGCCCAATGCTGGAACACAAAAGAGAAAGAACTGCCAGCATACGACGCCCAACGCACATTACTTCATGTATAAACAATTTATGAGTTTATAAAATAAAAATAGAACTTCCTTAAAATATCGGCCGATTCAAAAGTCACTCAAGTAAAATTATGCAATGTAGGCTCGTTCTCGTCCGTTAGGAGGCAATAATCTGGATTTACTGGACACCTCACAAGTAGAAGTCAGAATGTACTCACAGCATGACTGGACAGCAAGCCTGCTATCCAGTCCAATGTATTCACGGCAGAAGAACCACGTCAATCATTCACTCGTCTCCTCAGCACTCGCAGTAGTCTCTTGCATACGGTCATCGACCCGTCTCACGCGCTGCTACTCCGACAGTGCTCCGCGAATCACCGACTTGGTGATTACTCGTCTACAATGTGCTGCAATCTCGAATAGCCATAAGCCGTCTCAACGCAAGTGAAACACTCACTCTCTGATGCAAGCACAACGTGGTTTCTCCTTCTCTCGCTCTCGCTGTTGACTTCAACGGATGCGCGATACTGCCACCATCAGTCTCAGTCATGGTTACGTTTTTATAGGGGAACATATTCACCGCTCCACCCCAAAGTCCATCACTGATTAGTTCATTGAATTATCACAAATAGAGGTGTGGCTATAGGAATACTGCCTGGAAAAACACAGCAATCAACAAAAGAAAACACAGCAATTCACACAAAAGAAAACACAGCAATGAAATGTGATCATGCAATATAAAATACATTGTGCAACACCTTTACTCCACAACATAAACACTCTTGAGTGTGGACTCATACACTCCCAGGGGTGTTAATTTAACACTGGAGGTTTTGCTGTGTACAAAGAGCCGTAGTTAACTGACAAGCGGAGCCATATCGCATTAAATATCGCTGGCGATACGTCCGCGATATTGATGTGATTTGGCTCAGCTTGTCAGTTAACTACGGCTCTTTGTAGTAAATGCCGCCGCTTCATCTGAAAGCAGGTGATGGTGATTTACTACTAATCAAGGAACCGGCATTACTGATGAGATGCGCATAACAATATCGCGATTTAAATCGCCCAGCCCTAATTCAGATCATATTTTATTCATACCGCAATGCATGATGGGAGCCATTAATGAGTTGTGATTGGTGGCAGCCACTGCAACATGCTTTATTATTGTCACCATTGTTGAGATTCACAGGCTGATTATTGATGTCTGAATGTCTTTTTGATCAGAGCAATGTTTATTAAATATTTTGAATAATAAGTAAAGTCCTGATAATCATAGGCTGAAGAATCACAAAACTGCTGCTAACAAGTTAAACCAAACTATCTTAATATGTTTCACTTTTCAGATCACAGTATGATTATGTCAAAACATAACCAACACTATAAGATAACATTTTACTTTGTTCATTTAACTGTTATAAATCAATAACAGCAGACAAACAACAGTAAATATTAAAATAAACATATAATGGTCTAGAGCCCAACTTAAGCAAACTCCCATCACCTTAATGGTAACTTACAATTTGTGATTTTCTTCTTCAGTGATTCTGCTTGTTAACATCAGGTGTCTTCAATAATGCTCAATCATCACTAAATGAATCACTTAATTATCTCCTCAGCCCTAAATGCCGCTCCATCTGAAAGCAGGTGATGGCGATTTACTACTAAATCAAGGAACCGGCTTTACTGACGAGATGCGCATAACAATATCGCGATTTAAATCGCCCAGCCCTAATTTCGTGACACAATAACAGTGGTATTTTTAAATGAAATACAACCAGAAACAAATTTTCAGTTTTGCTCGTGAAAGGTAATTCCCTGAGACCTGTTTTCAATTGTGTGGTGATACAGCGATTACTGTATGTTAGCGGTAGGTAAAGTAAGTTACCTCGGACGCTAACTTATCTGAGGCGATGTAATGCACTGCCCACAAACATTGATGCTAACTACGTGAAATAGTAGTGGAATGTCACTTACCGGAAAAAATGGAGCGAAGTCCTCCTGCAGTGTCGGTTAGTGCAGTTTATAGCAGAGCAACCCATTTTATGTACGATATTTCAATACAAATGTTAAGAAAGGATAAAGAGGTGGTATGATGTGTTGTCAGATCATGGCCGAGACGTCAAATTTCAGGAATTCCACTCGGCGCAGCCTATTCTCGTTATCAGCTGTCAATCAAGCTGTCAATCAAAGTTAACCACGCCCTTATGTGTCATACATTTTATATCAAAATACTATCTAAACTAACGAGTTAGAAAAAAATTCACTACCCTCGCCGTTGTCAGGCACTTGGAACCTATCGAAAAATACAATAAAAGTCCATGGGACCAACCTGTAAAAACATGAATTTATGCTGTGAAAACAGACATTTTAACATGGGGGCTATGGACATTTGCTCCCTTTTGGGACCTTCCCCTAGCGGATTTTCGATGTATTGCAGTTTTTCGCACTTCCGGGTAGGCTTCATTTTTCAGTTGAGAATGTTGCCCCTTGGTTTAACCCTCTGGGGACCAAAAACGCGCCCGCGCGTTTTGCTCGTTTTTTTTTTTAGCAATGAAAAATAAACACAAAATGCTCTGTTAATTTTGATCTTTCATTTTCGTGTAATACATCAATCGATCCTGTTCAGTTTCTATTTTTTTTCTGTATACTCACAATACAAATAAAGTGTTTTGCTTTTTGACAAATAAAGAAAAACTAACATGATGCTATTTCTGCCTTCTCTCTGTCAGTAAACTCCCATTTGAAACGCGTTCGAAAATTATCTATAACTCCGCGAAAATTCAGTCAAACAGGCAAACAGACCCACGGGCATAAAGCTTGAGATCGCAGCTTTTAAATGAAGTAATTTATATAAAAAACAAATATTATCAGCTTCTGTAATCTGTATAAAAAGAGAGCGACTCCAGTCGAGCTCATTAGGAGCCATTCAAAAGTAATTTGACCACGCCCCGGAGAGCGCGTGCTATTCAAACGCAAATTCTGAGAACCATTTCAGTCTGTGAAACGCCCCCACATCAGCTGTAAACAAAGAGGCATAATATAGCCTACCTTATGGAGAAAATTTTCCGTGCTGATATGAGGAGCAGATCCCGCTGAGGAGTGAGGTAGGCTAAGTTATCCTTTCTCAAGTGTTAATGTGGAATAACGTTATGGAATAACGTTGTAGGCTTATGTAAACAAAAAGATGAATCGCGTTTCTATAATATGAATAGCGTTTCTGTGAGATGAATGAAGGGTACATATTTGTAAAGACTGTTTAGCCTAAATATGAATCGCGCGTCTGTGTGTGAAAGAATAAACTGCTTTTACAGTTACAGTTACTGCGTTACAGTCAGGCGAAGTATGAAAGACAACATTTTGTTGACTAGATTTGGGTACAGTTTTTACTGTAGAATATACTGTCACATCAAATAAGCTTTTCTGCTCATATATATAAAATACTATTTTGTCAAAAATAAAGTCATAGACTAAGATGTTCCAATGTTGGCTATATTCAAACTAATGAATACATATGATCAAATGTAGGCCTATAATCTTTTTTTTTTTTTTTTACAAAGAAAGAGTACTTTTTTTGCAGAAATATTGCTGAAATTGTAATTATTGTTGTAATTGTAACCTTTTTAATAAAATAGCAAAACATATTTACAAGATAGATGTAAGCAAAATCTTAAATGGTCAATATAAGTCTTCTTCTAAATATATAGGCTATTTTGTCCTTGCATTGTGGCTCAGTCAGTGTCACACCTGAATGAATGGCTAATTATGCAGAGTCATTATGCAGAGTGGGTGGGACTGGGTAATCTAAGGTGTAAACTACTCCTCCCCCTCGCATATTGGCTTTCCAAGCAAAACCTGTTTTACACCATTTAAATCAATGTATTTTTTTTTGTGAACGATAAAGCAAGACTATTTTCACATAATTTTGAAGCTAGAACTCCAAGAGAAAACATCCATTAGTCAAAAGTCTTGTGGGCACATATTTTGTATGAGTTTTGTGGTCTTATTTCAGCAACTTTCATTTTTATTTTTTTAAATAACCACGCATAAACATTATTCTCTTAAAAATACAAACATCTACATACATGTTGCTCGCATATTATGGTAGGCCTGTTTGTGCTATATAGAGTGAACTTACACCTTTGCCATTAACATGTTTATAAATAACTGAAAAAAGCACAAATGTCAGAGCATGTCAGAACATCTCAAGGGCCCCAAAAACAGCTTGGTCCCCAGAGGGTTAAACACACAGACATCAAGAATCAGCATATGAGTCTCAACAATGGTGACAATAAACAAACTAGTGACAAACAGATCAACTCTGAACATCACAAAACAAGCTATTAAATTCAGAACAAAACAATAGCAAAATAAAAGCCAACAGAAAAAACAATGAAAATTACAGGACAATTCAGCTGCATAATTTATTCATGCTGCAATGCATGATGTCAGCCATTGATGCATTCTGATTGGTGGCTCCCATCATGCATTGCAACATTAAGCATTTGTTTGATTGTACCCATTGTTGAGATTCATATGTAGATTATTGATGTCTGTGTGTGATTTTAAATCCTTCAGATCTTTAAAATATTGCTGGAAGTAACTACTGTAGTGAAAAATTAATAAATAAAACAATTAGATAATCATTTTATAAAGCTGGGTGACATCATTGAATCAGGTCACTAGTAATTTCATCATTGAAACATAACCAGGGCTGAATTTCCAAAAGCATCTTAAAGTTAACTTGATTGCAGACCAATTGCAACAAATGGTCTGTACGATCAAATTAGGCTTGTGATGTTGTCAGGAAACACATCCCAAATCATAGTTTCTCTTGCCACAACACATATGCTCTATAAGCACAGAGTTGGAGCAGCCAGAAAAATACTAATTTTACAAAGTAAAGGCTCAAGAGCCCAACTAAAGCAACCACTGACCACCATAATGGTGACATGAAACGAAACATTCCATAAAACATTACCATCTAAACTTCTGTTAAATCTAAATAAGACTGTGTGTAGATGTATGACAGAAATAAAGTCAAACTGGTAAAATAATAAGTGCAATAATGGTTCAAAGTCAGTAGTTCTTGTGTTTCTCTTTTCTGTTCTTGTTTCTCTTTCCTTCAATGATTCTGCATATTAACATCAGGTGTCACCACTAATGGCCAATCATCACTTAATTAATCACTTAATTATCTCATTAACTTCAACACTGCTTCAGTGTTAACTTAATTATCTCATTAACTTCACCACTGCTTCAGTGTTAACTTAATTAACTCATTAACTTCAACACTGCTTCAGTGTTAATTTTTAACACCCTGTAGTGTGGACACATATAAACACTGAGGAGTGTTAATTTAACACTGGGGATTTTGCTGTGTATTTGTACTCGTTGTGAATACGCAGGCCACAAGAAGTAAAAAAGTTTTTTTATTGTTTTTTTTTTTTATCACTTTTACTCAGGACATGCTAGCTGGCAACAAAGGATTCCATTCATTGTGCTAAGCTAAGCTAGCGCCGACCCTGTCAAACTAAAACAATGCATGCACTGAGACAAAAATGCATTTACCCACCTATCTAAATGTATGAAAGAAGGTGAATAAGCCCTATTTAAAAAAACGGTGGAGTGTTCCTTTAAATGAATATATGTTAAATGAGTAGATAGATAGACAGATGAATGTGAAGTACGACATTGATTTATGTGGAACTAATGTGATGCAATCATGTAAATCAGCACTCAATATATGTTTATTAATATATAAGTATTATACAGCTCAAACTGAAGAGCAGAATTGAAGTGCCAATCACTGTCTTTCCTAAATGTCAAACCAAACCGATACTTCCTAAATCTTGACCTTTTTTGTTAGATCACAGTTCAGTTCACTTCTTACTCCAATGCTTTCCAACACAAACACAGTGTCACACCAGAGACCTGCATGATCTCTTATTTTCTTGACATCAGTAACTTTAAACATCTCAGGAATCAGCACCTCTTCCTCCTCAGGAAACCTTGAATATTTTGCCACATAAGCACCTTCACAAGTTTTGATTTCAAAACAAGATGTATTTCCATATGCTTCTGTTTCTCTACAATCAAGAGAGGATGAAGAAAATAAGCCGAAACGAACCTCTGTGTTCAGAACACTCTCATCAAATGTAATATTTGTTCCTCGATAAGTTGACTTGCATCCATTTTGTGTTTCCTTCAGAATCTGTATTGCTTCTGTCAGCAAAAACTGAAGTGAATACCATGTGTATGTTCTGTGTTTGTATTTTTGTTTATCACTACCAACAGCATCATTAAAATCCTGATATAGATCAAAATCCGAGTTAGTGTAGACATGAATGGCGATTGAATGAATCTCCATCAAGTTATCTGCTGGAGGCGTAAAATTATGTACAGCAATTTGCCAGGACCTATTGAATTTAGGCGAGTTATTGAGTTCATGCTGTAGCAATTCTCTCTCAACCAGACATTTCATGGTATTTTTGCAACCGACATAAAGATCATCAACAGAATCCAGTGCCATATCCAGTGGAAATATCTGTCCTTCATAATCAGCAGTTCTGTGATCCTGCAGTAACAGGAATCATAATGATCAATCATCAGTATTCATGTCTGTAATATTCATACTCAAACACAAGCTCACCTGTCCTAGAACAGCTGAAATGAGAAGAAGAGCTTCAATGATCAGCAGCATCTTGATTCAGTCGAATCCCTCAGATGATCCAGACCATCTGAAGCTCAGATACTGAAAAACAGCTAACAATCTAAGACATAAGGCAAGATAAACCCAACAAAACAACGAAAATGTTATGTTAATCTTTTACTCTATCCTCCTACCCAGCCAGCACAGCCATGTGGGGCCCAAATGGGTTTGACCTGGGCTATCTAACTGGGACCCAGCCAGTTTTGTCCTCGGTTTCCATGTAGGCCCCACATGGGTTTGCCCAGATGAAATGAACACTGCTTAGTGTGCACAGTACAGGCTGTTTAATGTAACACTGAATCAGTGTTGGAGGTAATGAGATAATTAAGTGATTGAATAATGATAGTGCATTATTGATGAACACCTGCTGTTAACAAGCATAATCACTGAAGGAAAGAGAAACACAAGAACTACTTCCAGCCACTGCCTTGGATGAAATCAACTGAAGATAAAATACATTACATTTCTCAAGATCGGATTAAACAACTCCACAAACAGCATTACCAGCTTCACTTATTAGTAACCAGACTGACTTTATTTCTGTCAGACGTCTTCAGAAATTCTTATTGAGAATTAACAGAGGTTTAGATGTTGATTACTTATTTGAAAGTAATAGTTTGATTTGATGTTACCATTGTGGTGATCAGTGTGTGCTTTAGTCAGGCTCTTGACTTTTTAACATTAGTTTTTCTCTGGCAGCTGTATCTTTTTGTTATGGCGAGAACAGCAAGAGAAAATGCAATCAGATGCTGTAAGCTGATTGATGATAAGAGTATAGGCATCGTCATGTAGTGGCTTAACTCACTGATATTTTGTGTAAGGTTTGTACGGGTAGTATGTCATTCATTTTGTTTTATTGTTGTGATTCTGCAGCAAGAGATCCAGCACAGTTTAATCAGAACATCAAATGATTTTTAAAACCCCATTTACACATGTTGGACTACTGAAAGTTCTACTTGCTCACAGACATCAAGAATCAGCATATGAATCTCAACAATGGTGACATGCTTCATGCTGCAATGCATTCTGAGTAGGGCTGGGCGATATATCGCACAATATTGTTAGGCGCATCTCGTCAGTAAAGCCGGTTCCTTGATTAGTAGTAAATCGCCATCACCTGCTTTCAGATGGAGTGGTGTGAAATTAACACTCCTGGGGCTGGGAGTGTATATGAGTCCACACTCAAGAGTGTAAAGTGTTAAAATATGAGTGTTAAATTAACACTCAAGAGTGTTAAAGTTAATGAGATAATTAAGTGATTTATTTAGTGATGATTGAGCATTATTGAAGATACCTGATGTTAACAAGCAGAATCACTGAAGGAGAAAATCACAAATTGTAAGTTACCATTAAGGTGATGGGTGTTTGCTTTAGTTGGGCTCTAGACCATTAACTGTTTCCTTTAAAATTTACTGTTGTTTGTCTGCTGTTATTGATTTATAATAGTTAAATGAACAAAGTAAAGTGTGATCTGGGTCCGTGTACCTTCGGATAATTTGTTTTTTCGTTTTTGTTTAAAAAACGGAAAAACGAAGAAACCGTATGTTTATTGCATATTCAAACCTTGTCGTGGAAATAAAAAACGAGTTTCAGTTTCTTTTATTTATATTTTTTATTTTGTTTTCATCACTCGTTGTTCTAATGCATCAAATGAAAATACAATAAAACCAAAAACGAAAAATGAAGGTTTTTAATGCACAAAGCGCGTATTAGTTCACCGGAAGTTTACTGTATCCCTGGTTACTGGCGCTTGCGATCTATGCTTGTGACAAACAAGTTCATCAATCAAGATGGGGTCAGTCCTGGAAAATCACGCTGAAAACATAGTTAATATGATAAATAATGGAGCAACGTATTCTGATGTTTCCACTGCCTTGGCGTCCATTGGAATTGAAAGAGGCCATTCTGTGGCCAGCATAAAGAAGTTCCTTGGCGACCGCAACCTGGTAAAGAGAGGGCATTTGTCAGATGATCATTTGGAGGTGGCAGTGGCCAGTGCTATTCGAGAGGTGAGTTTATTTTTTATAATCCTGCTGCTGCTGCTACTACTAAGGGATGTGTACTGTCCGCCTGCAATTTGACATATCCGGTTTAATATTATTTCGTACAGACTGGACCGTCTTTTGGCCGAAAAATGATGACGGGTTACCTTGCCTCAAAGGGACTCCGCGTTTCAGAACGCCGCGTTGGATCAGCACTGAGGCTTGTCCATCAACCTTACCACCAAGCTCGTTTACAGGTGCCTATTTCACAGTGTTGTCTGTCTTTTCAGTTTAATTGTGTAATAATGTATGCAGTGTTTGATTAGTATGTGTATCAGGCCCGGCGCCACGAGGGGGCAAAAGGGGGCATTGCCCCCTCAGATCTTATTTGTGCCCCCTCAGTTTCATTTTTGTATTCATGGTTACAAATTAAATGATTAACTTTTTGAGCGGTACAGTCCCATATATGGGATTTTTTATTTCAGTGCCCCTGAGAGTACGGTCCCACATATGGGATTTAGAATGTTCAGTGACGACATAACTGCCAGATTCAAACTGTGCTTTCGCGCGTTGGTTGGCGCTGAGCCAGAGTCGGACGCGCTCAGCGCTGTCATATCACAACTATGCAGTGTTTTCAACCTCACAATGTTTATTTTAGGTTTCAGACATTTAAATACACATTAAGCACTAGTAAAACAATACATTTGGAGTTTGTAAAATACACACTGATGTCTGTGGAAGCAGCAATAACAATCTATTCAAATATAATTTGCTGACGTGTGTTATTCATATCAGACAAACACAGTGGTAGTAACTATAAAGTAGTTTACTCTATTCTTCTATTCCACTTTCTTGCATGTATTTCGGGAGAAATTGATGACTCACAGGATTCTCTGAACTGCGGCACAAAGAAACAGCCATCTCACGTAGATCAAGATCAAGATTATTTATAAAGGTTTTTAAATGACCAAACACACTCACATACACATTTTTGAGAATCGGAATATCAGATAGAATAAAATGGGTTTAGCAAAATCTGTTGATTTTGAATAAAAAAGGGAAAAGGAAATAAAAGCGATACATCCACGGTGTGTCACGTGACAAATATGACGCGTCGCCATGGAAACATTAAGGGGGAACGTTCTAAATTCTAAAATAACAGTCGCCTTGAATAAACTCACTATGGGGAGTCAGTTATAATATTAAAATTAAGCGTGAAAGGGTTAAAATATGCATAATAAATGATGCTGCCTTATCTTTTTTTACTAAGCAAGTTATGTGTGTGTATTGTTCATTGATGGTATAAAGTTAAGCCCCCTTAACAATTTCACATGCCCCCTCAGTCATTTCATTCTGCAGCCGGGCCTGATGTGTATAGTAAAATTGGGGTATGAGGAATTAATACAATACTAATCAAAGACTGCACAATTAAACTGAATAGACAACACATTGTGTATGTTACATTATTAACCTTAATGAACTAGTAAACTCATACATTTATTACCATTTAAATTCCCAGGGAGCACGAAACTTAAACCCAGTTCCTTACAATGCTGAGTATTTTGGTCACAAATTACATATTGACCAAAACGAGAAACTCGTAATGTTCGGAGTTACGCATGTGATCGCAGTTGATGGGTACAGATACAGAGTCGTTGGGCATGCAACCATGCCTGTCAAGAACAACCTTACTATCTATGAGGAGGTGTACAGGTTAGTTGGAAAACCCCCTGTAATAAGAAATCATTAGTAAAATGAAATAGTTGAGTTCTGGTGTTAAATGTGTGTTGTTTGAGTCATTCTGCTCAACTAATAGATATGTGTTTTAATATCAACTGTATGCTTTTAGGATTTGGGCCATTTTTATTAACGCTTTCCTTATTGTATTTCAGACCAGCTGTTCTGACCAATGGAATCTGGGACCAAGTACGTGTAGACTGTGGGAAAGAATTTTATTTATGTCTCTTTATGCAAGAGATACTAGCTGCATACAGATATAACACAGTAAGGGAGCCTTACAAGCAGACACCTTCAACAAAGGTGAGTAGTTAAAAAAATAAAAATAAATAAATAAATCATTTGTTTGAAACCTGTGGTAGGCCCTCTATAAGTTAATGTTTTTGATTCATATATTCAGTATGCATAAAAGTGGTGGACTGCAAGATTGTAATTTTAAGTTTTAAATCAGAACCACAGGATTGAGCGAATGTGGCCGGAGATAAACAACCGGGTCAATTACCCTATTAAGGAGGCTTTGATTCAGCTGACTGACCAGGAAATGATTGACATGGAGGACCCCACCACTCGCTACTGTGTGTCTGATATCGCATGTCAGATAGGCCGTATTGGTGTAGGAAGAGTAGTGGACTCGTGGAATGCCCACAGAATACCAGGTATTCTTATTCTTATTAGCAACCAGTTTTTTTTTTTTTTTGAGAGACAAACTAAAAACACTTAATTTTTTGCAGGGAGAGGTGTCCCAAATGCCTTGGGAGAAGGTGGTTGCTTCAAAAAGTTAACCCTCTGAGGTCGACAAACGCGCCCGCGCGTTTTGCTGGATTTTTTTCAGTTCAGTTCAAAAGAAATTAATTTTGCTCTGTTGACTTTGATATTACAAGCAAGTTTCATACATCAATCGATTCTGTTAAATGTGTATTATTTTTGTGTATACTCACAATAAAAACAAAGTGTTGTGCTTTTTGCCAAATAAAGAAAAATAAACGTGATGCGAGTTCTGCCTTCTCTCTGTCAGTGAAGACCATTCTGAAACGCGTCCGAAAATGAACAATAACTCAGCGAATACTGAGTCAAACAGGCATACAGACACACAGGCATGAAGCTTGAATTCTCTTCTTTAAAATTAGGTAATTTATATAAAAAACAAATATTCTCATCTTGTGAAATCTGTATTAAAAGAGCGATTCCAGTCCAGCTAATTAGAGCTCATTCAAAGGTAATGTGACTCCGCCCACGGAGAGCGCGCGCTATTCAAACGCAAATTACTGAGGCAAACCTGTGAACGCCCCCATCAGCTCGAGAAAACACAAGTTTAATCATATCATTGTAGCCTACGTGTTTACACCATCTGGCAGCGCTGTGAGGAATAATAATAACGGAAAATCTACCTCAGAGTGCGGGTATTGCAGGAGAGAGGATCCGAATATGTAGTAAGTTTTTTTTCCTTCTCAAGTTAATCGCGTTTCTGTGAATGAATGAACGGCAGCCGCAGAGATGCGCGCTGTTTATCACAGCTCGCAAAAAGACAGTTTAAATTTAAATTGCGTCTCTGTGTGAATGAATGATGATGTTTTAGCAAACTGTATTGCTATACTGAGATGAGTAAACTGAAAATTAACATTTATATGCCCTAATATTTCATAAAAACAACGTTACAGTCAGGCGTTTCTGTTTGTGAATGAATGTTTCGGTTTTAGCAAACTGTATTGCTATACTGAGTAAAAATCGACTGAAATGTTGAAATAAAATGTATTTGTATAAGCAACGTATTAAACTGCAAATTAACATTTATATTTCTTATAATAAAAATGAAAGACCTATGTTACAGACATATGAAAGACAACATTTCGTTGATTAGTTTTGGATAGATTATACATTTTTACTGTAAAATATCTGCCAACTCAAATAAGCCAATATTTGTTTGCCAATATTTGCTCATGTTAAATATAGTATGTTTTGTCAAAAATAAAGTAATCAAATAATCAATCAAATCCTTAACTTTGAAATATGTATGATAAAATGTATACTTTAGTTTTTACAAAGAAAGATTACACTTGAATTGTTGTTGTAATTGTAACCTTTTTAATAAAAAAATATATTTACAAGGTAGATGTAAACAAACTATTAAAAGGTAATAAGGTAATAAGCCTTTTCTTTAAATACTTTTTATTGTGTTTTATTAGTGACAAATTTGGGGAGAGGATAAATATTCCAAAACTGAAAATACAGTATGAGAATTAACTGCACAATTACTAGACATGTTTTCCTTGGATATTATAGGCCAAATTGCAAGCACAATATGTGGAAAAATAAAAAATAATTGAGATGCTTCCAACTGTTGCTCTTGCATTCTTGTGGCTCAGTGACTCACCTGAATGAAAGGGTCATTAAGTATGCAGGCCCCATTGTCTCCTAAGGTGTGAACCACTAAATATGCATGATCGTTGACGCCCACTCCGCATATTGCCTTTCCAAACAGAAAGTGCTTTGCAAAATTCAAATCAATGTATTGTGTTATGTGAATGATAAGGGCAGGATGATTTTCACATCATTTTGAAGAAAAAACACTAGGCAATGACATCTATTAGACAAAAGTCTTATTGGCACATATTTAGTATGTGTTTTATGGCCTTATTTCAGAAACTTTAGTTTTTAGTTTTTTCAATAACCACGCATAAACATTATTCTCTCAAAAATGCAGACATGTACATTCTTGTTGCTCACATATTATGGTAGCCCTGTTTGTGCTAAATAGTGTGTAATTTTTTTTTGCCATTAATATGTTTATAAGCAACTGAAAAAAGCACAAATGTCAGGGCATGTCAGAACATCTCAAGGACCCCAAAAACCCCTCAGACCTCAGAGGGTTAACTGTGTTTCTGATATAAGTTTGTTTTGCCAAAAATGCAGGAGAAAATCTCATCAGATGATGACGGTCACTTATTGATGATGTTATAGTCATCATATGGTGACCTGATTCACTGATATGACTTTGAATCAAATAACTGAGTATGCTAGCTGAGTTTACGTTATATATATGTATATATTTATAATAAGTGAAGCTGGTAATGCTGTTTGTGGAGTTGTTTAATCCTCCTCTGCTGAGATCTTCACAGATCTAATGTCTTCTTTTCTCTTCAGTTGATTTCATCTGAGGCTGTGGCTGAAATTACTCCATATTTACAGATTTTTTTGGCTACAATAAGGTCCAGTTCTGGTTTATTTCTTTGCTCTTGGCTGACATGTGGCATTGCTATGCAGAGGTGTAAAGTCCAGGTTCAGAAAGTAAAAGTCATAATTTGCTAATTCAGACAGGAGACAGAACTAATTAGTGAATCAGCTGACTGAGTTTATGGGTGGAATAAACATATGGCATGACTTTTACTCTTTGACCCCTGGATTACCCACCGCTGTTCAAATGTCCTCCACATCGGTACATCACATTGATCTGGTGCCCCTTTTCTCCATTTGGCCAACTGTCCCTTCAAATATTTGAGAACAGCATTTGTTGGTCCTGCAAACATGTTTATTGAATATACAGTGGGTTCACACTCCCCTCCAGTATATATAAAGATAAACCAGGGCTCCGCTCCACAACGCAATATCCAGACGTTGATATTGATCTACTGAACAGGATTGTGTCACAAAAATACAAAACTTTGTAATAATTAATTCTGAATATTTCTGTTTCAGTATTCGTTGAGAAACAATGACGGTCTGGACTGTCTACCTGTCTCTCTGTCTTCTCACAGCTTTGAGAGCTTCAGGTAAAGCATTATTCAACGTTTCACATCATTACTGTTATTTTAACATGAATTGTAGCACACCTGGGACTCTGTAATGACTAGAAGAATGATCTAATACAGTATGTGCACTAAAGTAAACCTGAGTTTGTTTCTTAATTATTATAATAACATTTAGACAATAAAACAACAACAATTATATCAGCTAAAGTTATTGATTCTTATGAATGTATTATATGTATTTGTTGTTGTATTTTTTTGTCAACAATAAACATGTTAAATCTGTAGTATATTTACTATTATTATTATTATTATTATTATTAGTAGTAGTAGTAGTAGTAATAGTATAGCAGTACCACTACTGCTGCTGCTGCTATTAGCAGTTCTGTTTTAAAAATGTAGTATTTCTTTCTTTTTAAGTGGAAGCGAGGCCTGTTGGAAGTAATTGTGGCGGCTTCTCTTGTCTTCTACTTCTCTTATCAGTGTGTATACAGTCCAAAACCGTTGCATTTCTCTATCTTAAGTGTGTGTGATACCTGATGATCATGTTCTCCAGCATGCTTTAAAATGTCCTAAAGAGCATCTGAACAAGAACATTTGACTGAAAAACAGGTTTGCATGATTAATGTAAACAAAAACTAAAAAATACTTATTTTAATACTTTTTAATGGAAACAATGTTTCCATTAGTTGGGCTCTTAACTCTTAATATATCTTTTGTCTTTTTTGGCCGCTGTGACAGTGTGTTTGTCAAACACATTTGCAGCAGCAAAGAAAGCTAAAGTGAAACGAGATCAGGTGATGATGGTTACCTGTTTATAATCATCACGAAATAGAAAGAATCATGTTTGTTAAAGTCTTCTAACTGATTGTTATAATGTTGCTGGATCTCTTGCTGCAGTAACACAGGGATTGTGATGTGAAAATATTAATGGATCAACACAATTGTTAAGATTCAAAAGACATCAGTGAATCAGTCTATTTCATGATGATTATTAACCCAACAACTGGTAACCTTCATCACCTGATCTCATTTCACTTTAGCTTTCTTTGCTGCTGCAAATGTGTTCGACAAACACACTGTCACAGCAGCCAAAGAAGACAAAAGATGTAATAAGAGTTAAGAGCCCAACTAAGGGAAACACTTATCACTCTTATGGTGACTTCAAATGAAACACAGAGTTAAATCCCTGTTAATTCTCAATAAAACTTCTGTAGACGTCTGACAGAAATAAAGTCAGTCTGGTTAGTAATAAGTGAAGCTGGTAATGCTGTTTGTGGAGTTGTTTACAGTTTTTCTCGATTGCTTAAACACATTTCTTGAAACTATGCCTCGTATTCTCAAAACTGTAAACACAAATCCATAACGTCTCACCCAATTCTCCAAACATCCTATTTTCAGGTCAAAATGAAGCTCTACACTCAAAACCATTCACTCTTGCTGAAAAACCAAACTTTGCCCTCAGACTGGACACACAAGCCCTCAAAATCACACACACTACAACATAGTCTAACACACTGGTGCAATAAATTCAAAACAACATTTCCAAAACTGGTAAGTTATGTTGCTTGTGGTCCCCCCCCCCCCCCCCCCCCCCCTCACAAACCTTTTCACATGATGAACACAAAAGACACAACCAATGGATACATTGGCACATTTTTATTCATTCATGTACTACACAGTACAACACACACACACAAAAAAAATAAAAAAAATGTTTTCCTATTTTACTCTTCTTCTTTTTTTACTCTCTCCTCTAAACATTTATTTTATATTTACTTACAGTAAGATGTGTGTGACCATCATTTAACAGTAAAAGAGCCACACAAGCCTTATTCTAATATGGAATTGTATTGGAATGGTAAAGAGTGTTGTTATGTGACAGGAGGGCCTCCACTCAAGGACACAATATGATGAACACGTCTAAGAATGTTCCACATATGGTTGAAATACCATCATTTGCCTAGAAAGATAACATTCTGGGAGTCAAGACTATAAAGGAGAAAGGATGCTTCACTGTCACACTATAAACATATGGCAGGACTTTTACTCTTTGGCCCCTGGATTACCCACCTATGCGGTTACTTTGCCATGTGTCTGGTGTGTGAGTGGCAGGGGTTAGCTTTCACATGAGCAAGAAAGGAAGAGATGGAGCAGCAAAAACCCGTTTTAAACAAACACCGAACAGAGGAGAAAAGAGAACGCGACAGAACTCGTAATAAAACAAGAACCAACATCAGCTTTAGGAGATGGAGAGAACTGAGGGATTTGAAATGTTGTAAAAGCGAAGTGGAGATGATGGTGTTTTTATTACTCAAAGGTGTTTTATTGAACAGATAGACTGTCTAACAGAGTTCACTGTAAAGCATCTATTGTGAAGCGTCGCCTTCATCTGCACTGTCATGCAAAGCTGAAGCACGACCACAACAATGTCGCATGCCTTTTTGAGTTTTAACCGGTAAAGGGACAAAAGTTACACACTGTACCTTAAAATGATGAATTTAATTACATGAAAGGTCATTAATGGTAAAAATGAAATAAAAAAATAATAACACACAAAACTTCCCTTTAACAGCCTGTTCATCAGGATGGTCTGCCTATGGATGCAAATGCTTCAGGTTTTTCAATTATGCTCAAATGTGGATTGATGCCGAGGTATGATACATTCATCTTCTAATATGACATAACAATCATAAATGAACATTCTTAGTTAAAGGAACACTCCACCAGTTTTTGAAATAGGGCTTATTCACATTCTTTCCTACATTTAGATTGGTGGGTAAATGCATTTTTGTCTCAGTGCATGCATTGTTTTAGTTTGACAGGGTCGGCGCTAGCTTAGCTTAGCACAATGAATGGAATCCTTTGTTGCCAGCTAGCATGGGCTGAGTAAAAGTGATAAAAAAACAACAACAAAAAAACACATAATTACTTCTTGTGGCCTGCGTATTCACAACGAGTACAAAGAGCAATGCAGATTAACACTAGGTGATTTCTTAGGCAGATATTGACTTGGGACTATATTAGGGGGAAGCACAGGCGAAGCACAGCTACTTAGGCGAAGCACTGCTACTTGGGTGCAGAGATATCACGCAACACATGAAATTCCACGACTTCCGTCAACATACCGGCGTGAATAGTAGCTGCCTGGCTATTTACCCTACAGTACATGAATGGCGATGAACATGGCTGATTTTGTGAGAGACAAAGAGAGTGACTTCTCAGACAGTCAAGAGCCAGAAGGACCATACCTATATGACCAAGAGTTTACAGAAAATGAGTTGTGAGCTTTGGAAACAGAACGACAGGAGGAGGTTTATGGAGGTAGATTTGTGTCTTTATTATTCAATCAAAAAAAAGGTTGCTTCAATCAAAAAATATATTTTCAATCAAAAAAAAACCGTTTCAATCAAAGAAAAAAAGTGTTTGAATGCAAAAATATATTTGAGACTCAAAAAAATGCATTTGAACACTATTTTTTTTTGCTTGAAAATGTTTTTTTTGATAGAAGTGAAGGTTTTTTTGTTTGAAGCAACTTTTTTGATTGAAGTATTGTTGTTTTGTGTTTGGGCCATATTATGGGTAGGACATTTGTGTCTTTATAATTCAATCAAAAAAGAAGTTGCTTCAAACAAACAAAACATATTTTCAATAAAAAAATCACTTCAATCAAAAAATAAACCTTTTCAATCATAGAAAAAATGTTTTTGAATGCAAAAAAATATTTGAGATTCAAAAAATTGCACTTGAACACTTTTTTTTTGATTGAAAATGTTTTCTTTGATTGAAGTAATCTTTTTTGTGTTTGGACCATGTTATGGGTAGGACATTTGTGTCTTAATTATTCAATCCCAAAAAAGTTGCTTCAATCAAAAAAAAAAAACATTTTCAATCAAAAAAATAATAATTTCAATCAAAGAAAAAACTGTTTAAATGCAAAAAAAAAAAAAATCATTTGAAGTGTTTTTTTTTTATTGAACTTTCTTTTTTTTTGAATGAAGTGAAAAAAGTTTTGAAGTCGTTTTTTTTTTAAATCATTTTGACACAAACGTACCGCAGTGGGGGCGGGTGCTTCCCCATTGGTCAGACATGCTTGAGTGACAAGTGTCTACACCAACGACGTCTTTCTGACAAGCAAGTCATGGTCGCCACTCGCCAGCGAGCCAGGAAGCAGTGGTGGAGTTGTTGGTAAGTAGATAAAACCGTATTAAAATGATTGGTGTCACGTTATTAGCCTACTCTGTTTGATATTTCGATTAAACATACAGCTTGCTAACTTAGCTCACGTTGACTAATTTGTGTGATGGTGTTAGAGTTAGGGTTAGGGTAGGTTAGGGTTAGGGTAGGGTTACGCTCTCAAAATAACAGCATCTGCCTCTGTGTCTGCGAGCATTTGACTGTGATGGTGGGGAGACCACTACCCGTGAGCGAGAGAGAGAGCGGGACGGTCAAATAGCTGTAATCCTGTGGGCTGTGTGAGAAGATAGACTCAGGCTCTGCATGACCTGTTGCTGCTAAACAGGCAGCGCTGTGGGCAACAGTTGGCCTGTGGACTGTTGTTTGACCACTAATGACGTTACGTATTATAACACAATATAGCACAAGCACATAGCAAGCCTCTGTAACGTTACTTAAGTGAAATAAACAATTCAATTAGCCGTTAGCGCACCCTGCTAGCCTGCCTGACAATATGAGGCGTCAGATATCTAACACCATCACACAAATTAGTCAACGTGAGCTAAGTTAGCAAGCTGTATGTTTAATCGAAATATCAAACAGAGTAGGCTAATAACGTGACACCAATCATTTTAATACGGTTTTATCTACTTACCAACAACTCCACCACTGCTTCCTGGCTCGCTGGCGAGTGGCGACCATGACTTGCTTGTCAGAAAGACGTCGTTGGTGTAGACACTTGTCACTCAAACATGTCTGACCAATGGGGAAGCACCCGCCCCCACTGCGGTACGTTTGTGTCAAAATGATTTTAAAAAAAAACGACTTCAAAACTTTTTTCACTTCATTCAAAAAAAAAGAAAGTTCAATAAAAAAAAACACTTCAAATGATTTTTTTTTTTTTTGCATTTAAACAGTTTTTTCTTTGATTGAAATTATTTTTTTTTTTATTGAAAATGTTTTTTTTTGATTGAAGCAACTTTTTTGGGATTGAATAATTAAGACACAAATGTCCTACCCATAACATGGTCCAAACACAAAAAAGATTACTTCAATCAAAGAAAACATTTTCAATCAAAAAAAAAAGTGTTCAAGTGCAATTTTTTGAGTCTCAAATATTTTTTTGCATTCAAAAACATTTTTTCTATGATTGAAAAGGTTTATTTTTTGATTGAAGTGATTTTTTTATTGAAAATATGTTTTGTTTGTTTGAAGCAACTTCTTTTTTGATTGAATTATAAAGACACAAATGTCCTACCCATAATATGGCCCAAACACAAAACAACAATACTTCAATCAAAAAAGTTGCTTCAAACAAAAAAACCTTCACTTCTATCAAAAAAAACATTTTCAAGCAAAAAAAAATAGTGTTCAAATGCATTTTTTTGAGTCTCAAATATATTTTTGCATTCAAACACTTTTTTTCTTTGATTGAAACGGTTTTTTTTGATTGAAAATATATTTTTTGATTGAAGCAACCTTTTTTTTGATTGAATAATAAAGACACAAATCTACCTCCATAGAGGTTGCGATTGCTCAACAGCCCGAGGACGTGAGGATGAGAGCCAACACGAACTGGTGGTGTGAATGTGGGGGAATATGCCGACTGAAATAGAGTGTCTGTGCTGTGGCGAGTGGGACAAGTTTCTGCCATCGATAACCAGGCTCAACGTGTCAGATCAAGATGAGCGTGCCCGCAGTTGTGTCACAGCTACCGCGGATTTCACGGCGTTGATTCATCCGGCAGTACTCGATTTTTTTTTCCCGGTGTGATAAAGTGAATTGGAAAAAACGCCCCACGCCGAATAGACCAAATGGACAGCTGTCCACAGAGTAAGTGATTATTTTAAACATGACACATGTATAGTAAACTGCTTGTAGCCTTCTCCTCTCTAGTAGTTATACTAAAACTCCTGAGTCAAAAGAACCAGACTAACTCGGTGAGAGAAATATAGCTAACTTAGCCCTCAGTCATTTCATTTTACAGGTAACGATAACAGCGATTTTTATTTTAGTTTGCTTGTTCATGCTAAACAGGTTGAATTCAACATGAGGTTATACTAACGTTAGAGGAGGCTAACGTTATTTGAACCGTGGTCTTCTCAGCTTCTCAGCATCTATCTTACAACCGAATAAAGACACAGATTAACATAAGGAAGAGTAATAAAAGACAACTTACATGTGCACTTTGTTCTGCCTGTGCTTTGAAAATAGATGGGATGGGACGGCCGTATGTTTCAGACGTAGTACCGTCTCTCTGGGCCCATATTCCAGTTTTTCAAAGTAACTTAGTTCTCCGGTGCAAATGCAGTATCTCTTCGCAAACACGATACTGTTTGATTTTGTAGAGAGGCGTTGAAGTACAGATCTCCAGAGCAGCTAGCCATTTATTTCTCAGTTCCACATTCGATGGATATCTGTGAAACATTACATTCGTGTATTTCCTTTACTTGTTCTCACAACCTTTTGCTACGCAGGTAATTACCATGTTTGCCTGTAGTTGTAACTTCTCAAAAAAACAACAATCC
Source organism: Leuciscus leuciscus (assembly GCF_965113295.1). NCBI lineage: Eukaryota > Metazoa > Chordata > Actinopteri > Cypriniformes > Leuciscidae > Leuciscus > Leuciscus leuciscus. The sequence goes on along the minus strand of NC_138725.1, from coordinate 22,877,824 downwards.
AAAAGCGAAGACACTCGGTGCAGGTCACGCGTGTTATTCTTCTTCTGTGTTTTGACTCGTTGCACGCCGGTATGTTGACGGAGGTCGTGGGATTTCATGTGTTGCGTGATATCTCTGCGCCCAAGTAGCAGTGCTTCGCCTAAGTAGCTGTGCTTCGCCTGTGCTTCCCCCTAATATAGTCCCAAGTCAATATCTGCCTAGGAAATCGCCTAGTATTAATCTGCATTGCTATTTGTACTCGTTGTGAATACGCAGGCCACAAGAAGTAATTACGTGTTTTTTTTGTTTTTTTATCACTTTTACTCAGGACATGCTAGCTGGCAACAAAGGATTCCATTCATTGTGCTAAGCTAAGCTAGCGCCGACCCTGTCAAACTAAAACAATGCATGCACTGAGACAAAAATGCATTTACCCACCAATCTAAATGTAGGAAAGAATGTGAATAAGCCCTATTTCAAAAAACGGTGGAGTGTTCCTTTAAATACAACTTAAGCTCTGTAAACATTTGTGACAATTGTCAATTATCAGAGGAAAATAATTTCAACTTGTTCCTCAGTTTAAAAACAAAAATATGTTAACAGTAAATAAATTACAATGGAGCTCTAGGAAGATACAGACACAACACATCATGAGAGTAGTGTGTTAGGATCACTTAAAAACTAGATTAGTTATATCTAATCTATACTGTATAAGCAGAACCTTTTCTACAAAAGTAGTCCCGCCTCAAAAGGCAGAATTTAGACTTCACACGTAAAATAATACATTTGAAGGCATGTCACAGATTTTGGAAAATTAATTTAAAATAACACTTTTTTTTTATTTTTTTTTTATTTTTTTTAATAATAGTGGTGTTTGTTCATGTCTTTGCCTCTACAGAATATCTGTTCTCACTTTGATGGGAACCTTGCTTCTGTTCACAGCCTTGACGAGTACACTTTTATACAGAACCTGATTAAATCCGAAACTAACACCGCAACTCGTACCTGGATCGGAGGCAATGATACTGTTCATGTATGCAATTTTTTTTTTTTGATCATGCATTTTGTGCTTCTGGGCATTAACAGTTACACTTACATTAAAACAAATTTTACATTAAAACATTTTTCAAAATGCATGAAGATAGATATGTTTTTATAAATATGTTTTTTTTTTTTTCTTGGTCCTCTGAATAGTTAGTCTAGGGCATTGGCAACCATGAGATGGGCACCGCTCACCATGATCATGACATACTCGAGTGTTTGTATTGTGAAACTTGATGTGAAATAGATGCTGATATGATAATTGAGTAATTTAGCCCTGCCGTAAATATTTTTCACATGTTCTTTACTGATAGCCTACCCTTTCTGTGAAATAATTTCTATTAATTTCTGTTTAAATTTCTGACATTTTTAAAGTGGAGATGCGGTTAGGGTTCATGAGGAATCATATTTTAGATGAATAAAGATTAAATTAAGCCATGTAAGCTGTGGACATAAACACAACTCTGTTCACAGGAGGGACATTGGCTCTGGAGTGATGGATCCAAAATGAAATTTCAAAGATGGTTGTATGGAGAGCCCAATAACAAGAACGGATATGAGCACTGCCTTGAGATTAATTCCTGTAAGTTACTGCTGTTAATGCTCATAAACTATCTAAATAAACTAAATACACTTTTTTTTTTTTTCATAATGCACAAATGATACAAACAAATATTTTGCAACAGATGGAAACTGGAATGATGACACATGTTCTAAAAAGAAGCCGTTTGTGTGCGTACTGAACCAGCTTAAGAAAAATCAATGCAGAAGAAACAAGCTACTTTGAACCATTTACTGTCCTTTAGAAATGTTCAGTGGAGGTAATAAATGTGTTTTAAAGAAGGTTAATTGTGTTTGTTTGATTGTGTTTTGTGAATGATAAGTTAATGACTCAGTGACTCCTGTTAAACACCATTTTATAATTTGGGTATCACTCCACACTCTCTCTCTTTTCACACTAACACACATTAGAATAAGTAATTTGGCATCCTAAAATACCAACAGTAAAACAAAACCCCAAAACACATGGAGATTGCTAGAATAAATTCCACAAATAAATAAATAATGAAACAAGTAAAATTATAATTTGAAAAAGTTAGTCACACTCACCAAATATATTATTTATTTATGTATGTATGTATTTATATTGTTTTATTTATTTTAGAGTTTTTATGGGATACCAAATAAAATCATTTTCATAATAATGCCCTCCACCGAGTGCTATTCTATCCAGTTGCATTTTAACACAAAAATCTACACAACATGTGTGAAAATACCATTAACACACTCTGTTTTTTTTGTGTTTTTTTGTGTGTTTTTTTTACAGTGTGTAGACTTTAAGTTCCTGTACTCTTTAAAAAAAAAAATGTGCAGAAAACGGCAACATTGCTGATCTCGTGCCGTAGAACCACAAAAAATAAAAACCTTTTTAAAAATCAAGCATCGCGTTAGTTCAGGCAGGCCGCATCAGCTGATAGCCAGCTGTTCATGACGCGTTTCAATCCACTGTCGACATCTATCACAGCTGCACATATTAACTATTTATCAATTTGTGTCATAGATGTGCTATTTGTGACCAGACAGTGTTTCGCTTCCAGCTAAATTTAGAGGATCAAAAAAATTACAAATATGACTGATCCAAACTACATTAAGAGCAGAACAATCTGTTGAAAATCAAAACATGAAAGTAAAACACTTATACTATAGCCTACAATAATTTATATAAATGTGTACTAATATCGAGTAAAACCCTTTTTAAAACCTTGCTTTAAATTTTTAACTAACTCTAACTGCGAGTTCCCACCAAAAAAACTGCTTTTTGTGATCAAAATCGTTGTACCTGCAGAAAGAGGAACAATCTGACAGACGGAAAGCAACAATATTTCAATACGCCAGTCACTCGACTCTTTGTCATCATCAATAACACAGAAGTAAAGGCGCATCATCAGGCCTGTGTCTGCAATGCTCAGTGTTGAATGACAATAATGTAAACACACACACCGATCTGCAGGCAGGTGCACGAGCGGGAGAGCAAACGTCATCACTGATATCTGGAATGGAGATTTGGCGCCATCTGCCGGACACTCAGCGCACTTTCTCCCTCACTAATTTGAACTTTTCATTGTTATTACTTTGCCTTTCCAACAGACTAGTGAAATATTGTTTAGATTAATTGTTTCAATCTGAATTATTAAATTCATTAAAATAACTAAATGTAAAGAAATAGAGAGACAGAGATAGATAGATAGATAGATAGATAGATAGATAGATAGATAGATAGATAGATAGATAGATACTTTATTCATCCACTAGGGAAATTCAGGTTTCCAGTAGCAACAGCTAAAAAACAAACAAGACAGACAAGCTGCCGAATTAATAAATACAATTAAATTAAATTAAATTACACCCTGTTCACAGGAATAAATTAAAAAGCCAGATCGCTTGAGGGACAAACGACTTCCTCAGTCTGTCAGTAGAACAGGACGGAGAGAGCATCCTGTCGCTAAAGCTGCTCTTCTGTCTGATGATGATCTTGTGCAGTGGGTGTTGGGCATTGTCCAAGATGGAAAGAAGCTTGCTAAGGGTCCTTCTCTCTGCTACAGATGTTACAGAGTCAAGTTTCACACCCACCACAGAACCAGCCTTCTTCACCAGCTTATCCAGCTGCGTAGCATCCCTTTTTTTAATGCCGCTCCCCCAACATACCACAGCATAAAAGAGGACGCTAGCGATGACCGTCTGATAGAACATCTGCAGCAGCTTCTTACAGATATTGAAGGACCCTAGCCTTCTCAGGAAGTAGAGTCGACTCTGTCCCTTCCTGTATAGGGCATCTATGTTTTTGGACCAATCCAGTCTTATCTGGATCCAGAGGGAGGAGGTATTTATTGATTGATTTATTGTATTTATTTATTGATCCAGAGGGAGGAGGTATTTATTATTATTAGGAGATCTGTGTGTCTCAATGTCAGTCAATAGCAATACAAATATTCTTTAATGATTTTGGTTATACACACACACACACACACACACACACACACACACACAGTACAGTAAACAGTCGGACGAACAGCGGCACAGTGCTCATTCAGTAAATGCACAGCTCATCTAGTGGTGAGGTTGTGAACTGCACCCAACAGAAGTTACAGTGGCCGACAGGAAGTGATGTCGTAATGAGGTTTCTTTACAAAGATAAATTAAGAAATTTGGTTTAGATTATTCAGTAAAATTATGTATTATTGCGAATAATATTGTCACTTGTTCATCATCGTGTCAGTGTTTTATTCGCTGACTTTAGCTTTAGCTTCTTCACACGAAGAACAACACAGTGACGAAACGCGTTTGTCCGTTCAGGGCCACCGTAGAAACATGTGGATGTAAGGAGACCCGCGGTGTGTGTAGAGAGAAATGCCTCATTCTACGGTAATATAAACATAACGGTTCATTTATGTTACGGTTCATTATCATTTATACAGTTCGGTATATTATTTTGCATTTCTGTCTGATCCTCCTAAATATTACACAATGCACCTTTAAGAATTAAACAGCATTAATAAAACAGATGAGCGAATGAAAAGAGTTGAGAAGCTCAGAATGAACTAAAATCCCTTTCTGTGAAGATGACGATGAAGATCATCCTGTGGACACGGAGATGTTGAACTGCAGTGAATCAGATTCATCAGATTTGAGCTTCTTCAGTGAATCATCATCAGATTCAGGATCCCTGAGAGAAACACATTCAGTTTCAGCAGATCAAGCTTCATTCACAGAGTCTCAGCTGAACGTCTGTTTCACTTCTTCATGATCTTCTGATTCAGTCAAACTCTCTTCAACTCTCTCTCGGTTTGATTCACTCACCTGTTTTCTGGATCATTACGCTGAAAGATGATCGTCTCTGCTTTTGGAAAATACCTGACAACACATTGACTGATTATTAAACACTATTATATTCAGCAAAGTATTTTCTATTTATTCGGAGAGATTTTATAGTTTAGGCGTCCTTTAATATGACTTATTATTCTTTTAGACACAATTAAACACTCATGACTCACCCAAAGATCCTTTTAGGCAGCATGAAACATATCAAGATGAAGATGATGAAGATGATGATGAAGAGAGCAAACAGCCACCACAGCTGATCTATACAAGTGATCAAATATCAAATCAGCTGATCTATAATGATAAATCAATATTAGAGTTGGTGTTTAAAGCTCTTAAATGTTTGACCTGAGATCTGGAGAGACGGAGTCACTTCATTCAGAACATCTTTAAAACACACAACGATCACAGATATCAGACAGTATGACAGAAAACATTCCCACTGGATTGAGTCTGAATCAGATCTGAATCAGTGTTTTATTAGTGAATCAGACACACGTTTATCAGCTGAAACTCACCTGAGTTTGGAGTCGCTGCAGTTTCATTCCTCACTGAAAAACACATTCACAATCATCATGATTCACTTCCAGAAGATTCAGTTTTAGTCTGATTCAGGACTGATGTTTTACTCAAGTGTCTCTCTCACCTCTGAACAGGGTCTCCATTCTGAACTGTGAAGAAAGAAAGAAGCATTAGAGAATCATGTTCATGAAAGATTAAATATGCAACATGACATCATGACTTTGCGTAAACATACACGCCACTTTCAAGTCAAGTGGCGTGTTGTCTATACGCATTTTGAGCTATCCGCGTGTATGTCCGCGCCGTCATCTTCCGCGTGTATGTCTACGCCGTTAAATGTCAGAGTTATTTCGCGTGTATGTGTACGCCGTTAAATGTCCGAGCGAAACCGGAGCAAAATGTATATCTACATCTGGGGATCGATATTTTTTTTCCTAGGATGGTAGGGGAAGACTCATAAATGGTATTAACCCCAGTGACGGGTAGGTTTAGGGACGGAGCTGGGGTAGGTCATATTTATACAGTAATGTAACGTTAAGTCAACGGCGTTGATAAACACGCTGAAAAGCAATTATGCGTGTTGATAGCACGCCAAAAATGGAAATACGAATTGGCGTGTCATACATACGCCATTTCATGAGATCAGTCTGAAATATGAAAACAGAGGAATGATGTGTTGAGAGTTGATTTACTCCTGAAGCGTCACAGAGGATCTCATGAAGGACGTTCACACAGCGAGACGTGACGAGTCGATCCGATGAGACTGAACTAACAGGATCCATCAGTGTTTCAGTCCTGAACACACACAAGAGGATCAGATCATGAGAGAGTGTGTGTGTGTGTGTGTGTACAACTATCTTTGTGAGGACCAGTTTGAGTTTTAGACCATTGGAGTGAGGACAAAGAGAGTAAAGTGAGGACATGTTGGCCGGTCCTCCCTCTCTGAGAGCCCTTTAAAGGCCTGTTTGAGGGTCAATAATTGGTTTTGGGGATCAGGTTATAATTAGGTTAAGGGTCGGTTTAGGGTAAGGGGTCGGGTTAGGCACTTAGTTGTGATGGGTAAGGTTAGGGTAAGCGGCTAGAGGTTGCATTGTGTCAATGAAAGTCCTCATAAAGATAGATGTACAAGAATGTGTGTGTGTGTGTGTGTGTGTGTGTGTGTGTGTGTGTGTGTGTGTGTGTGTGTGTGTGTGTGTGTGTGTGTGTGTGTGTGTGTGTGTGTGTGTGTGTGTAATAGACACCTCTGAATACCAGCTCTGCTCACAGTCTTCATTGAGTGTGTGATTCAGTATAACAGGCAGAATCACATACACAAACCCCACAGCGCTCTCAATCTCTCCACAACACACACTGATGTTAGACATCATGATTCAACTCAAATGAAGAACCTGTTTTAAAACAAAAAATTACCGATTTTCAGCGTGTAGTGATTTAGATATTCACACATCAAGAATCACAATCAACTGAAATATGCAGATTTACAGTGTGTTAGTGCCTGCTCTGAGTGACATCAGCAGTTGCATCGAGACCCCGTGGTCATGTGATGCTTTAAACTTCATTAAACTTCAGTTTATTTTTTTTATTTTTTAGCTCAAATATAACAATATACATTATGGGTGAGTCGTGGCCTAATTGTTAGAGAGTCAGACTGTTTTTTGAAAATTATTTTCCATTTAATTAATTTAATACATTTTAGTCATCAAAATCATGTCAAATCAATTGAGTTGAATCTATCTTTCATCATGTAATAAAATGGCAATTGAAAATTTAGTTCGCAATGAAACAATGATTCTTTTGGTGAAATGCAGTGCTGCACAACAGAACTGTATACGAAGCTTATGTATTTATCAGTGCAAATATAGGTTGCAGTAATCAAATAGTACATTCATACCTGTAAGTCGGTATAAGTGAAGATCTGGTTCTCCTGCTGGAATCTCTGCTTCTGATTGTGTTGTGATTGTGACTGATTGACCTGCAGTGTTTATATGAGCAGTTAGCAGTGGGCGGAGCTTAACATAGAGTGGGGGGTTTCCACTGTCAGCACTGAGTAGTTCCACACAGAGAATCCTCGGTGAGACAGATCACACACACCATTCTCAACTTACTCGTTGAAGTTTGTCCATATAGTCCATATAGTGATGAACATCGAGAGACCAGCTGATCCTTCATCTTCTCCATCTTCTCTTTATTCAGATCTGGATCCAGTAGATCAGGAGAATCAGTCACACACACCTGCTTTTCTCCTATCTGTGTTTTACCATCACACACTTCAGACTCATGATTTTGAACTTTAAACTTTCTTTCTCCCAGTATAGTGTATCTATGAGCTTTTCCCAGAGCCGTTTCTGCCCATCAGAAGGACCTGGAGCACTGGATCATCTGGACTGGATCTCTTGATCACTGAAAGAGACAGAAAATAAGAAGTATGATCGTATAAAATATACAAGATCAAGTGTATCTTCATCCCTCACATTTAAGAAAAGAATGAAAAACTTCGACACACAAGACAGCATCAGCAAACAAACTAAATGTCATTTAAAGCCGTCAGTAATTGATATATCTTAGCTCAATCTGAAGGTGGTCTGGATAGGAACCAATTGACTTTTGAAGAAATGATCTAAAACTGAACTACAAGATAAATCAACTATGAACTCTAACAGAATGCACTTCCCACTAAGCAAAATGATGTCCGAAAGACGTCTTTTCAATGTCTTTGTTACAAAAATCGGACGTTGAAAAGACGTCCACTGAGGAGCCAGAATGAAAGTTTATATGACGTCTTTTTTTGACGTGTTCTGCACATCCGATATAGACGTTCATCGAACCTTCGTACAAGGTTAAAACTAGTTCAGATGTGGCCATTGTGGACATATTTCAACATCATTTATGGTCTCATTTAGACATAATTACTTTGACTACTGCTGTCAGATGATCTTAGTGAGAATTAACAGAGGTTTAGATGTTGATATTTGTTTAATTCGAAGTGTCACCATTGTGGCGATCAGTGTTTGCTTTAGTTGGGCTCTTGGTCCCCTTTCTTTATACTTTAACTTTTATTTGGCTGCTATAATGTTGTGGCAGAGAAAGTTTAGAAAAGGTTTGAGGTGTTATCACCTCAATGTTGATGATGACATAATCATCACAAAATGGGCTTCTAATATTGTGTTTAAAGATTTGTGTTTATATTTGGCATTAATAACCACCAACCTTGTGGAACTGCATTATTGGTGCCAAAAGCATTATAATTATCACTTATTTGAAGGTGTATAAAAAGCATGTGCACATGATGTTTGAGCAAATGTATCATATAGTCACACACAGACATCAAGATTGTGCATATGATTCACAATAGGGCTGGGCGATTTAAATCGCGATATTGTTATGCGCATCTCATCAGTAATGCCGGTTCCTTGATTAGTAGTAAATCGCCATCACCTGCTTTCAGATGGAGCGGCATTTACTACAAAGAGCCGTAGTTAACTGACAAGCTGAGCCAAATCACATCAATATCGCGGACGTATCGCCAGCGATATTTAATGCGATATGGCTCAGCTTGTCAGTTAACTACGGCTCTTTGTATACAGCAAAACCTCCAGTGTTAAATTAACACCCCTGGGAGTGTATGAGTCCACACTCAAGAGTGTTTAAGTTAATGAGATAACTAAGTGATTAATTTAGTGATGATTGAGCATTATTGAAGACACCTGATGTTAATAAGTAGAATCGCTGAAGGAGAAAATCGCAAATTGTAAGTTACCATTATTGTGATGGGTAGTTGCTTTAGTTGGGCTCTGACCCTTTCATGTGTACTTTAGGTTTTGTTTGGCGGTTGTATCTGAGTTAAAACTGCCAGTTGAACAAAGAAAAAAAAAAGATCTTTGTTGGTTATATTATGACAATCATCATTTGAACTTGATCACTGAGCTCATTAAGATCCTTCTTTCTGACTTCGATTTATGTTGTTGGTTACAGCATAACTGTGAATCTGAATAAATGGCCAGAATTTTTGATATAAAGGATTTCTTAAAACTTGTTTAAAAAAAAAAAAACGTTCTTTTAGGCACACACAGATGTCAAGATTCAGTCTATGCATCTCAACAATGGTGAGGAGCAGAATATTCAATGAGGAAAAGTAAATTACATAGACAATTCAGATCATAATTTATTCATACCGCAATGCATGATGGGAGCCATTAATGAGTTGTGATTGGTGGCAGCCACTGCAACATGCTTTATTATTGTCACCACCATTGTTGAGATTCACAGGCTGATTATTGATGTCTGAACGTCTTTTTGATAAGAGCAATGTTTATTAAATATTTTGAATTATAAGTAAAGTCCTGATAATCATAGGCTGAAAAATCACAAAACTGCTGCTAACAAGTTAAACCAAACTGTCTTAATATGTTTCACTTTTCAGATCACAGTATGATTATGTCAAAACATAACCAACACTACAAGATAACATTTTACTTTGTTCATTTAACTGTTATAAATCAATAACAGCAGACAAACAACAGTAAATATTAAAGTAAACATATAATGGTCTAGAGCCCAACTAAAGCAAACATCCATCACCTTAATGGTAACTTACAATTTGTGCTTTTCTTCTTCAGTGATTCTGCTTGTTAACATCAGGTGTCTTCAATAATGCTCAATCATCACTAAATTAATCACTTAATTATCTTCTCAGCCCTAAATGCCGCTCCATCTGAAAGCAGGTGATGGTGATTTACTACTAAATCAAGGAACCGGCTTTACTGACGAGCTGCGCATAACAATATCGCGATTTAAATCGCCCAGCCCTAATTCACAACAATGGTGACAATTAAAAAAAAAAAAGCTTCATGCTGCAATGCATGATGGGTAGCTTTCATAGTACAAAACTCATCCTTAATTCCCAAGCTTTTTTGTTTTGATTGTCACCATTGTTGTGAATCATATCCAAAATCTTGATGTCTGTGTGTGACTATGTGATACACTTTCTCAAAACATCTTGTGCACATGCTCTTTATACACCTTCAAATAAGTGATCATTTTAATGCTTTTGGCACCAATAAATGCAGTTCCACAAGGTTGGTGATTATGAATGCCAAATATAAACACAAAACTTTAAACACAATATAAAGGCCCATTTTGTGATGATTATGTCATCATCAACATTGAGGTGATACCACCTCAAACTTTTTCTAAACTTTATCTGCCACAACAATTGTGTTACACAAACACACTGTTACAGCAGCCAAAGGAAAGTTAAAGTAAAAAGAAAGGGGACCAAGAGCCCAACTAAAGCAAACACTGGTCACCACAATGGTGACACTTCAAATTAAACAAATATCAACATCTAAACCTCTGTTAATTCTCACTAAGATCATCTGACAGCAGTAGTCAAAGTAATTATGTCTAAATGAGACCATAAATGATGTTGAAATATGTCCACAATGGCCACATCTGAACTAGTTTTAACCTTGTACGAAGGTTCGATGAACGTCTATATCGGATGTGCAGAACACGTCAAAAAAAGACGTCATATAAACTTTCATTCTGGCTCCTCAGTTGACGTCTTTTCAACGTCCGACTTTTGTAACAAAGACATTGAAAAGACGTCTTTCGGACATCATTTTGCTTAGTGGGTTCTTATTACTCAAACAGAATCTCACCAGGAAGTGTTTTAGATGTCGTCACCATTTTAACTGTCTCTCAGTACGAACAGGAGCTCAGGATAATGCTTCTGAGAAAACAAAGACCATTCAAAATGTAAAAACAATCTCAATATTTGTTTATCATTACCAAACATATTAATAAATCAAGAAAGAAATACAAACTCAGCAGGAGTCGAGCTGCTCAGATTTACTTTCACTTCCGGCTCTACGTAATGAAACTCGCTGAAGAAGTTACGTAATCTCTGATTTGACCTTTTAAAGGTCAAAGTTCTGACCTTTAGCTGAGAGCATGAATAAGCAGATGTTCACATCACACAAAACAACCATTTCTGAGCATTTCACAATATCTTTCTCACTGTATGCACATTTATGGCAACATTGTTTTGGAATAAGTGAGAGCAGGAGTTTTCAAACTCTGATGCTAAAAGTTGCCGTAAATATGATTATCCTCCTGCAAAGGAACCTATTCCCAAAGCATAAAAGAAGTTTATATAGTTTTTATGGATGAAACCCCATTTATACTGAGTTAGAAAAATGCTAAGTGTTATATTATAACGGCAGAATGTTGTATAATGATATAATTTTGCAATGAATTGTACTGAACGTGGAAATGATTTACTTTGTGTTGAGGTGACAGAGTAGCCTATCTTTCTTCTGTTAGATTAAATGTCAACTTTAAAATTAATTTATTATGTATTATGACGTGCTTTGTATTACAAGCACAACTCTCAGTTTTATTTTGAGTCACGGTTGTTCATAGTCTGAATGTCACGTGAATTTTTTTTTTTCACAATTTCTAAGAAACATTGAAACCCTCCTTACGGTTAAAGCTGTGTGTGTATGTGTGTGTGAGAGAGGTTAAAACGCAAGCAGATCATCTATGGGACAAGCTGGATTCCACCATGTCTTTATGTACACAATACTAATATTTTACATTGTAATCCTTTTATTTTTAATATTTGGCATGTTTGTGTGCCTTGTGGGCAGGCAAAAGTTAAACACAACTACAACACAGTTGTCATCGTTTAAACACAACGACTCAAAATAGTTCACACTTATTTCTAATGATGTGACTAAACCAACTGTAGCTACATAATACAAGTCCGTTCAGAGAGCCAAAACTGTTGCTCTAATGTTGATAGTAACACTGGATGGAAACAACATAAGAGTGAAAAGAGGAAAAAAGAGTTTGTAAGAAGAGGAAGAGTTTTTTTTTACTGTAACCTTTTTGGCTTTTGCCGTTGAGTCACTGTAATTTCACAATACACAAGTGCTGAATATACAGACATTCAATACAATATTCAGTGTAATACTACACTTGCAGGACATACAGTATTTATTTATCTAACTACGGTAAGCTGTCATTCCTGTACTTTTTTAAGTAATTGCTAAATTTGTTTACTTTGTTAAAATATACTTTTCTTCTGTAACTGCATCTCCATTTTTCTCTGTAGTGTTTATAATATTGACTGATGTGTGTATGATCTGAAAGCATTGTCAGAGTCTCTCTGGATGTGGTTTGAAGATTTGGTTTTGTGTATAAGGGGTTTTGAGAAAGTCAGTGATGGTTTCAAGAAATGTGTTTTAGCAATTCAGAAAACCTGTAATCGATCAGAAATCATGTCATTTCATGCTTTTAAAGAATAATATTTTAAATTCTCATCATTTACCAGATATTTAGTCTAATTCTCATTATTTTTAGCTACATTATATTTACACAAAATACAGTACCAAGTGACCAGTGGAAAACTGTCGTTCAGGAGATAATCTTCTGACGAGCTTCACTTCTGAAACTAAAACACCAGTGCACACAGAGTTAATAAAACACTGGAGTTTTTGCTGTTCAGTGCAGACAAAAAAAAACTAAAACAAAAAACAGATGAAAAACAGGAAGCCTGACTCTCTGACGTCTCTGCTTAAATTAGAGCTATTTAACTATTATACACACACACACACACACACACACACACACACACACACACACACACACACACACACACACACTGTGCGCAGAACTGGATCTCAGAGGTGAAACACACACACACACACACACACATACACACCTACTTTGAGCAGAGCTGATTCTCAGAGGTGAATCACACACGCACACACACACCCACACCCACACCCACACACACACTTTGAGCAGAGCTGATTCTCAGAGGTGAATCACACACGCACACGCACACACACACACACACACACACACACACACACACACACACACACACACACACACACACACACACACACACACACATACTGACTGTGAGCAGAGCTGGTTATCAGAGGTGACACACACACACACACACACACACACACACACACACACACAAACAAACACACATACACGTCTAGTTTACTAACAGGGGACTATCGCTCTACACTGGCCAAGAGGGGACTAGTGTTTCTGGTCATTTTGAAGAAACGAAAATGACATACAACATTTTCTTTAAAGGTCTTTTTTCATAATATAACTTTAAATATGCTTCTTCTTTTTTTTTTTACATGCCAAGTGGGGACCTGGATCTCTGACCGATCTCGACCTATCGAACAGGGTACTTCCATAGCCTGCAATGGAACTGTGTGTGTGTGTGTGTGTGTGTGTGAAAAGTGAAGTCTGTCTTATGTTCACACAGGCATCAGAGATCACAATATGCATAGATAAACATACACAATGTACAATAAAAAATAAAAAAAGATATCATAAAAAATAATTGCTTGAGGAAAGACCATTTAAATCTACAACGGTGTAAAAATACAGATGGCCCGGCGGCAACAGTTCAAAAGCAGAGGCGAGAAGACGCCTCTTATCATTCATAATATAATTTTTCTTATTTAACGCTCTATCTTCATAGATACTTTCTATGCTTGGTTATGCAGTCCCTAACAATTTACTTGCCATTGTTATGTGCCATTGCACACACACACAACATGTCTACAGTGAGGAAAATAAGTATTTGAACACCCTGCTATTTTGCAAGTTCTCCCACTTGGAAATCATGGAGGGGTCTGAAATTGTCATCGTAGGTGCATGTCCATTGTGAGAGACATAATCTAAAAAAAAAAAACAGAAATCACAATATATGATTTTTTAACTATTTATTTGTATGATACAAAAGATTTATTCTTTTGATCAGAACAACTTTCAAGAAATATTTTGGATTATATTGAAAATGCTGATAATCATTTGCTGTAGAATCACAGGCTGCTGTAATCAACAAGGTAGACATAACTCTCTAAATGAGATTTGTGCTTCAGGTCAAATTATGATTATATCAAACCATAACCAACACCACCTGATCAACTTTTCTCTTTGTTCTTCTGGCAATTATAACTCAGCTACAACAGCCAAACAAAATCTAAAGTTAATGATTTAAGGGTCAAGAGCCCAACTAAAGCAAACACTGATCACCATAACGGTGTCTTAAAAAATGAGATTTTCTCCTTCAGTGATTCTGCTTGTTAACATCAGGTGTCTTCAATAATGCTCAATCATCACTCAATCAATCACTTCATTCATCATTCAATCATTCATTTAACGCTGGAGTTTTTGCTGTGTAGGAGTCAGTGCGTTGGTGGAACAAAGTGGATTGTAAGTTTACAGTTGAGAAATTAACTAAAACAACTGTGAATGCGATAACGTATAAAGATGTTGAATACTTTGAAAACACACTGATTACTTTTAATAATTTGAACATAATTGGGGAAAAAACTTGTAAAACAAACTGCTGATCAGCAGCAGAGAAAACTGACTGATTTTGGTTCCTGTATTTTATTTTAATGTATTATGTATGTGTTGAATTGGGTAATTCTTCCATGTTATGTCTTTATTTTGCTTATAGTTACCCTTGTAATGAAGAGAAACGGATGTTGGCAGAAAGTGTGGTAACACTGTTTTCTTCTCTGAAGATCAAGATGGGAGAAGAGAATGAAGGATTTGTAAGTTGCACTTATTAAAACACACAAAGCCCACTTTAAATAAATGCAAATTGGAATAGTAAGTGTGATGTTAATTAGTTAACAGGTTACAAATCAATTAAAAATTTAGTGACTGTAATTGGTTTTATTTTAATTTTTTAAATTACCAATATTACAGTTACAATAACACCAAAAGTACATCCACTCTGCTGGTTTGCCCGTCACACATCATGGGTTCTTGTGAAAGTTACAATTGTTATCCTCCCCCTTTCATCCAGGAACATTTCTATGACCCAGTTTCCCACAGTGGATTTATTGAGAAGAGACTTCGGAATCTACGGAGGAAACTTCATGATGATCAGCGTCGCTACCAGCGCAAACGTAGTCGAATCAGTGATTCCTCTGGAGTGTCTATCACTTTGGAAATAACTGCTGAAGTGGAGGAGGAGTCCTCTCGGGAGTGGACGACTGTGATCAAAAGGATGAAACCATCTCCAGAAAACCTCAATACCATCAAATCTGGCATGGAGAAAACATACAGTAATCGCAGGTTATGGGTCGCAAACAAGTCCCCAACAGATTTTTGAAAAATATCCTCGATTTGTAGACATGCCTTACTTGAATTTTTTTTTTTCTACTGTTATTCATAACATGGAATGACCCACAATGCCTCTCTAAAGTTAAGATTGCATAGACTTGACTTGAAAAGACTCAATATTTTGTGAACATACTGAGGAAACACAGTAGTGTTGTAATTGTGTATTCTATCCTGTGTTGTAGCTTGACACTGAGTTTGGAAAAAATGTTTCCTGGGAAGGCTGACCTCTTTCTCCGAAAATGGGAAGGAAATATTGTTCCAAAATTGCAAAAGATGTCTACAGTGATTAATCCTCTGGTCATGCCAACTGATAATGAAGGTAGTGAAGGTAGGCTACTTTGCACGTTCTGTCAAAATGTTATTTTTTCTTTCAGTGGACACCATTAGTTTTAGTAGTTCAAAGAGTTTAAAGTCAGCCATTATACCAGCCATGAAAAATGTCATTATATTGTGTGTTTTTCTATCATACTACAGATTCATGTTACAGAGCTTTTCAAATTCTTATTACATTTTAAGAACAATAACACACCCTTCAAATACAACAATGATGGGTTAGGTTTAAGACACATTGTGAAGCCAGTATACACTACCTGAGCAGTACATTGTTTGACCTTCTCCACAAACAGAAGGGACTTGGTGGGTATGAGAGTTTCTAAAAGGCATTCCAGTTGGAATAGGCAGTTGAGCAGTTTTTTTTGGGGACGGCCAATTTGCGCAACATCAAGGCAGTATGCCTCACCCCTTGGTGTTTGCTCCACCAACGCAAACAGCATATCTCGAATGAGGGGATTTCTCGGCCTGAGTCCTATTGGTTCGGCAAGTGTGGGTGAAGGTCCTCCTCCCCTGGGGACATGGATCAAAAATGAACTCCAGAAGTTAAGAGTTCTACGTCTCTTTCCCCTAAGAAAGGTGAGAAATCAGCCCAGAACTACACGGGAGGAGCTGGTCAATGACCTGGAAAGAGCTGGGACCACCGTTTCCAAGGTTACTGTTGGTAATACACTAAGACGTCATGGTTTGAAATTATGCATGGCATGGAAGGTTCCCCTGCTTAAACCAGCACATATCAAGGCCCGTCTTAAGTTTGCCAATGACCATTTGGATGATCCAGAGGAGTCATGGGAGAAAGTCATGTGGTCAGATGAGACCAAAATAGAACTTTTTGGTCATAATTCCAGTAAACGTGTTTGGAGGAAGAAGAATGATGAGTACCATCCCAAGAACACCATCCCTACTGTGAAGCATGGGGGTGGTAGCATCATGCTTTGGGGGTGTTTTTCTGCACATGGGACAGGGCGACTGCACTGTATTAAGGAGAGGATGACCGGGGCCATGTATTGCGAGATTTTGGGGAACAACCTCCTTCCCTCAGTTAGAGCATTGAAGATGGGTCGAGGCTGGGTCTTCTTTTTTTTTTTTTTTTTTTTTTTTTTAAGAAGAAAGTTTTTATTCACATACACATACATATATTCATATGCACTTGAGATAAAACAAAGAACAAAGAAATAATCATGCATGTGAACTGGTCCCCAAAGAAGCTATCTAAAGCTTATACTAGGGGGCCATAACAAACCAGGAAAAAAGAAAAATGAAAAATGAAAAAATGTGACTTCCAACATGACAATGACCCGAAGCATACAGCCAGGATAACCAAGGAGTGGCTCTGTAATGGCGCTTTTCCACTGCATGGTACGGCTCGGTTCGGCTCGGTACGGTTCGACTCGGCGCGGAACGGTTCGGCTCGCTTCGCTTTTCCACTGCGTGGTACGACTTGACTCGGTACGGCACGGTTCGGTTCGCTTTAGCTCGGTTGCTTTTCCACTGCAGTTAGTACCGCTTCAAAGTGGGTGGGACTGATCGTTATTACCGTCTCTACTGCCATGACATCATCACATTAAATGCGAATTTTTCATTCCGTGTTTCCCCATCCACTCCTCGGCAACCAACGAGAGGAACGTCTGCACCTCGTCCACTGACCACGATTCAGCCATTTCTTTTTTTGAAGTTTATACTCTTTTTTTTTTTAAGCAAATACTTTTAAAACAGGCGCTACGGTGTTGGCTGTTGTCTACTGGCTATTTAAATCTAGCGGGTTTAGTGTCTCGTGTCGTAAATACAATGACGCTGACCAAGTGATGATTCTGTCTGACCAATCAGTGATCTGCAGTGTTTTCACGTCACATTTTAGCATCGGTACGGTCCGCTTGGAACCTCAACAGAGGTGGTACCATTTAAAGCGAGCCGTACCGAACCGAGCCGTACTGTACCATGCAGTTGAAAAGCGCCAAAGCGTGCCATACCGAACCGAGCCGTACCGTACCATGCAGTGGAAAAGCGCCATAAGAAGCATATCAAGGTTCTGGCGTGGCCTAGCCAGTCTCCAGACCTAAACCCAATAGAGAATCTTTGGAGGGAGCTCAAACTCCGTGTTTTTCAGCGACAGCCCAGAAACCTGACCTGATCTAGAGAAGATCTGTGTGGAGGAGTGGCCCAAAATCCCTCCTGCAGTGTGTGCAAACCTGGTGAAAAACGACAGGAAACGTTTGACCTCTGTAATTGCAAACAAAGGCTACTGTACCAAATATTAACATTGATTTTCTCAGGTGTTCAAATACTTATTTGCAGCTGTATCATACAAATAAATAGTTAAAAAATCATACATTGTGATTTCTGGATGTTTTTTTTTAGATTATGTCTCTCACAGTGGACATGCACCTACGATGACAATTTCAGACCCCTCCATGATTTCTAAGTGGAAGAACTTGCAAAATAGCAGGGTGTTCAAATACTTATTTTCCTCACTGTATAACACAGATTGTGTTGTTTTTAACACATCCATTTTAAGAGTGTAAGATTGTCGTATCATAATAGTAGAATAAGTACCCCTTAGTTCTATAATACTTACAGTATAAATATTGTTTTAATTCTCCTGGTTGTTACCCATTTATTCCCCAAACTTTGCATAATTATTGTTCCCTTATACTTACATGCAAGTACTTAATAGGTACACTATAATTACTGAAAGCTAAGCTGTAAATTTGTCTTAATTCCGCAGTACTTTCCGGGCTATAATCTAAAGCGTTACCCATTTGGCTTTTCTTGAGGTTTGGACACTGAATGAAAGTGAAATCATTTAGATTAGTTTCTAGCAGTATAATAGTAAACATTGATTATCTTTATTATCACCCCAACTAAATAAAAAACTGCAAGAAAATGATTTTCCATAGTTGTGTTTGTTCTTGGTGAGGACGTTAAAGGGTTAAGAAGGGTTTAACCCTTTAAAAAAATTCTTCATTCACTTTATATTTCAAATACATTTATTTGTGTGTACAATTTATTACATGTTTTGTTATGAAAGTGATTAATATAAAGCACATAATATACACACAATGACATCTATAATAAAATGCAGAGCAAAAACAATCTTACTCCTGAATGTCTGAATTCAACAAAGTATCAATTTCCTTTATCTAAAAACAACAACTTATTTCTGACTTTTGACAACGTAAACATCAGTTGTTGTAGGACAATAAAATGTTGAAATTATGCAATACTGCTCATTATCTGTCAGGTGGATCCAATAACAAGTTGAGCCTCAGCAGTTCATACTTTTTAATTTTGTCATGTTAAATTCAAACTGTCTGATAGTCTTTCTGCCTTTTGGTTGAATTCTTTCACTCCATTTTTTAACTTGCAAATTCCTCTCCGTATTTCATCAAATAAAAAAAGATTAACAAAAGAAAAATGGCACCCTTCTCCCTATGAGTTACAAAAGGCACATTCAGCTTAACAAAAGAATTAGAAAAATTATTAAGTATTGTATTAAAATTGTTTAAGTATTAAATATTATAAAATATTGAGTTTTGGGGTTAACACCCTCGGCAGGAGCACAATAACAATACTGACTAGAACAATATCACAGTTTTTACCTTTTAATACTAGGGATCCGCTCAAACCAACTTTCTTCTTGTTTTTGGCAGATTACTACTTTTGTATTATACCGCCACCAACTGTACAGGAGTGTGTAATACATACCATGAACTTCATAGAGTCTTAGGGCGCTTTCACACTTGGTTCGATTGCTCCCCCTCCCCCTGCCCCCGATGGACTGTGTTCACATTATATTATTTGTATGCTAACTGCGGTACGCTTGCGTCATCAAGTTGCAGCTGGTGCGTAATCGTGTTGCTTGGTAACCGCTATGAATGAAAAGGCACCAAAATGGAAAGAATTGCTCGCTTCACATTTGTTCTTCTTTTTTTGAACCTTTGGTTTTGTTTTCAAAGAAAAGATACAGAAAGAGAAACACAGTTGTGTCTGTCTGCCGCAAAAGTACTAAAATCGTTCCAAAGACAGCGGGCTGTCCGCCGAAGACAATTTTTGCGGAGGCAGCCAGAAATCGCTTGCAGTGCGTCAATCCCGCTTTTCGTCAAGGTAAGTGTATACACACACACACACACACACAAGGTAAGTAAATCACTTCCGCGATTTGGTACGACTGCGTTAATATCAGCAGCGAACCATACTGGATTTCACATGAACGGTACCCCAGACCACCCTTTTGAAGCGGACTCGAGTACGGTTTGCGGGTGCGCACCCGAGTTCGGAAGACAGCGTTCACATCATCCAAATGAACCGAGCTCTGACGTCATTCGAACCCGGGTGCGCACCAATAGTGCTAGTGTGAAAGCACCCTTAGACTTGAATTAGTTCAAAACTAAACCAACTTTTGTCTTAATACACAGACATCAATAATCAACATATCAATCTCAACAATGGTGACATGCTTTGAAAATTTTCATGTATTAAAATAAAATTCCCCATAATGTATTTTAAAAATCAAAATTCAGAATGTCCGATCTGTGGCAAGAGAGTATTGTTAGATATCAAATAACTACTTTTGGTCAGTGATGAGATTAGTGAATTATTCTACTTTTATGTTGTTGAAAACTATCTGATCATCTTTGTTTCTGTCTTTTCAAATCAGTATAACAGTAAACGTTGATTCTTTCGCCCCAACTAAATAAAAAATTTTTTTTTTTTTTTTTTGCGGGCAACATAACCACCAGCCAACCTGCAATACACGAATAACTCGCACGGATTGTGGGCGTACTTGAACCTGATGTCAATCAAGTGGAAAGTACAGCCCACTACTTCGTTTCAGTTCAGGGAAGAGAGCAGA
This sequence comes from Leuciscus leuciscus, assembly GCF_965113295.1. NCBI lineage: Eukaryota > Metazoa > Chordata > Actinopteri > Cypriniformes > Leuciscidae > Leuciscus > Leuciscus leuciscus. The sequence continues at coordinate 22,857,039 of NC_138725.1, read as the reverse complement.
AGAATGGCTGAAGCCCTTGGCAAGAGACCATTACCACCACCACAACCACCCGCTGCATGGAAAAAAACGCGCTCGGAGTCACAAATACAATCAGATAAAAAACGGAACAGAACTAGAGTTAACCTTGGGACTGCTTTCCATCGCTGGAGGCAACTTATGGACACGAAAGAAATGAAGTTCGACTCCGAAGTTGCAACATTTCTTTTGGATTGGTAAGTAAGATGCTGTTATTATGTCGCTAGAAGTTAGTTTTATATGTTTGTGTAGTTTTTTAGGTGAAGTTCTAACATAGAAATGTATCGAAGGCTGTCTGATAAACGTGCAACTGTTAGCGATGGCTAACCGTAGCCTATCTGTTAGCGTTTCATAGTTAGCTTTAACTTACCCAGAGATACGATCCGTTTTTCACCTGTTATCTACAGTGGGTACCACTTGGAATTGTACAGTTTCACGTGTGATTCTTAAGGGACCTCATGTGTCTTTTATTTAAATTTCCCCAGTGAAACTACAATGACCCAAACAACCATAAATAATATGTTGCAAGTTGTACATAATATGTCGTAATACGTTGTACGTTATTAGTTGTAATAAATTTCACACAGCTGCGTAAATCACGGAAAGCGTGAATGAAGTGGCCACTTCTAAATGGGACCCACTGTATCAGTGGGCAGTTCACAAGTGCGATGGCTTATTTATTCGGTTAATTTACAATAAGATTTGGTAAATTAAAAGGGAGAAATGACACAAAACTTACCAGGAACTCTTCATAGGAGTCGGCTGTTTTGCAGCACCACCAGAAGTGATTTACGATATCTTTCAGCCAAAGGAGTAAGACCGACAGTTCTTTTCCCTGGGCAGCCTGGGTATAAGGATAAAAAACCGTTATTAATAGCAATGCACAACGACAACATTATAATGCGCAGGGGTGCAATTAAACTGCTACTATGGACACTCACAGCCGCAATCTTCTTTGCCAAATTCTTGGCACCATGCCACATATCTAAACTGTGATGAATCATATGGTCCTTGTACCTCCCCTTTACAGGATCTACAAAACATGTACATGCACAGATGGAAATAAGTCAAATGTTGACTACATGTTAAGTAACAACTAGGACATGTGGATATAAACTCACCCATCAGGGCACCAATCTGCGAGTGGGCATCTGTACAGATTTCGATCAGTTTAACTTCAGTGACTAGTTGATCCATAGTCAAGATGAAGGCCTCCTTCTCCATCATGGCAGACCGTCTGTCGGTTTCTCTTTTGTCTACTGTGACAACACTGATTATCTCCAATGTCTCGTTTTCCATTGTAGTGTAACTACAGTACTGCGCACAGTGACCCGGAGTGTCGTTTCTGCCATCAGCTAGATGTGTAGGATAAGAGAGTTTGTGTTAGATAAAAATACTGCAACATAATTTCTAGAAAGATAAACTGTATGTGTATCACTAACCAAGGACAACAACATCTTTGTCCTGAAGTCTTGCAATCACATCTGCCCTTTTTTCCATCCAGTAATTTTTGATGGAGTCAACACAGTACGTGTCTTGGGTGGTGAAAAAATAGTTTGGGCCAAAAATGCCCATGTTCATAAATCTAAATAGCAGTGCAATTTTAGCGTAGTTGTTTCCTGATAGCAGGATGTTGGTGCTCAGCATAAAGTCTCCAGCCTGGAGTCCGTACTTCATCAAGGGCTGTGAAACCCATCGCCACACAATGTGTCCATCAGCACAGCTCTAATGATAAGAACAGATAGACTTATGGCGCGTTTCCACCGAGCGGTACGGTACGGTACGGTACGGGTCGGTACCCTTTTATTTGCGTTTCCACTGCCAAAAGTTGAGAATGGTACCAAAAAGCCGAACCGTACCGTACCACTTTTTGGGTACCCTTCCGTTGGGGTACCTAGCACAGTGGTACGGTACTAAAAGGTGGAGCTAGACTCACTGCAGGACGTTGATTGGTTGACAGAGAATCGTCACTTGCGCGTGCTACGAGGGGAATGACAACATAAGAAGCGCCATTTTTTAATATACAGTTTAATATAATACTACTGTTACTGTGTCACGAAATGTAATTTTAAGAGTTTTTCAGGCGAGAATGTAGTTGTTTAAAGCTCAAATCTGTGGTTTATTTATAAAGATGATTTGTTTTTCCTCGGTTGTGAGATCCATGCGATCAGCGGGCGCTCGGCGCTCATGTTTCCCGGCTGGATGAGCCTTTCCTCGGCTAAGTTAACGTTAGTTCTTCTGACGTTCACCGATGACTCCGACGGTAGTGGTTAAACATGAGATATAATTCGTCTTGTGCAGACCTAACGGGCGATCTTTGGTCTAGTGAATATATAATTCGTTCCCTGTCAATCGTTTTGGCTGAGGGCTAAGTTTAGTTTCATATTATAGGCTATTTGTATTTAACTTTACTGTTGTAATGTTAGACTAGAGCGCAGCATTTGGGCATTTGACTGAATTGTTTGCTTTATTTCTATTGTATAGCTTCTTGTACCTTTTACTTAAACTTTTATATTGGCTATTATTGATAAAACTGAAATTCTACAAAAAGAAATATGGTTTCTTGTCATTTTCTTATTACAAGATTATCACTGATGTTTATTGCAACATTTGTACAAATGCATATATTGCCTGTAATGTGTAATTTTTTTTTATTATTTAAACGAAAAGAGGTAACAGTTAACGTTAGGGTTGTGTTTTAAATTTCGTTTTGTTATAAATAGAATAACGTATAACGTGCAGTGAATAATCAATATGCGTTGCGCATGAACCACATTTGTGTCCCTATAATGTTTAATTTATTTAAATGAAAACGAAAAGAGGCAGAGTAGTGTTTTATAACATATTTCGTTTTATTGTTGCTTAAAATGTAGGCCTACATACAGAGTAACAGAGATAACCGGAGTAGCAGAGCGAGCTGAGTGACGCTTTTAAGAACGCACTGTACCATGTGCATGTAGGAGTGAGTCGCACATGGCAAGTACAAACTTTGCGTACTTAATATTGAGAAAAGCCTAATGTCGGCGCTTGTCTCCTTGTGACAAACATGTCGAGGAGCAAGAACAAGATCTGCTGTATATGTCATCCATTGTAGTTTACTAAGTTCTTCTTCGCGCGAAAATGACGTCGATCGAAACACCACGCCTATAAAGTAAGGGTACTGTTGGCAGTGGAAACGCTAGCCAGACCATGGTTAACAGACCCGAACCGTACCGTACTGTACCGTACCGTACTGCTCAGTGGAAACGAGCCATTATAAAACAGCTATAGTAGTTTTTGTACCAGTTAACTTTTTCTTAAAAACATTTAGAGGTAAGGGTACATGTTTGTGTCCATTTGAAGTGTACATTCACATATTTATTGTCATAACAAAAGTGTCACATACCCATTCTAACATGCTTGCAGTGCCTTTCCCTTTGATGTTCACCAGGAACGGTGGATGGTGTTGGCATGTTGCACCGGTCACATTTTTTGCTGTGCACCGTTTCACCGGTGGTGTAACAAAGGCCGCAAGGTACTTCAAGCAGTCATCATACACAATCGATGCCTTGGCACCAACAATGTCCTCTGCCTTCTGTACAGTTGGCACATTTGAATCAGCTGGTGAGGCAGTGGAGCTGTCAGGATCTGTAGATGGTTCAGACTCAAATTCTGCAGTGAGGTCGTGTACAGTCTCTTCCAAACCAATGACTGGCAGCGCATCAAAGTTTGGAACATTTGGTAAAGCTCCACCCAACCTGTTTCAGTCAAACAGTACAAACATAGATATGTTACCAAAAACATGAACAAACATTTTCATTGCAAGGCAGTGTCTGAAGGAGAACTGGCATGTGAGTCCTTTTATCAACATCATAGCATGAAATTTCACCTATTCACCTTATTCCGCATGCAAACATGGGGGCTGACATGACACTTTGTCTCGGAACATCCAATTGGGCAATGCACTGGAATGAATTAGTGATGGTTGTCGTTTCAACTGTCTGATATACGTTGTCTTTTTATAAAGTTGTGCCTCCATAATAAAAAAAGTTTGTAGAGTAGGTCACCAGAACAACCAGGCTGTTTTCAACAGTACGAATACAGCCAAGAATTCTAAGCTATACATATGTGACTTGATGGTAGTATTAAGTTGCAGTACAAGAGACATTAGGAAACTTACCGAAGAGAAAGTGGAGGGATGTACTCTTCATCAGAGCTGTCCTGCTCCTCATCATCAGTATCTGATGCATTTACAGGTGGAGGGTTAACTGCCCAGTCAATCCTGATGAGACAAAACAGTCAATAACATAATATACACCGAGATAACATTCTTCAGTGACATCAACTGCGATGATCAAAATACTCACGTGCTATTCCTCAAGTCATTGATGGCTTGTTCATCCAGATGTTCATCCGCACCAATGCTCATTTCACCAAGGCTAAGAAACAGCATTATATAAGACAGAACATTAAATTAACACAAAATCAGAAAGAAGTAACACTGAAAAGCTCTTAGAAGAAGCTGCAATCACAGTGCACATTATGACCTACCTGCACTCAAGCCTGGTCAATTCTTCCACACCTGCTGAGCCCTTGCGGGCCTTTTCAGAGGTATGCTTGTCTCTGTAACAGGTTGAACACAAAAAATTGACTGGACTAAATAATAAAAAGGTAATGTGACATAACATTCTGCGGCAGAAATGTGAACTTTTCAATTAGTCATGATAATGACATCTAGTTCACAGTAAAACATGCCTGTGATGGGAAAAGTAGGACCTGAAACAAGTTAGGCACACTCACTTATCAGAATCACTTGAGCCGATGCTCGTTAGAGTGAGATCTGTCAGTACTGGGCATTTTTTCATGGGAGTGGATGACAGTGGTCCTTCATACCTAAAAAAAAACAAAAAAAACACACAGTTCAACACTGCAGGTACAAATGTTATGCCTAATGCCAGAAATAGTCTCAGATCACAAAATCAGCTGGTCAGTCGATCGCCACGGCATAACTTCACCATCACTTTACCTAACATCGTCAAAACTGTTGTAGTTTACTTAAAAATTATTTAGTATTCTTAGCTGCACATATAACATTACAAGTGAAACTAGGGACAACATCTATTTCGAGTGGTACGTAGCCTATGCTGTCCGCCTGATACTTATTTACCAGCATATATCAAGTTTGATTTTCATTAGCAATACCTCTTCTAGCAAAGTTATCATTAGTCACCAAAAAACATTGCGTCTCATTACACCTTGCAATGTTTTCCGTTACGTTTCGTGCGTCCATTTGGGGTTCATTATCATCAATGACATTTCAAGCTTCTTAGCTAATTTTACATTGAGAGATTTAATGTATTTTATCTTCAGTTGATTTCATCCAAGGCTGTGGCTGGAAGTAGTTCTTGTGTTTCTCTTTCCTTCAGTGATTATGCTTGTTAACAGCAGGTGTTCATCATTAATGCACAATCATTATTCAATCACTTAATTATCTCATTACCTCCAACACTGATTCAGTGTTACATTAAACAGCCTGTACTGTGCACACTAAGCAGTGTTCATTTCATCTGGGCAAACCCATGTGGGGCCAACATGGAAACCGAGGACAAAACTGGCTGGGTCCCAGTTAGATAGCCCAGGTCAAACCCATTTGGGCCCCACATGGCTGTGCTGGCTGGGAAGTTCTTCCAATGAGCTGGGTTGGGTTTTTATTAATCCTCTGCATCAATGGGAAAGCCATAACAAACATTAACATTAAATATTAAAACAATAACAATATCTCACGACATGGTAAGTGGTTCATCCATGCTTCCGCGTCGGTGACGTCTGGGTGGAGCCATTGTTGCTGTGTGTGAATAACACAAGTTTTATTTATTATGCGTCAGGATCAGATAGGGACACATTGCACATTTAAGTCACATTTAATGCAAACAGTCAAGCCTGGCTAAGTTACCAATTTCAAATTTCAACCTGCCGGACAGACTACGACTCAGCAATGAACTTAACCTCTCTGTGGTGTATTTCAGACTCCAGTCAGAAGGAGGTGTATAGAAAATTCTGAATAACAGAAATCACAGACTCATAATGCAGCCAGGAATCATCTTGTGTTGTGTTTGATTAGGCCAGAAGAGAGCTATAAGGTGTAATCTAACTTAGGGGCTGTTTACACCTGGCCACTTCATGCGTTTTCTCAGATCGGATAGCTATCCGATCGTGAAGAGACCAGGTGTAAATGCCCTCCGAAACGCATTCAAGACGGATTTGAATCCGATCGCTCAAACCACTTCAGGAGGAGGTCTGATACGCATTCCAGACGAAACTGGACAAGTGTAAATGCATCTGGTTGTTGAAACCACATATGTAAATTGTACTCCTCCCAAAAATGCTGAAATATAAACGTGTGAGAGCGTGTTATATATGTAAGGTTATAGTCAGATATGACGACGCTACTGGAACACGCGCGTCACCGCAGATGAGCATCTATTCATTAAGCCAACGTGCAAACTATCGCAAATCAAAGTGAAAGTAAATCGCAGACTCTTAACACACAATCATCATCATTAAAAGTAAAGAAACTAAATGATCTTACCAGGGCTGTTGCCGCTCTCTCTTATTGCGGTCTCTGATTTAGAAATTTTAGCTGATGATCAATAAAATGCAGCTCATTACTCATATCTGTTGCTTTCGTGACGTGCACTTCATTAAATCTGCATATAGCGCGGGAATTGAAGATCGGATTTAAATCCGTTTCGCAAAAACACATTTATGTGACCAGGTGTAAATGGAATTTTATGTAGTACATGGTGTGGCAGGGACAGTGGAGCATTTACATTAACTAACCTCATGAGTTAATTTTGAAGTTAACTTTCTGTTACAAGTGGATCACGGAAGTGACGCAGCCAGGTAATAGAAAGTGTGATACTTTTGCTGCTTTCGTTCAAGCTGAGATTTGTTGTTGTGTTAAATGTTATAAAGAATATAAAGGCTTGTGAAGTTATACTTAGCTAATATGTACAGTAGTTGTATTTTGAATGGTTACTTTTGCCCAAACGTCCTTGTAAATAATGTAATACTCACATTTCAGTAAGAAAACACTTGATTGTATCTGATCTCTTTGGAATTCATGTGGAAGACATTAAGTTTATTTACTTTTTTTTTTTTTTACTCTTCTTTCATAGTGTTATGGAGAGAGTGACATCTTTGCAGTTAGAACTGGTTGAATAAAACAGTTGTGGAAAACGGAGAGGGTTGTTGTTGTAACGTCTGCCAGAGGGTGTGTGTTCTGTCCAGGTGAAGTAAAAGACGGATCGAGGCGAGAAGGAAAACCCGAGGCACAGGACTGGTAGTCCTTATGGATAGTTCGCACAAGCACACTCTTAACATACATGTCAAGGAGTGGATAAAACAGTAAAAGAGACAAACAGCACGAAATTAAACCGTGTAGTGTCCCGTAGCAATTCGCGGAGGAGCGGCCATCTCCCACTTCCGCGCAGTGTCTCCAGGGTTCTCAAGTCTCACGCATTGGCCGTGAGACACACGCAATTCAGCCAGTTCACACGCTCACACGCCACACCGTGCATTTCTCACGCTGAAAAGGCAATGCCAACCAAGTTGTCCTGCAAGCTTTATATATAACATTGTAAACGAGGCGCAGGCACAAGTTTCCTGCCGCCAGCGCGTTATCTCGGCCAGATTGCGTTCGTTACAAGGCAACATAGATGCGCGAACACACGGAAGTTGACGGAACACTCTCGGCCACCGTACGTTCGTTACTAGGTAACCAACAACATCGCGCGAACACACACGTCGTGATGGAGAAGGCAAGTTGGAAGAAAGCTCGTCTAACAATTTTATGCTAGAACATTTAATATATAACCCATCGTATACATTATTATTGATGCAGTCAAAAACTCTACAACTACTTTACAACCAGGCCAGACCCACTAAGCAAAATGATGTCCGAAAGATGTCTTTTCAATGTCTTTGTTACAAAAATCGGACGTTGAAATGACGTCCACTGAGGAGCCAGAATGAAAGTTTATATGACGTCTTTTTTTGACGTGTTCTGCACGTCCGATATAGACGTTCATCGAACCTTCGTACAAGGTTAAAACTAGTTCAAATGTGGCCATTGTGGACATATTTCAACGTCATTTATGGTCTCATTTAGACATAATTACTTTGACTACTGCTGTCAGATGATCTTAGTGAGAATTAACAGAGGTTTAGATGTTGATATTTGTTTCATTTGAAGTGTCACCATTGTGGTGATCAGTGTTTGCTTTAGTTGGGCTCTTGGTCCCCTTTCTTTTTACTTTAACTTTTCTTTGGCTGCTGTAACAGTGTGTAACACAATTGTTGTGGCAGAGAAAGCCTAGAAAAGGTTTGAGGTGTTATCAGCTCAATGTTGATGATGACATAATCATCACAAAATGGGCATCTAATATTGTGTTTAAAGATTTGTGTTTATATTTGGCATTAATAACCACCAACCTTGTGGAACTGCATTATTGGTGCCAAAAACATTATAATTATGACTTATTTGAAGGTATATAAAAAGCATGTGCACATGATGTTTTGAGCAAATGTATCATATAGTCACACACAGACATCAAGATTGTGCATATGATTCACAACAATGGTGACAATAAAAAAAAGTGTATTCCTTTAAGTACACTTAAGTGGTCTTTCATTTTTATTATATTATCTGCAAGTGCACTTTTCAAAAAGTATACTTTTATGATTTGAAGCACACAAAAAAAAGTCAGCTTTTAATACAATTAAGCACACTTTTTTCACGAAGGTTAGCTTAACTTATAGGATTTGACATTGTGTGTGATATTGTGAGCTAACAGTAACTGCAAGAGCTTAAAAGTTCATTTAAAGTTTGTAATTTCAGTGTTTTTCACTGTCAGTAATACGATATTTAAATGCAGTGTAAAGTTTAATTGTGTATTAAGAAATATCCTAGTTTTAGTGGACTCACGTTCAGGGTACTTATAACTATTGTGTTTTATAAACTTAATTGAATTGATGTTATCGGTGTCCTCAAATGAAATGAGTTGGCTTAACTTGTTGGGTTTTAATTAATTTAGCAAATTAACTGATTTAACTATGAAATTGTTCACTCATTCAAGTGGACTATATTAGTGAACTAATGTAGGGAATAGTGAATGAGGGTATAGGGTTTGATTGGGAAAACAGTCTCTGAGTGTTGACTTTGAGCGCTGTTAATTCACAGTATATTCCTGTAGGCTACTTTCTCGAAAATGACAAATATCACCCAGAATGCATTTTTTTATATGGTATGTTGCTGTTTTAATGGAAAACAGCATGTTACTGTCAAAATTTGGCCATTTTTTTACAGCATATTTTTTACAGTGAACACTGATTTAGGGTTGAAACCTCAACAAGAATCCGAGCTCTGCGATCAAAGCTCTCCTGGAAGGCTCTACGGATGTGTTCTTCTGGAACTCCATTAGGCACGATTACCTGAGACACGGTGGTGCTTTGACCAGGACCCCGGTTTGTGTTCATCTGGATCTGCAGGTTGTAGTATCTCTGATTGTTGCGGTTAAACGTGCCCTGCATGTCGATACGGAGATGATCTGATTTGATCAGTTCTGATTTTGCCTGGTCCACCAGATAGCCATTGTCCCAGCGACTGATTAAGTTTTCCGCCTCGTTACTCCATTTACTGCCATTAGCGATGTCTTTAGGCGCTGGAACTGCAGTAAGGGTGGATGTTATCTTGTTAGGCTCGTCCTTAAGTGTGCATATCAGTTTTTTGTCACTTGGAGTTTTTTGTTTTTTCTTCTTGCCACCTGGGGCTCTCCTCTTGCGATGTTGAGAGGTGATGTAAGTGCACTCTCCAGATTCAATGGGTCCACAGTAATCATAATCTGACTCTGAGGTCCAGCACCAGTTGTACATATAATAATGTAAGTCACATGAGTGGTCTGAGCGACAGGGCTTGCCTTTATAGGTTACATCTACCTCTGGAGAGCAGTAGTCCCAGCTGTTGGCAGTGTGGCACCAGTAGTAATCACCACTCTCATAATACTGGCACTCGTCTATGCAACTATAATGACTAATAGACAGGTGAAGAAACATCTTTGGTTCCACAAGCCCACAGTAACCCCAGCTTCCCTCCGTCAGCCAGCACCAGTTGTAGTTATTACCCTGCTTTCCACATGGACTGTCTTTTTTACACTGCTTATTATTGTAATCTGTGTTTTCTGATGGCGAGCAGTAATCCCATCCGTCCGCAGTATGGCACCAATAGTAGTCTTGATATCTTTGGTCACAGTGGTCGTAACACAGTGAACCTGTCTTAGATCCATAGTGGTTCTTGTCGTCCATCACCAGCCCACAGTATCCCCAATGAAAGGTACCAGTTCCGCACCAATAGTAGTCTTGACCATGCTTTCCACACTTACTGTCTTCCCAGCATTGCCTACCCCAGTAGTCCATCTTTTCCTGAGGTGAACAGTACATTTCTTGGCATTGTCCATCTTTATCAATAGACTTGCACTTGTACTCGCCACCATTGAGCTTGCAGTCTTCTATACACTTTGTTCTGAGATGAGTAAAGAAAGTTTTCCCAGCACATGGTGAACAGAAGAGGAGAAGCAAAACGAGAGAAGTGTGTAGATGTCCCATTCTTTCTGTGTAGAGGAGAAAAAAAGTGAAGAGTAAGGGTACGTTTACACGACAACGATACGCTTAAAAAGGAGAAATTTTTCCTTTGAGTTTTCCGCATACAGACGACACTGTGGAGCTTATAATATGACAAAATGATTTGAATTTTGAAATGTGTAAATTTGAACTACAGACAAGTGTAATCTAACAAAACTGAATATTATGTGGAATTTTAAATAGTTCTGAATTAGATTTCTTCAGACAGATGTTGAGCATTTTAAATGTAACGAATGTAAATGTTTTTTGTATGGCTGAATTCTATAGACATGTATTTTCAAACAGCTGTGTGTTTTTTTTTTCTGAATTCTTAGACTGCAAATATACAGTTTTAAAAAATACAGATTCAAGTTTTCAAGATGAAGAAGAAATTCAGAACTTCAAATTCAGTTTTCTAAAATTCAAAACGCAGATATTTAGATCGTTCAGAAAGTAGTTCACAGGTCATCCACAGGGAAGAGTAGAGGCTCTCCGAAAAGTAGTTTTCTGGCGCAAATGTGGCGGTGTACCTTTGGATAATTTGTTTTCTTATTTTTGTCTTGTGACCAGATGATATCAGCAATGTGATGATGATGATGATGATGATGATGATGATAACGATGTAAGTGTATAAGATGTAGTGCTCTGATCAGCTGATCTCTTCTAGACTGTCATGTGTGTTATTATTTAATATAATTGATTACAGTAATGTTTCTACAGCATGAAATACAACAGTGTTTTAATAAGAAAATCTGTATAATAAAAAAACACTAAACATTTAGACCTACTCCTAGATAGCAACATTGAACCGGCCCACATCTGGCACTTGTGGAATACTGATCTGGCCCACATGCGGCGTGGAATGATGGCACTTGGGCAGACCGCTCCTGTTTGCCAGATCTGGGCCACAAGCAGGCCATAGCAATGCCACATGTCAGCCAAGAGCAAAGAAATAAACCAGAACTGGACCTTATCTGAGCCACAAAGTCTGTGTATATTAAATATGGAGTCATCTCAGCCTTAATAAGCCTGTTAACAAGCAGAATCACTGAAGGAAAGAAGAGAACAGAAAAAGAGACGAGCAGAAATACAAGAACTACAACTGACTTCAAACACAGTCTTTGCAGAATGTACAGTTGTGAGAATATCGGATGTGCATCATTGCAAATGGATCTGCACACTCGGTCTTAAAGTGACAGTGCGCAATAAACCTAATAGTGTCTGTACACTTAATAATAATCAAACAACAAAATAAAAAGTGAAAAGCATTATCTGCTCTTTAAAAGTCCGATATTGTCAAAAATGAAATTTCCTGGGTTTTTTTTCATGATAACAGAGGTTTAGGGGCTATGAAACTACACTGTCAGAAATACACTGTTAAAAAAAACAGCAGGATTTAAATGTGTGGTAAAAAAAAACATCAGCTGTGGTTCCCAGTACTTTACCATAAAAAATACAGTAGGAACCTTTTAGTTTTCATGGGACAACCGTTATATTACATAAACCGATAAATGTTATCATTAAATTTCACTAAAGTATTAAAGTCTGCTTTATATCTTTGTAATATACTGATAACCATCATAATAACACAAGAGATAAAAAAGAAAAGCACACGATGATTTAAGTACACCATTAGTTTTCCACAAACTGAGGCAAATGTTAATATTTAGAAGGTGCACATTGTCATACACACAAACACAAAACACCATCATGGTGACACACACATGACTCCAAATAATGCCATAAACATTCATTAAACAATATATGATGTAATATAAACCCCAAATGTATAAAACTGATAACAAAAACCAAGAAGAAACATAATTATTTAAATTAAATAGTATCAAATGTGAAGTGTCACACAGGGAATTCTGGGAATGTCCATTTAGAGAAACAACAGGAACAGAAAAAAGAGACGAGCAGAAACACAAGAACTACAACTGACTTCAGCCACAGCCTTAGATGAAATCAACTGAAGAGAAAAGAAGACATTACATCTGTGAAGATCTCAGCAGAGGAGGATTAAACAACTCCACAAACAGCATTACCAGCTTCACTTATTACTAACCAGACTGACTTTATTTCTGTCTGACATCTACAGTTCTGTTTGAGAATTAACAGAGGTTTAGATGTTGATGATTGATTGTTTCATTTGAAGTCACCATGATGGAGATCAGTGACTGCTTTAGTTGGGCTCTTGACCCTTGACTTTCTGACATTAGGTTTTCTCTGCCTGCTGTAACTCTGTGTTTATAAGACATATTGATTATGGCTAGGAAATCAGAGAGAAAATAAATCATGTGATGATGGTTGTGTATCAGTGATGGCAATCACCATGTTTAATTCACTGAGCTCTTATCTTTGATTATATGTGTTATTAATTTTACATTATTGATTGTAGTAGCCCTATGCTTCTACAGCATGTGATCCATTATTGCTGTGATAATCAGAAGAATTTTTAAAACATTGTGTACAATAACGGTTTGAATTGCTGGATCTTTCAGACACACACAGACATCAAGAATCAGCATATGAATCTCAACAATGGTGATGATAAAAGTGCAGTGCACTTGATGGAGCCTCCAATCAAAACTCATCAGTATCTCCCAGCATGCATTGCAGCAGGAATACATTATGCTGAATTGCCTTAGTATTTTCTTTCATTATTATATCTGCTTTTATTTTTTATGTTGTTTTTGTTGCAGCTTTTTAGTAGCTTGTTTTGTGATGTTCAGAGTTTTATCTGATTATTGTGTTGATTGTCACCGTTGTTGAGATTCATACGCTGAATCTTGATTTCTGTGTTGGTTTAAATCAAACTATAGTTCAAAACTTTTTTTCTACACCATGTATTTTTAAAGTTCTTCAGATTATCTGTTGCTCACTTACAGAAATATTATACTCAATAATATGAAATATTTATTTTTAATATTATAATTAATATTATCAATTTGCTCATAAAGTGAGAGATAAGACTCTTTATGAGATCAGTGATTCAGGCCACAATATGACGATTATCTCATCATTAACCTGCCATCATCACCTGGTCACAATTTCTCTCTGATTTTCATGCCATAACGTTTGTGTTATATAACCACACAGTTAAGGCAGTCAGAGTAAAGGCCATTGCACACTGAGTCCGAAATTCGCATCCGAAATTTTCGCACGTAAAAAAAAAAATTCGACCTCATGTTATGTCAATCATGCTTGCACACTGTCTACGAAACTTTCGTCTGTAATAAAAAAATTCGGATCGGGTTCGATTTTCTGCGTTTTTCACATCCACAGCCAGTATTTTGAGAGGTTTTTTGACAATTCAGAGCCACCGTACAAGCGAACGACAAAATCCAGAATGACGTCTGACAAGTTGATACACTTCGTCTCGCAGCACAAGTACTGTATGAAAAACAAAATGCGGATTACAAAGACACTGAATAAAATATAACCTGTAAACAGCTGTTCTGTCTGCCCAGCGCTTCTGCCGGCCGCGTGTGTGTGTGTCCGTCCATAGACATGCCAGTCTCTGTTCAGGATCGATTGGTTCACGGAAATTGGTGGTCTTCTTTTTAATATGTGGCTCCAGTATCGCTAGCAAAGCATCAAACTGTTCCACTGACATTCTGAGGTAAATTTTTAATCGCTCGGGATAATTTAGCAACTCCTTGATAAGGAGGTGAAACTCTCCTTCCTCTCGGCACAATCTCAGGATTGGATGGACCCAATATTTCCTCTTTCTTTTTCTCTTTTTAAGAAGAAAGAGGGCAACAAAATCATCCTCACTGCTTGACGAATCCATTTTGTATTTTTTTGCGTTTTTTTCCGCAAAGGTTTAATAAATACGCATCGGACTCAGTGTGCAAGGTTTCTGTGCGTGACGAATTTTAAGGCTGACGAACACGAAAAAATGCATACGAAAATTTCGGACTCAGTGTGCAATGGCCTTAAATCTAAAGTTAAAAAGTCAAGGGTCAAGAGCCCAACTAAAGCAAACACTCATCTCCATAATGGTAACTTCAAACTTTATTATTTTCAATAAAACATCAACGTCTAAACCTCTGGTAATTCTCAATAATTAGATTACAGGAAACCACAGCTGGCAGGTTTTTATTTTTTATTTTTTATATAAAAGTTCAGTTCAATGTTCAATGCCATAAAACCTAAAATTTTACTACCGTATTTTTTACGGTAAAGCACTTGCAAGCTGCTAGTGTTTTACCGTAAACTTTAGTTCAGTGCCGTAAAAGCAAAAAAAATTCTACCGTATTTTTTACGGTACAGTACTGGCAACCACAGCTGCCAGTTTTTTTCCGTAATATTTAGATCACTGCTGTAAAACCTAAAATATTACTACCATATTTTTTATGGTAAATCGCTTTCAACCAGCTGCCAGTTTTTTACCGTAAACTTTAGTCCAATTCCGTAAAACATAAATATTTATACCGTATTTTTTACGGTAAAGTACTGGCAACCAGCTGGCAGTTTTTCAACGTAATTTTTAGTTCGATGATGTAAAACTTTGTAAAATTAGTAAACATTTGCTACAGTATTTTTTACGGTAAGGTACGTTAAATGCAACATTACGTTTTTTTTTTACAGTGTACTTCCAAAATCCGTACATTTAACAGTATATTAATGTAAAATTACATGAAATGTCCCGTGAGAGCTATTACAGTTTTTCACTGTATATAGTAAGGGTACATACCGTTAAGGAATTAACTTTTTTTTTTCGTTGCTTTTTTACAGTTTTTTACAGTTAAAATTACGAACATTTTTTACAGTGTAGGTAGCCTGGTTAAAACCAGACCATTCTCAGTAGTAACTGAGTTATAGTCTGGCAAAGCTTCTTTAATAACTCATTTCCAAAGGGGCGTCACCAACGGATGTCGCTCAAATGCCCCTGGGCGCAATTGGATAGAACCTAAAACCAATCAGAGCGATCGGCATGTGTAAAGCCATATGCTGCGTCCCAATTCGCCTATGTTACACTATGCCATAAAATATGTACTCTTTTTGTGAAGAAAAGGTTTTTACTTTTGAATGTGTAGCAAAAAAGTAGGCAAGCTTTGGGACATACTACTTCGTCATCTTTATCGGACGGATCTGTTGCGTGCATCCTGTCACGTAAACTGCCCTGTCAATCATCTTGTCACAGTTAAAATCCTCTATTAAATCTAATTTAATTTCCTACCGTTTCGGAGAGAAATGTAGTAGCACGTTCATCTGCCAGTGGGTCTTTCATGGAGACTGTCCTCATGTGTTTGCGATCTGAATATAATAATGCTGCATTTAAAAGTTGGTGCGCTTCACCAACGGAGTGGACGTTGCTCAAATGCCTCTGGGCACAATTGGATAGGTTAGACCTAAAACCAATCAGAGCGATCGTCATCTTGTAAAGCCCGCCTCAACGTTTCTGATTGGTGCCGCGATTTCTCGGCATGGGGAAATGGACTTGAATGAGCTCTTTGCCAGACTACTTGCAGAGCAAATCTAAATTTGCCGGAAGTTGTCTGGGTTTTCCCAGGCTAAGAAATAGGGGTACAGTATGTCAAATGTCTTCAATAATGGTCAATCATCACTCAATGAATCACCTAATTATCTCATTAACTTTAACACTCTTGAGTGTTAATTTAACACTCATATTTTAACACTTTAACACTCTTGAGTTCAGGGGCGTCACTAGGCCCTTTTTAGGGGGGCTTCAGCCCCCCTTAAAAATATTTGATTAATACATTTTTGATCGCTTCAGTCCCCTTTAAAAAAACTAATTTGAAACGGCGGTCAAGTTTCGGCTCCTCCCCTTATCTGAGTCTGCTTGGAGTTAGCGCATTTTTCAATCTGCAGGGGCGCCGAGCAGAGCGAACATCAGAGAGTACAAGGTTTGTCGTGAGTGCATTTATTGTTAGATTGCTATGATATTAGGCCTACATCTGCATCGGTGCAGTTCTTTGTCATAAATGCATTGCAATTTACATAATGTAATGTTACTGGAGCATTGGGAGCAACATGGGACGGTTCGGTTTCTCATCCAATACCAATACGTTTCGCTGCGTTCACCTTCAGCCCTTATCACAGTGTGATAGTTGTTTTTTATTCCTACAAAAATGAAGCGATTAACACCCATGAAAACATACTTTAGAAAACGATCATGATTTATTTTAATTTACTTTTTAAACTTTAAAACATATTATTTTGTATTTCGGCATTACATTATGCAGCCATGCACAGAAATGATTAAAGACACACATCATTGTCTGAAAGCACTAGATGGCCCAGAGAGAAACATCATGTGGAGTTATTTTGTTTTGTATTAATAAATATAGTTTTGTATTGAGTAATAATGAATCAGGAGGAGTGTATCATGATACATATATTAGAGTAAGAGTACACAGTAAATTCCCCAGTGTTAAATTAACACTGCTCAGAGCCAGAGGTGGAGATTCCAGGGGTCAGAAAGTAAAAGTCCTGCCATATGTTTATTCCACCCATGAACTCACACAGCAAAAACTCCTGTGTTAAATGAACTCTCCTGTGAGTTTATTTGGCTCCAGACTCAAGAGTGTTAAAGGTAATGAGATAATTAAGTGATTGATTGAGTGATGATTGACCATTATTGAAGACACCTGATGTTAACAAGCAGAATCACTGAAGGAGAAAAATCACAATTTTAGACACTGTTATGGAGATTAGTGTTCGATTTAGTTGGGCAGTTGACCTTCAAATGATTATCTTTAGATTTTGTTTGGCTGTTGATCTGAGTTATTACAGCCAGATGAACAAAAAGAAAGTTGATCAGGTGGTGTTGGTTATATTTGAACATAATCATAATTTGATCTGAATCACTGAACTCAATTAGAGCCTAATCTCTGACTTAAATGTATATTGGTCATTACAACATCACAGTAATTCTACAGATTAAGTTCCAGATTTTTCAATATAATTCAAATTATTTCTTAAAAGTTGTTCTGATAAAGAAAAAGAAAATCTGGTAACACTTTAAAATACGGATCCTTCGTTAATGAATAACTACACAGGAACAAATGAGTAACACAATATTAACAATCTAGTAACTACAATTAACTAACAAGTAACTCTGATTAACGAATTAGTAAGTAATAGCACACAGATTTAAGTGGTAGTTCACTATTAACTAATCAATAACTACTATTTTTTAATACTTCCCAGAGAACTACTGAATTTTTTTACAGATTTAAGTGGTAGTTCACTAATAACTAATCAATAACTACTATTTTTCAATACTTCCCAGAGAAATAATGAAAAAAATTCACAATTCATGCAAAACTAATTAATAACTAATGCAGGACAAATTACTAGCACTAGATTAACATTACTGCTAGATACTGTACACTAATTATAAATATGTAATAGCGTAGCAGACTTATGATTTGGGAAAGCTGTCAATAATTAGCCTATGCACTGCTGTCTTTTAGAGAACTATTCAAAAACTAAATAATTTTTAAGAATTGTTTTTATAAATGCACTTGTCTGGAACACTTACCCTGTGGCCGATTTTCCGGCATTCCTCTGGACTGGCTTTGAATAACTACTCATCATGGTGAGTAATGGAACATACTGAGTCATCAGCCATCCAAATATCAGTTATTTTATTATAGCTTGAGTCATTTGAGACACTTGAGTCATTACTAGTTAGTTAACATGATCTTCACTTTAGAATACGGATCCAAATAATTAGTAGTTCCTATAGGGGTATGTAGTAACACTTGAGTCATTACTAGTTAGTTAACATGATCTTCACTTTAGAATATGGATCCAAATAATTTGTAAGTCCTATAAAAGTATGCATTAACACTTGAGTCATTACTAGTTATCATGATTCCATGCTGTAGTTACTAATGAAGAGCCAACCCGAAAGGGTAGAATCATCTAATCATTCACAGGATATATATACACACACCTATATATATATATATATATATATATATACATGAACAAAGAGACATACATAAAAACAATTTTGAGAGGTAGATTAAATAATAAAATAACTGGTATTTGGATGGCTGATGACTCAGTATGTTCCAGTACTCACCATGATGAGTAGTTATTCAAAGCCAGTCCAGAGGAATGCCGGAAAATCGGCCACAGGGTAAGTGTTCCAGACAAGTGCATTTATAAAAACAATTCTTAAAAATTATTTAGTTTATGAATAGTTCTCTAAAAGACAGCAGTGCATAGGCTAATTATTGACAGCTTTCCCAAATCATAAGTCTGCTACGCTACTACATATTGATAATTAGTGTACAGTATCTAGCAGTAATGTTAATCTAGTGCTAGTAGTTTTTCCTGCATTAGTTATTAAGTTTTGCATGAATTGTGAATTTTTTTCATTATTTCTCTGGGAAGTATTAAAAAATTGTAGTTATTGATTAGTTATTAGTGAACTACCACTTAAATCTGTAAAAAATTCAGTAGTTCTCTGGGAAGTATTAAAAAAATAGTAGTTATTGATTAGTTAATAGTGAACTACCACTTAAATCTGTGTGCTATTACTTACTAATTCGTTAATCAGAGTTACTTGTTAGTTAACTGTAGTTACTAGATTGTTAACATTGTGTTACTCATTTGTTCCTGTGTAGTTATTCATTAACGAAGGATCCGTATTTTAAAGTGTTACCGAAAATCTTTCGGTAAGGCACACACAGACATCAAGATTCAGTGTATGAATCTCAACAATGGTGACAAAAAGAATATTCAATTAGGAAAACAAGACAATTCAGATCATAATTGATTCATACCGCAATGCATGATGGGAGCCATGGATGAGTTTTGATTGGTGGCACCCAGAATGCACTGCAACATGCTTTATTATTGTCACCATTGTTGAGAATCACAGGATGATTCTTGGTGTCAGTGTGTCCAAATAATATAATTTTTCAAAGTCCTTTGATCAGAACAACTTTCAAGAAATCTTTCTAAATACATTGAAAATGATTACCATGGCATAATATTAGAATCACAGGCAGCTATAATTAACAAAGTAAACTTAACCCTTTAGGCGCCAAGGTTTTTTTGAAAAAATGCTGGATTTTGACATAAAAATTTCAAAAGCTTGTGGCTTGAAAGGGCTTAAAGATAGAGATCTACTGTAAATTAGAAAAATGTTGGGGATGACTGAAAGTTTATGTTGGGTGTAAATATACTCATCTAATTTGCATATTATGACGTCATCATGGGGCGACCCTCTTGAATTTCATAATATTCAGGAAATAGTAGATATTGAACTGATGTTTGAACTTATTTGCATGTTTTATTTATATTTTTTATCCTCATTCCAAATGATGAGAAAAGAGGAAACCAACAATAACAGGAGAAAGTACTAAATTATTACTATACTATATAGTAAAATGCATGTGAACAACAGCCTACTTTTTGATCAGTTCATCAGTAATATTCAGGAAATAGTAGATATTGAATTAATTTATTTATTTAGTCTTTTTATCCTCATTCCAAATGATCGGAAAAGAGGAAACCAACAATAAAATATGAGAAAGTACTAAATTATTACTATATTACAATACTTTAGTAGTAAAACACATGTGAACAGTAGCCTGCTTTTTGATCAGTTCATCAGTAATATTCAGGAAAAAATATATATGGTGTGGGGTTTTTTTTACCTCTAGCAACAGCTCTCCTATGTACACTAAGACCACGTCCACCCCTGCCACCCCCATCCCCGTTGGGCAAATGGTCAAAATGATCTGTTTGTGCTTCGTGAACACTCGCGCCTTGCACGACGGCACCGTTGCGCGGCAAAGTTGTACCGGGAGAAGCGCGGGCGGCACCATTGCACGGCAAAGATGTACCGGGAGAAGCGCGGGCGGCACCATTGCACGGCAAAGATGTACCGGGAGAAGCGCGGGCGGCACCATTGCACGGCAAAGATGTACCGGGAGAAGCGCGGGCGGCACCATTGCGCGGCAAAGATGTACCGGGAGAAGCGCGGGCGGGACCATTGCATGGCACAGATGTACCGGGAGAAGCGCGGACGGCACCATTGCACGGCAAAGATGTACTGTACCAGGAGAAGCGCGATCATTAGACGGCCGATCGTCATTTCCAAAAGGCAAATATTCCCCTTCAGAGTCAGAATCGGCGAATAACATTAGCAACACATCCTCACGGTACAAGTTTTTATTAGCCATTTGACAATTTACTCAGACGCTCTGAACTGAACTGCTTCCGCATCAATGACACGATCGCTCACTTGCTCTGCTGTTTCCTCCAACACTTTGAATAGGAACATGACGTCATTTTGGTCTTGAATTGAAGTATTACATGTCTGCCATCTAGTGGTAGGGAATACAAATGAGATATCACACCATATTAGGATCTACAGCCTGTTTTATTAAGTATGACGTCTTGTCGCAATTTTGCGACTTTGGCGCTTAGAGGGTTAACTCTCTAAATAAGTTTTGTGATTCAGGTCAAATTATGATTATGTCAAAACATAACCAACACCACCTGATCAACGTTTCTCTTTGTTCATCTGAGAGTTATAACCCAGATACAACAGCCAAACAAAATCTAAAGTTATTAGTTTAAGGGTCAAGAGCCCAACTAAAGCAAACACTGATCACCATAATGGCAACTTAAAAAAGAGATTTTCTCCTTCAGTAATTCTGCTTGTTAACATCAGGTGTTTTCAATAATGCTCAATCATCACTCAAACAATCACTTAATTATCTCATTAACTTTAACACTCTTGAGTCTGGAGCCAAATAAACTCACAGGAGAGTTCATTTAACACTGGAGTTTTTGCTGTGTGAGTTCATGGGTGGAATAAACATATGGCAGGACTTTTACTTTCTGACCCCTGGACTCTCCACCTCTGACTGCGGAAACAAAGACACCTACATCTTGGATGCCCTTGAGGTAAGCTAAAACATACCAAAATTTATTTTCAAAGTGAACTATCCCTTTAAAATGGCGCCGAAATTGAAAGAATATTTTGAGAGAAGAGCATACTATTGGGTTTTTCGTGTAATGTGAAAGGGACATAGGGAGAGAAGAGAATACCATAGCAGGGAGAGATGTTAAAATGCAAGACTTAGCTTCTAAGCGGCGCCATGGTAAAGAGGGGGGTCTGTACCCAAAACACTAATTTCTGAATATTCGCCGCCCAGTAATAATACATAAAGTTAGGCAGGGAAAGCCCTCCACTTAGCCGACTTTTTTGGAGCAAAATTTTGGAAACTCTATTAGTTTATCTATATTCTTGAAGAAAGATTTGGGTAAAAACAGAGGAATAGCTTGAAAGAGGTAAAGAAATTTTGGCAGAATGTTCATTTTAACAGCGTTTATCCTACCTAGTGGAGATAATGGGAGAGTTGCCCATCTTAAAAAAGCGGACTTCATGTATGAAACCAAAGGTGTAAAATTTGCTGCTTTTAAGGCGGAATAAGAAAGCGTAACATTAAAGCGGGGCTCAGTAGTTTCGGGATTTCTTCGCTGTATTCTCGCTTTTTGCTCGCAGGTTTCTCTCTAGAGCTCCCCCCACAGCTTCGGAATAGATATTTGACAACACTGTTGTAAAAACTTGTTGGCGATTCTCAGACACCAGAGGCTAGTAGATCAACGACATCAAAGCAGACGGGACATTCTTTAAAACGTCTTCTTCATTCGGGTTCGAACAACATGAGGGAGCGCAATAATGACAGCATTTTAGCAGATTTCTTTTGGCCTTAAAGCAATTGTTTACATCGCGAGACCTGATATCACGCGATACTTCCTGACGCGGCCCGCCGGCTCAAAGTTGCAAGTGCGGATTTTCCGCTCACGGGCACCAGGGGGGTGCGAAACGACCACCATTCAACCCGAAATAAGTAATATAACCATTCCAATGACTCTGAAGCTGTTCAGTTAAGGTACAAAAGTTACTTAGTTCACCTTTAACACCAAGATACTTAAATTTAGAATTCACCAAGTGGAAGGGTATGTCATTCTGTTTTAGTTTTTGGCCAGACTGATTTATGGGTAGACATTCACTCTTCTGTAAGTTCAATTTATACCCAGAAAATTTCCCAAAATCATCTAATAGATGTATTATCCCGGGGATAGATGCAGTCGGGCTGGTAACATAGAGTAACAAGTCGTCAGCATATAAAGCCAATTTATATTCAGTTCCCTTGCGGATTATGCCCTGAAATATCGGAAGTGTTCTAAGCATTATTGAAAGGGGTTCAATAGCTATGGCAAAAAGTATTGGAGATAGAGGACATCCCTGGCTCGTACCCCGTGATAAAGTAAAATACTCAGATTTTGCATTATTAGTATAAACTGAAGCTTGAGGGCCAGCATATAATAAACGTATCCATGAAATCAATCGATCCCCAAAACCGAACTCCTCTAATGTCCTAAACAGATAAGCCCATTCTATCCTATCAAATGCCTTTTCGGCATCTAACGAGATGATCACCTCAGCGGAGCTATTGTTTTGTCCTGAGTATAAAATATTAAAAAGAGTACGGATATTAGAAAATGAATGCCGTCCTTTTATGATTCTGCTTGTTAACATCAGATGTCTTCAATAATGCTCAATCATCACTCAATTAATCACTTAATTGTCTCATTAACTTTAACACTGCTTCAGTGTTACTTTAACACCATGTAGAGTGGGACCATATGTGCTCTGAGCAGTGTTAATTTACTGTGTAGAGTAAAGGGATTTGTGATTTTCTTTTAAGTAGGCTACTTGATTTATAGAAGTGGCAAATTGATAATTCATGTTGTTATTTTTAATAAATAGAAATAAATATAGAACAGATTATTCATATTGCCAATAGACAATTACATTAATACACATTTAGCTGGTTAGTTAAATGATTTGAAATTACTTTCTTCACTGACAGACAAAAATAAAAAGCCTATATCAGTCAAAGCTCAGCTTTAGGAGGGGAAAAGACAGAGCAAGATAAAAACAAAGAGAAAAAGAGTGTGATGCTGAGAGGTGAGAAAAAAAAAAACAGCTGCCCGCACATGGTTTTAAAGCTATTGTCATCCAATTTTTTTTTGGCCTTCAAAACATCTTAAAATGCACACATGTAGATCAGAGAAATCAAAATTTTCTCGGGGGAGCATGCCCCCGAACCCCCCTAAATACATTGCATTCAGGACCTCAGTGATTATAAAACCCTGCCATATGCATGTTACTGGATGAATGAATGAAACTAGTTAATAGTGAGCATTAGACCATAAACTAACTTTTTTTTTTTTTTTTACATCATACCCTCATTGGGAGCTGAGCCCCCCTAAAATGAAAATCCTAGAATCGCCCCTGCTTGAGTTAGGAGTCAAATAAACTCCCAGGAGAGTTAATTTAACACTGGAGTTTTTGCTGTGCACCATTTTTGTTTTTTGATGTTATAATGATTTAATATCAACAAATTGACTTACAAAATAATTTCCTTTATTTCAAGGCTACTCAAATATAGTGATAAGTTAAAATCTACCTTTAAATAATTAAGGTATCATTAAAACCTTTAAAAAAACTTCTTTTTTTTTTTTACAAAAAAAATTACTTAGCAGAGGCTGTCTTTTGATATTGTACCTTAACCTTTAAAAGAAACGGTACATATGTGTACCTTTTAATGCTTGGGAACATATGTACCTTTTTCACCCTCAAAAAGGTATATACCTTGAGGTCCAATAATAAGCCCTATGGGATACGTTAGTGTAGATTGTACCTTGGGGGACAGAAATGGACTCCTACTGTACCCCTATTTCTGACAGTGTATCTCTATTAGATCAAACAGCGCTGCCGTGGAAACCAGGGGAAACATTGTGCCATGATTAAAGGGATACTTCATCTCTGGAAAGATGAATGTGTATTTAAATTGGGTCATTTATGTCGTAGAAATGTGAATGAGAAAAGCCAGAAATGTATTTTTGGCTTATATGGATGAAAGACAACAACTCCCAGAATGCACTTCACTGCATTCGTAGGCAACAGACAACAACTCCCAGAATGCACTTCACTGCATTCGCTGCACAAGGAGGCCACTCCCAAGCCACGCCTACCGGTTAGAGAGCAGTTGTAAACAATAAAGCTAAGCTACTAGTCTCCGTGTGTCTGCCCGGGCTTTTGGGATCGCACAAAATGTCCGGGATTCGGCTTTTGCGTTCTGTCGCCATTCATTATGTTTACTGTGGCGAGCAGGACGAGGCTGAGGGGCGCGGGAGAACGGCGTGAGGCCGGCGGCGTGATTACTGATGACCGACACCTGTGAGACGCACCGGTCTCGTATCTCTCACGGAGGAGCGGGAATTTTCTTAACAATGTTAAAACGCACATTAACCGATCACTTGTTTAGCGTTCATGTAAACACTACAATCAGATTCACCAATCGGAATGAATTCAGTTAGATTGAAACAAAAGGTGTGCATGTAAACAATGAATGGCGACCACAAAAGCAAAAGCTGAATCCCGGACATTTTGGACAATCTCGATGGCTGGACATGTCCGGCAAAAAGAGGATGTATGGTAACCCCTACTACTTAGCTTTCTCCACAGAATAAGAACCCGATAGCTTAGCTTCCAAAGAAAGACGGCTGACACTGTGTACATTCTGTGAGTGAGATCCCACCCTCTATGGGCGGTTTGAAAACATGCAGGACACCCCCTACTACAACACTAACCAGCACCATCACTTTTTTCTTTGTTCATCTGGCTGTTATAACTCACCAACAGCAGCCAAACAAAATCTAAAGTTAATAATATAAGGGTCAAGAGCCCAACTAAAGCAAATACTGATCACCATAACGGTGGCTTACAATTTGTGATTTTCTCCTTCAGTGATTCTGCTTGTTAACATCAGATGTCTTCAATAATGTTCAATCATCACTCAATTAATCACTTAATTAGCTCATTAACTTTAACACTCTCGAGTGTGGACTCATATAAACTCCCAGGAGTGTTAATTTAACACTGGAGTGTTTGCTGTGTACTAACAATATAAGGGCACCCCAGGAAACTTTATAAATCATAAAATAATCCAGTTCATGATCCCTTTAAAGCATAAGGGTAGAGTGAGGGGAAATGCCCCCTTGGGGTAAAATGCCCCCCTTATAATTAATGCCTTATTCTGAATGATCATATTTTAGATCCCTTATTCCGACCCCATACTTACACTTAACAACTACATTACTAACTATTAAAAAGCAGCAAATTAGGAGTTTCTTGAGGCAAAAGTTGTAGTTAATAGTTAAACGTGAAACCTTAAAATAAAGTATTTCCCTTTTGGGTCCCCATTAACCCTACTACAGGTGTGAAAACTTGCATAAAAAAAATAAAAAAATACAATTTACATTCAGTTATTTCATTAGTTGACTGGCTATTTAGTATTAAAAAAAAAACATATTTAGGAAATGAAATACATAATTCTTACCTTCAGTTCCTTCACAGTCCAGTTATAATTATTAAGTTTAGTTAAATGTCTATAAATCACCTGTTGTTGCATTTAAACAAATTAAGCTGACATTTGTCTCTGAATAGTCTTTTGAATAGTCTTTTTTTTTCTGCATTTTAATGTTTAGAAATGACACCAGTGACTTGTACTTAAGCTCTTAACAGTAATATTAATATTGTTTTAAAATCACATTTTACCTTATTTCTTTGTGTCCCTGGTATGTTAATAGATTAAATCTTCTGATTATTTTCAACTGAATCTATAGCTCATTTCGGCAGTGATATTTATATAAAAAAACTGTCTCTTTGCCCTCATGGACCCAGGGCAGGTTGGTTAATATTTTAGATTGACGTCACCACCAGCACATCATTGTGGGATTAGTGTCTTTAACCCCTTCCCCTTCACCCCCAATTTTGGCAAGTGCTGCATACATGAAATGCCCAAAATAAAAAGGTTACTGCTCATAAGTAATTCTGAATAGAAACATAACACACATACATTTAGAAAGCCAACACTTGAGAGTTTATAGTTCAAGACTCAAAATTAACCAGACTGTTATTAATATTGAGATATATAAGCTCAAACATATTTTGAACTAAAATAATCTGGGATCACCAGTGATTTCTACAGGAATGTACTGTAAATTAACAGCGCTCAAAGTCGACACTCAGAGGCTGTTTTCCCAATCACACCCTTTACCCTCATTCACTATTCCCTACATTAGTTCACTAATACAGTCCACTTGACAGAGTGAATTAAAAGAAGTGAGTGAATTGAGACACTGATGAACACATGATAAGCAGAATCACTGAAGGACAGAGAAACAAGAAGAGAAACACAAGAACTGCAAGTGACTTCCAACTAGTGTGAAACCAGTTTACAAACCAGTTTAACATTATTTATTTCATACATGTGCAAAAGTTCTTGTTGAGAATTAACAGATATTTAGTTGTTGATATTTTAGTGAAAATAATCAAGTGTGTAGTCACCATGATGTAGATCAGTGTTTGATTTAGTTGGTCTCTTGACCTTTGACTTTATAACATTAGTTTCTCACTAGATGCTGTAACTGTGAGTTTATAAAACACATTTGCAAGAAAAAGCCAAGAGGAAGATGATCAGGTGTTTTAGGCTGTTGTGATGATGCCATAATCATCCTGGACATGTCTGATTCTCTGATCACATTCTGTATATAAGCTTTGACTTTATGGATATTTAATATTTATTGTTTATCTGTTAATATACAACATGAAATACAGTAATATTTCTGTAACCAGTTAATTTGAAGGATATTGAAATCATAGAGTGCATTATAACATTTAGAACTCTTGCTGGACTCAGACACACACAGACATCAACAATCAGCATATGAATCTCAACAATGGTGACAATCAAAAGTACCTTTCTGCAATGCATGCTGGGTTTCAGGATAGTATAAAACTCCCAGCATGCACTGCTGCATAAATAAAATAATGCCACCATTGTTGAGATTCACGTGCTAATTTTTGATATCTCTGTGTTTCTACAATATAGTGTAGCTTTGTTTCATGATGTGTAAAAAATAAAATAAAATCATCATTGTGACTCATTGCTGTAGTTTAACAGTGGTGGTAAATATAACACTTATAATACAGAATTAAACTCTGAATGAGGTTAGTGATTGAACAGGCTATATGATGATTTGGGCATTGCAATCAAGATAACTGCAATCATTCACTAACCATGTGTGTATGCACATGTGTGATCTGCAAAAACACAGTTCAAGCAGCAAGAGAGAACCTAAAGTCAAGAGTAAAGAGTCAAGAGTCCAGAACCCAACTAAAGCAAACATTTATCTTTAAAATGGAAACTTCAAACCAAACATTTTCAATTAAACATCTCAATAACAACTTCTGTAGATGTATGACAAATATAAAGTCATACTGGTTAATAATAAGTGTAATAGTGCGTAATGGCTGGAAGTCAGTTGTATTTCTTAGGGATGGGCGATATATCGCACGATATTGTTATGCGCATCTCGTCAGTAAAGCCGGTTCCCTTGATTAGTAGTAAATCACCATCACCTGCTTTCAGATGGAGCGGTGTTAAATTAACACTCCTGGGGCTGGGAGTGTATATGAGTCCACACTCAAGAGTGTTAAAGTTAATGAGATAATTAAGTGATTATTAAGTGACTATTGAGCATTATTGAAAATACCTGATGTTAACAAGCAGAATCACTGAAGGAGAAAATCACAAATTGTAAGTTACCATTAAGGTGATGGGTGTTTGCTTTAGTTGGGCTATAGACCATTATAAGTTTACTTTAATGTTTACTGTTGTTTGTCTGCTGTTATTGATTTCTAACAGTTAAATGAACAAAGTTAAATGTGATCTGATAGTGTTGGTTATGTTTTGACATAATCATGCTGTGATCTGAAAAAGGAAACTTATTGAGATAGTTTGGTTTAACTTGTTAGCAGCAGTTTTCTGATTCTTCAGCCTATGATTATCAGTACTTTACTTATAATTCAAAATATTTAATAAACATTGTTCTGATCAATAGATATTCAGATTACTTCATTTAAAACACAGACATCAATAAACAGCCTGTGAATCTCAACAATGGTGACAATAATAAAGCATGTTGCAGTGGCTGCCACCAATCACAACTCATTAATGGCTCCCATCATTCATTGCGGTATGAATAAATTATGATCTGAATTGTCTATGTAATTTACTTTTCCTAATTGAATATTCTGCTCATCACCATTGTTGAGATGCATTGACTGAATCTTGACATCTGTGTGTGCCTAAAAGAATGATTTAAAAAAAAAAAAAAACTTTTAAGAAATCCTTTATATTATATCAAAAATTCTCAATTTAACCAACAACATAAATCGAAGTCAGAAAGAAGGATCTTAATGAGTTCAGTGATCAAGTTCAAATTATGAATGTTATAATATAACCAACATCATCAGACAACTCTTTCCTTTGTTCAACTGGCAGTTACAATTCAGATACAACAACCAAACAAAATCTAAAGCAAACATATAATGGTCAAGAACCCAACTAAAGCAAACACCCATCACCACAATGGTAACTTACAATTTGTGATTTTCTCCTTCAGTGATTCTACTTGTTAACATCAGGTGTCTTCAATAATGTTCAATCATCACTAAATTAATCACTTAATTATCTCATTAACTTAAACACTCTTGAGTGTGGACTCATACACTCCCAGGAGTGTTAATTTAACACTGGAGTTTTTGCTGTGTACAAAGAGCCGTAGTTAACTGACAACCTGAGCCATATCGCATTAATTATTGCTGCCGATACGTCCGCGATATTAATGCGATATGGCTCAGCTTGTCAGTTAACTACGGCTCTTTGTAGTAAATGCCACTCCATCTGAAAGCAGGTGAAGGAGATTTACTACTAATCAAGGAACCGGCTTTACTGACGAGATGCGCATAACAATATCGTGCGATATATCGCCCATCCCTAGTATTTCTTGTGTTTCTCTATTTTCTGTTCTTGTGTTTCTCTTTTCTTCAGTGATTCTGCTTGTTAACAGCAGGTGTTCATCACTAATGCTCAACAATCACCTTTAAAAACTCTTTACAAAGGGTTGTCACAGCGGCCAAAAAAACACAATAGATATAATAAGAGTTAACCCTCTGGGGACTAAGCCCTTTTTGGTCCGTTTTCTCTATTTTTACATTTGGGGTTATAAACCATATAATGGAGATGGAACACCATGTGTTTGGTATCTATGGATTCAGAAGACCCTACACTGTAAAAAAGAATACATTGATTTTATTAATATCTAATTAATAAAAATGAGGCAACAGATTACAAGCAATATTATTAATTAAATTTAACTAATTAGAATTGAGTAATAATTAATCAAATGAATTCCTTAAAAGTTAACCATTTAAAATGAGTAAAATATCTTTTATTGCCAACATTGAAGACACCTGGTGTTAACAAGCAGAATCACTGAAGGAGAAAACCATAATTAAAGTCACCATTGTGGAGATCAGTGTGTGTTTTAGTTGGGCTCTTGACCTTAAATTGTTTACTTTAAAGGTGCATTGCGCAAGAGTCTGAGTTTTCGCAGAACTACGCCCCCTCTGGCGGCAAGCGAAACTGCAACCAGAGGTGTGCACGCTCACGGACCACACTCACACGCACGAGCACGAGCTGGTCATAACCCAAGGAGCATCAGCCGCACAAATCTTTTGTTTACAATCATAATGTCTTCAGAGGTAATAAAGTTTTAAATCTGCAAACTAATTTAAAATATGTGAAAGGAAAGGCAATTGAGTAAATAACACACTTATGTGTGAGGGAAAAAATGGGGGTAGTAGAAAATTCCCATCTATCTCCATGTTGAACTGTCTTATGTGTTTACTGTAGCCTATCTATCCACTTATGACTATTATTATGGAAACACGTTCATGAACAATATAAGTTATTACTTTGTAAAAGCTCAAAATAGTAATCATGATACCATACCATACACAGTCGGTCAACAAAGTACACCCAAATGTCTCAAGGTAATAAACAATCAAGTGGCACTATGACGTTACCATAAAAGCCAAACAGGCTAATCCGCCGAAGATTTGCGGGGGTTTAGCCTGTTTTATTGATCAGCTAAGTAGCATATTCCAATAGCAATACATCGTATAATTTGCTCAAAATTTGTGTCTAAGTATCTAACTTATATATCAGCATTTTATATCACAATCATTCTGAACCTGATCACTGACAATGGTTAGTAAAACCTATTCCGATTGTACATTTATCTAGCTTACGCTAAAGCATTACACATTTTATGGATCGTCATTTATTGTCATTATTTGGCCGTATCAGACATTAGAGAATGGGATATATCTTACCTTTTTATCAAGAAAAAAGCCAACTGAGGATCCCGTTTGAGCCCTAGAGCAGACCGGAGATCTCTCCATTTGTTGAAAGCCTTCCCTATGTTTACTCTCGTCTTACCCCGACGCCTGTCTGACTCCAATTTGGACCTTTTGGTTGCACTAGACAAAAGTTCTCTTTTTTTATCTTACGTGGAGTTTGCGTTGGTGTTTGAAATGAACTACAAGCCGGTCTCTTATAATCTCTTAGAATCCATTTTCTACGGAGAATGGCGGCGTCGGCGCATACACAAACCTGCCAGACATATGAGCGTGCCGTGAACGCGCATGACGTCACGCCCAGTCTCAGATTCCGACCCGAATCCCTCTTATTTATTTTACTGTACAGGATTATAGAGGCAATCGCAGTGATCAGAGAAGGGCTCATTCAGACCATCAGGCAATTGTTTAAGCATGTATGGGTTAGAAAACGGGTATTTTTAACATGAAAAGTTGCGCAATGCACCTTTAAGTTTTGTTCGGCTGCTGTACATGAGTTATAACAGCCAGATGAACAAAGAGAAAAGGTGATGTAATGGCGTTGGTTGTGTTTTAACATAATCATTATTTCACAATTATTAAACCAGAATCACTGAACCTCATATAGAGTCCAATTTATGAGTTAAGTTAACTTTATTAATTACAGCAGTATAATATTTTTAGCCGTTTCAATGAAATCCAAATGATCAAATCAATAATAAAAAATAAATAAATATGTATGTATGGTGTTTTTTTGTTTTGTTTTTTTTTTGGCACAAACACACATCAAGATTTTGCGTATGAATCTCAGCAATGGTGACGAACAGATCACTTCTGAACATAAGCTCATTATTTATTCATGCAGCAATGCATGATGGGAGCCATGAATGAGTTTTGATTGGTGGAACCCAGAATGCACTGCAACATGCTTTATAAATGTCACCATTGTTGAGATTCACAGGCTGATTAGTGTCTCCTTTTTATGTAAGAGAAACTTTTTTGAAATTATTTGCCTTACATTGTATAAGTTAAAAATACTATGCCGTACAAGGCCAGTGCTGCTATAATTAATAAAGTAAACCTAACTTATAAATTGGACTCTATATGAGTTCAGTGATTCAGATCTAATGATTGTGAAACGATGATTATGTTCAAACACAACCAACACCATCAGATCATCTTTTCTATTTGTTCATCTGACTGTTATAACTCATGTACAGCAGCCAAAAGAAACTTAAAGTTAATAATTTAAGGTCAAGAGCCCAACTAAAACACACACTGATCTCCACAATGGTGACTTTAATTATGGTTTTCTCCTTCAGTGATTCTGCTTGTTAACACCAGGTGTCTTCAATGTTGGCAATAAAATATATTTTGTAAATTTTACTCATTTTAAATGGTTAACTTTTAAGGAATTCATTTGATTAATTATTACTCAATTCTAATTTGTTAAATTTAATTAATAATATTGCTTGTAATCTGTTGCCTCATTTTTTATTAATTAGATATCAATAAAATCAATGTATTCTTTTTTACAGTGTAAGCTAACATAAGAATGCATAGAATGTGTTTATAAAGGAAGTATGAGTAAAAAATGTACAATAAACTAGAGAATTTCAAAAACGAAAGTTTTATTTTAGTCATTTATTACTGAAACTCACACCTCACACAACAATAGTGAACAGTTTTTGAACTAAAAGTATATTTTTCAAACCCTTTGCTAGACAGATATTTGTAATTGTTCAATCAAAAGTGTAAAGAACAATGAAATAATGAACTTTATATACAGCGTTTTTTCAAAAAGCTGTCAGCTTCGGATTTCTCCTCGTCACTTTCCAATAATTGTTCCAGAGCTTGTTCTAAGGTAAATCTTTTACTACTTGCCATCATACAAGTGCTAAAACAATAAAAAAACAATGCTATAATTGCTAATATGCTATAAATATTAAATATTGCTAATATATATAAATATTATAATCGTTCTGTCTCTCTCTCATATAAATCTCTGTGTATAATACTCCGCTCCGTTCTCTCTCTGTCTCCTTCTCCACTCTACGCTGTTTAGGGTCATATCACTTACTATAATACCACTCTTTGCAAGGCTACTTAGTCCTCTGATTAGCTAGAATATGTCATGGTAAACTTCCTCTGATTGGGTAAGAAAAATATTCCTCCCAGCAGCAATTTTTCCATTGGTCTTTGCACGTGGAATATACCAAACAACATCGATTACATTGGCCTTATACGCAGTGGTATTACGCAACAAGGAAGTGTGTATACCATATGCCATTGTTTTCAGCGGAATCTGAGGAAAACGGCAAAAAAGACCACATCTCTCTATCATTAATAGTTTTTAAGATAATTACACATTTGTTAAAGTATGCCATTTTGGGCGATACCGCCCAATCTGTACCGAGAGGGTTAAGAGCCCAACTAATGGAAACACTAATCACTGTTATGGTGACTTCAAATTAAACGCATTAGAGTTAACCTCTGTTAATTCTCAATAAAAAACTTCTGTAGACGTCTGACAGAAATAAAGTCAGTCTGGTTAGTAATAAGTGAAGCTGGTAATGCTGTTTGTGGAGTTGTTTAATCCTCCTCTGCTGAGATCTTCACAGATTTAATGTCTTCTTTTCTTTTCAGTTGATTTCATCTGAGGCTGTGGCTGAAATTACTCCATATTTAATATACACAGATTTTGTGGCTACGATAAGGTCCAGTTCTGATTTATTTCTTTGCTCTTGGCTGACATGTGGCATTGCTATGCAGAGGTGTAAAGTCCAGGTTCAGAAAGTAAAAGTCCTCCTCAGTATTTTGTTCCAATCACCTGGATTTGCTAATTCAGACAGGAGAGAGAACTAATTAGTGAAATCAGCTGACTGAGTTTATGGGTGGAATAAACATATGGCAGGACTTTTACTCTTTGGCCCCTGGATTTCCCACCTCTGTCTGTTGCCCACATGCATTCCGGGACAGATTTCGTAATCCATCACCCTGAACCCACTGTATATTCAATAAACATGTTTGCAGGACCAACAAATGCTGTTCTCAAATATTTGAAGGGACAGTTGGCCAAATTGAGAAAAGGGGCACCAGATCAATGTGATGTAAATAATCTCCAAAACAGAGATACAAAAACAAAAGAGTGGAGGACATTTGAACAGAGGTGCACAGCAAACACTCCAGTGTTAAATTAACACTCCTGGGAGTTTATATGAGTCCACACTCAAGAGTGTAAAGTGTTAAAATATGAGTGTTAAATTAACACTCAAGAGTGTTAAAGGTAATGAGATAATTAAGTGATTAATTGAGTGATGATTGACCATTATTGAAGACACCTGATGTTAACAAACAGAATCACTGAAGGAGAAAATCTCAAATTGTAAGCCACCATTATGGTGATGGGTGTTTGCTTTAGTTGGGCTCTTGACCCTTATATATTTACTTTAGATTTTGTTTGGCTGCTGTTAGTGAGTTATAACAGTCAGATGAACAAAGAAAAAAAAAAAATTGATCTGTTGGTTATGTTATGACAATCATCATTTGAACTCAATCACTGAACTCATTGAGACCCTTATTTCTGACTTAAATTTATGTTGTTGATTACAGCATAACCGTGATTCCACATATCTAGAATTTTAGATATAGTACAAAGGATTTCTGTTTTGAAAAAAAAAAAATCTTTCTTTTAGGCTCACACAGACATCAAGATTCAGTCTATGCATCTCAACAATGGTGACGAGCAGAATATTCAATTAGGAAAAGGAAATTACTAAGACAATTCAGTTCATAATTTATTCATACCGCAATGCATGATGGGAGCCATTAATGAGTTGTGATTGGTGGCAGCCAGAGGAAAAGTTATTGTTACCATTGTTGAGATTCACAGGCTGATTATTGATGTCTGTGTTTCTAAATAAATTTATTTTAAAACTTTTGATCAGACCGATGTTTATTAATTCTTTTGGATTATATTAAAAATACTGAAAATCATATACTGTAGAATCACAGAGCTGCTGTAATTATCAAGTTAAACCAAACTTTCTCAATAAGTTTCGTTTTTCAGATCACAACATGATTATGTCTAAACATAACCAACACCATCAGATCACATTAGTTCTATGTTCATCTGACTGTTATAAATCTATTGATTTATCTATTGACAAAAAAGTTAATTTAGAATCCTGGTTTACTTTAGATTTTGTTTGTCTGCTGTTATTACAGCAGACAAACAAAATCTAAAGTAAACCAGGATTCTAAATTAACTTTTTTGATCACCAGCCAATGTGGCTGGTAACTTTCTAAAGTTACCAGCCAATCAGAATATCCAAAATATATATTTTTTTGAGTAGGCTACATGTGGCAATCCTGACAATACATGATGACATTATTGTGATCAAACACTAGCCATTCACGACCCGTCAGCCATTTGGCATTACATTTTCTTTTCTTAGTTTCTCTGTCGATACCAGTGATGCGCGGGTCAATGTATAAACAACCCGCACCCGACCGACGTTTTCAACTAACCCGCCCGCAACTCGGACCGCAAAAAAAGAAAAAGAAAATATTGTACCCGACCCGCTTCCTGACCCGCATTTTTTAAAAGTAGTAAATGCTCATCGTAGCGTCATTGGGCCATAGACGTAGTAACTAGGGGTGCAGGGGTGTGTGAGCTCCGATCAGAGCTCGTGAGCAGAGAGCGCATCTCTGAATATTCCGCTCCGCTCACTCATTCCGCAGGGTCGCTCGCCCAACCCAGAATGGCCTGCTGGTTGGAAAATATGTGGAATAAGGGCTGCCTCTGACAAAAATTTTTTTTTCTTTCTAGTCGACTAGTAGTTGTTCATTTAAGCCATTCATGGACAAATCGCCCTTTTATATTAATTTAATTACTTAAATAGGCTATAGCCTACAGGATAATAAGCGTTATGACCGCATGCATAAAGCTTGCCACAAAGAACCGGTTAAACTAATGATTATGAATTTGTCTAAATTAGTAAGGAGACATTTAATTGTTTAGTAATAAACTGGTGTTTTCTGTGTCGCTGCAAAGATGAAGTTGACGATGCGGACTCACCATGAACGCCAGAGAGAAATGCACATTTCATATGGATTATAATCAGAGAGTAGCCTATTTATTTTGGTTTGAATATTTTCGTTTAAAAGTAGACATTTCAAGCTTTCTGTAATTTATAGCCTATATTTCTCAAATCTGTGAGGCACAAGCTGAGTTTCGGCGCCCTCCAGTTCACATGCAATGCAAGTGATCGTGCCAGCGCCTTATTACATTGTCTGCTATTTGCTTCTTATTTATTAAATACAGGCAATTGATTGATAAAACATTGATCAAAATTAAGATACAATTTATACAAAACGAAAATCTTTTAAAAAGAGTTTTCTATAAAACAAAACTTAATGAAGTGGTCAAAATCATGTTTTACCAAAAACAGCGCCGTTGCTAGGAGGGCGCCAGCGCCTCTGCCTTTCAGCGCCTCTGCCTCGGGAGTGGATGATAGCCCTGAAGACGCCTAGCAATGATATACCTTTAGTGGTAGTATACCTTTAGTTAAATTATACCTTAGTCTTCGTAGCGCATGATGCGTATGATGCGTAATGGAGATTCCAAAGCGCTCTTCTTTGGCCAGAACCATGGAGAGCGATCGCGGATAGGTCCGTCCTATGCACCGAAACTTTTAAAAATGCAACAAAATATTTAAAGAGCATCAAGCTATTAAAATATTATATACGCACAGATAATATAACAGTAGGCTATATTAGTCAATATTTTTTATTAGGTTAAGCAGTGATTGGATAATGTTTTTTGTTTTAATTTAACGTTTTTAATTTAAGGCCCACCCACAATTGGTCTGGCCCATCCAAAACTGGAATCTTGGCGCCGTGCCTGGTTGGTCGTGCCAGTTTTGTGGCTATCACATGTGTAAATAGCATCGCAAGAAGTACACATGACAAAGCCAGCACTTTGGTCATCATCTTTCATTATTTCGGCAAATGTCTCCCACACTTTGCTCTTTCTATTTGTGTATTTGCGGAGCTTCCACTCCCCAGTCTTCACCTTTTCTCTTGCCGCCTCCATCTCTACCTGCAGACTGAGCTTGTGTGTCATCTTCGCGCCAGTTATTCAGCCAATAAAGTGTAGGCCTATGTATTTCATAGAAAATTGTGTCTAGAACTATATAAATTACAAAGGTTTAATTGTAGGGATGGGCGATATATCGCACGATATTGTTATGCGCATCTCGTCAGTAAAGCCGGTTCCCTTGATTAGTAGTAAATCGCCTTCACCTGCTTTCAGATGGAGCGGTGTTAAATTAACACTCCTGGGGCTGGGAGTGTATATGAGTCCACACTCAAGAGTGTTAAAGGTAATGAGATAATTAAGTGATTAATTAAGTGACTATTGAGCATTATTGAAAATACCTGATGTTAACAAGCAGAATCACTGAAGGAGAAAATCACAAATTGTAAGTTACCATTAAGGTGATGGGTGTTTGCTTTAGTTGGGCTCTTGACCATTATTGCAACATCAGTTTGAAGCTCAAAAAAGTCCATCTATCCATCATAAAAGTGCTTCACACAGTTCTGAGGGGTTAATAAAGGCCTTCTGAAGCAAAGCAATGAGTTTGTAAAGTTTTAAATATTAATATTTTTCTTACATGAAGTAAAATTACTAGCTTCCGACCAAAAGAACAATAACATACAGATTTTACTCTAAAGCGCCGCAACTTATGCAACGTACTGCTGATATTTACACTACGCCATGACGCACTACACTACTTCTGACCAGAGTTGTATAGTCCAGGGGTCAGAAAGTAGAAGTCCTGCCATATGTTTATTCCACCCATGAACTCAGTCAGCTGATTTCACTAATTAGTTATCTCTCCTGGCTGAAAAACTGCTAATTAGCAAATCCAGGTGACTGGAACAAAATTCTGAGCAGGACTTTTACTTTCTGAACCTGGACTTTACACCTCTGAAGAGAACAGAAAAAGAGACGAGCAGAAACACAAGAACTATAACTGACTTCAGACACAGCCTTAGATGAAATCAACTGAAGATAAAAGAAGACATTAAATCTGTGAAGATCTCAGTAGAGGAGGATTAAACAACTCCACAAACAGCATTACCAGCTTCACTTATTACTAACCAGACTGACTTTATTTCTGTTAGAACTCTTTATTGAGATGTTTAATTTGAAGTCACCATAACAGTGATTAGCGTTTCCATTAGTTGGACTCTTAACTCTTAATATATTAATTAGTCTTTTTTGGCTGCTGTGACAGTGTGTTTGTCAAACACATTTGCAGCAGCAAAGAAAGCTAAATTTGTTCATGCCAGGGCAGGTGATGATGGTTACCTGCTGATGGCTTTTGTAATCATGATGCTATATCCTGAATCACTGATGTAATTTGCATAATAAAATTGTTTTGTTCAAATAACATCAGAAACCCTGTGTTACTGCAGCATGAGATCAAGCAGTATTATACCTATCAGTTAAAATATTTTAACAAAGAATTTTAAACAACATTGAGAATAAAAGTTACCTAAATTGTGACACACACTCTTATCAACAATCAGCGTATGTGTCTCAACAATGGTGACAATCAAAAATATTCAGATAAACTGATCAACTCTGAACATTACAAAAAAGCTACTAAATGTCACTACAAAAACAACAGCAAAAAATAAAAGCAAATATTTAAAATTATACAAAATTATAGGACAATTCAGCTGCATAATTTATTCATGTTGCAATGCATGCTGGGAGTTTTGGACTATGCTGGTACCCAGCATGCATTGCAGCAAGGTACTTTTGATTGTCACCATTGTTGAGATTAATACGCTGATTATTGATGTTTGTCATAGAAAATGATCATTTAGTGCTTAAGTTTATAAAATTCTTCTTACTGATTCTTATAGTACTGATGTATCTCTTACTGAAGTAACTCAGGGTTTGTGATGTGCAAATATTAATGGAACACAATTGTTAGATTTGAAAAGGGTCAGTGGAGCAGAATACTTCATGATGATTATAAAACCATTATCAGATAACCATCATCACCTGATATCATTTCACTTTAGCTTTCTTTGCTGTTGCAAATGTGTTTAACAAACACACTGTCACAACTGCCAGAAAAGACAAAAGATATAATAAGAGTTAAGAGCCCAACTAATGGAAGCACTAATCACTGTTATGGTGACTTTAAATGAAACACATTAGAGTTAAACCCCTGTTAATTCTCAATAAAACTTTTGTAGACGTCTGACAGAAATAAAGTCAGTCTGGTCAGTAATAAGTGAAGCTGGTAATGCTGTTTGTGGAGTTGTTTAATCCTCCTCTGCTGAGATCTTCACAGATTTAATGTCTTCTTTTCTCTTCAGTTGATTTGATCTGAGGCTGTGGCTGAAGTCAGTTGTAGGTCTTGTGTTTCTGCTCGTCTCTTTTTCTGTTCTCTTCATTCCTTCAGTGATTCTGCTTGTTAACAGACTTATTAAGGCTGAAATTACTCCATATTTAATATACACAGATTTTGTGGCTCAGATAAGGTCCAGTTCTGGTTTATTTCTTTACTCTTGGCTGACATGTAGTCAGAGGTGTAAAGTCCAGGTTCAGAAAGTAAAAGTCCTCCTCAGTATTTTGTTCCAATCACCTGGATTTGCTAATTCAGCCAGGAGAGAGAACTAATTAGTGAAATCAGCTGACTGAGTTCATGGGTGGAATAAACATATGGCAGGACTTCTACTTTCTGACCCCTGGACTATACAACTCTGCTTCTGACGTCATAAGTTGCGTAAGTTGCACTTTGAATGCAAGTAGACTGCGTATGGTCGTTAGCTAGAATGTTACTTTGTGACGTGTTAAATATGGATATTTTTCTTACACAAACTCTTCGCTTCAGGAGGCCTATTTTAACCCCTCAGAGCCGCGTGGAGCTCTTTTATGATGGATAGATGCACTTTTTTGAGCTTCAAACATATTATATAGCTTATAAAGCTTGTATTTAACTCAGATTGTATTTGTCTGAAAGAATGGCTTGGAGGTAAGTAAATCATGGGGTAATTTTCATTTAGGGAAGAATATACCTTGTACAATTAAGCAAGGTGTGCTTGGTAGGGTCTCTCTCTGGATATCAGCAGCTGTGGCAGAGGGCTAGGGAATAAAAAATGTAAACATTACCAAATGTATTACCAATTACACAACAAATACCAATTACAAATCTATTATTATTTTAATATTCCATACAGTCTGCCAGGCAGCCACATATATTTTGAGACAAACAAAACGTTTAACTTGATTTAAATACTCCTGATAATTTGCTGCCTTCTCTGAAGACAAAGAGAGCAGTGAAAGCCTTTCAACAGAACCCAGGATCCGAAAAAATATTTAATGATGATGCTGGTTAGTTTAAGTTGCGCACGCGCAGTTTATTTTAGATAAAGACAGCTTACATGACTGCTCTTTCACCCTGGTTGGCCAAGCACAAAGTAAAGTTATAACATCTGAACATACCAGATTCTATATTCAGCTTTTATCACAGTTAACGTTATAGCTAACTTACATAATTAAATGAAGATACCAACATTGTCATTTAATTAAAGCCCATTTCAATCTCGTTATTTGAAATATGAATTAAATTAAAATCCTGGTATCTTAATTTAATTCTCTAAGTAACGTTATTCAGTGACCGTAAAATCTGCAAGCTACGTTTATGCTAAGGTTAGTGTGCCAACCACCACGACTTCAAGACCCCCGATTAGACAGCAAAACAGAAGTCATACGTTAACGTTACAACAGCCTGTCCGGTAGCAAGTGTAATCAATGCAATAATAACCTGAGCTAAGAAAGCTTACCGGGCAAACGTTAATGCTTATTTTTACAGTCTGGGCTAACGTTATTTGAGCTATCGTCATTGTGGTGGTTTTCTATTAACGTTACGTTACAAGCTCAGTTCGACTCGATTCTACTCACCATGTTTGTTTTTCCATTGTGAATATCTAGAGTCTTGTACCTGATGTGGTAACTTACTTTTTTCCTTATGGATTGTGCAAGACACCGCCACTTCACCGGGGTCATTTCAGGTTGTTTATACCGGGAGTGGGCGAGTCGAGTCGGGGCGAGTTGAGCTAACATTATAGGGATCTAACGTGTCTAGCTAATGTCACTAAAATATACCAAACGAAAAACTGAGAATATCTCGTACCTTTACACCTGCATGTGGTCCTTTTCCGTATGGATTGAGAAAGAAGACGCCACTTCACCGCGGTCAGTTCAGGTTGTTTTTTCAGTCGACTCGGGGCGAACGTTACTGAAGCTAATGTCACTGAAATATACCAAACGAAACAATCAGCAGCACTCACTCATATCAACGGTATTAATAGATCCATATACTTATATAATAGATTTCATGTTAACGTTTCATACCTGAGATGTGTTCTTCTTCCAAAAATGTTTGATTCTCTGGTACCGTTGGTACAATGCTATGCGGTGGCTGTAA
This sequence comes from Leuciscus leuciscus, assembly GCF_965113295.1. NCBI lineage: Eukaryota > Metazoa > Chordata > Actinopteri > Cypriniformes > Leuciscidae > Leuciscus > Leuciscus leuciscus. The sequence continues at coordinate 22,815,525 of NC_138725.1, read as the reverse complement.
AATAATGCTTCTACAGTGTAGTTACAATAAAATTACAGGACTGTCCATAAATTTCCCATCATGCATTTGCATTTACAATAAAAACATGAATACAATATGTTGTTGTAAAATTTATTGTAAAAATTACATCAATTGCTAACAGTGTAGTAAATCTCCTTCACCTGCTTTCAGATGGAGCGGCATTTACTACAAAGAGCCGTAGTTAACTGACAAGCTGAGCCATATCACATTAATATCGCGGACGTATCGGCAGCAATAATTAATGTGATATGGCTCAGCTTGTCAGTTAACTACGGCTCTTTGTACACAGCAAAAACTCCAGTGTTAAATTAACACTCCTGGGAGTGTATGAGTCCACACTCAAGAGTGTTTAAGTTAATGAGATAATTAAGTGATTAATTGAGTGATGATTGAGCATTATTGAAGACACCTGATGTTAACAAGCAGAATCACTGAAGGAGAAAATCACAAATTGTAAGTTACCATTGTGGTGATGGGTGTTTGCTTTAGTTGGGCTCTTGACCCTTATATGTTTACTTTAGATTATGTTTGGTTGTTGTATCTGAATTATAACTGCCAGTTGAACAAAGAAAAGAGTTGTCTGATGATGTTGGTTATATTATAACATTCATCATTTGAACTTGATCACTGAACTCATAAAGATCCTTCTTTCTGACTTCGATTTATGTTGTTGGTCAAAACATAACTGTGAATCTGCATTAATGCACAGAATTTTTGATATAATATAAAGGATTTCTTAAAAGTTGTTTTAAAAAAAAAATCATTCTTTTAGGCACACACAGATGTCAAGATTCAGTCTATGCATCTCAACAATGGTGATGAGCAGAATATTCAATTTAGGAAAAGTAAATTACATAGACAATTCAGATCATAATTTATTCATACCGCAATGCATGATGGGAGCCATTAATGAGTTGTGATTGGTGGCAGCCACTGCAACATGCTTTATTATTGTCACCATTGTTGAGATTCACAGGCTGATTATTAATGTCTGTGTTTTAAATGAAGTAATCTAAATATCTGTTGACCAGAACAATGTTTATTAAGTATTTTGAATTATAAGTAAAGTACTGATAATCATAGGCTGAAGAATCACAAAGCTGCTGCTAACAAGTTAAACCAAACTATCTCAATAAGTTTCCTTTTTCAGATCACAGCATGATTATGTCAAAACATAACCAACACTATCAGATCACATTTAACTTTGTTCATTTAACTGTTAGAAATCAATAACAGCAGACAAACAACAGTAAATATTAAAGTAAACATATAATGGTCTAGAGCCCAACTAAAGCAAACACCCATCACCTTAATGGTAATGTAAGGAATATGACTTAGCTCAAATGATTATAGGGAATCAAACTTATGAATCGGGTTGATTCATCTATATTCTTACAATATTAATAAATTATTGAAGCTGAAATTTAGACCCATTCGTATACATCAATATTCAATTACAATGAATTATAATTTAATCATTAATATACCAAAAGGTCCCTCTTTCAGATCAATTAATCAGAATAATTTTTAAGGGAAATGTATTAATTAAACAGTTGTTTATCCCGCAAACTGGTCGTAAAATTAATTCCATCAACTCTCAACAAAATTATCTCTTTCTTATAATTCAAAGAAAGCTATTTTCTGGCCATGAAAACAACTCTCCTGTTCTTATAAAATTAGGTTACTTAAAAGTAACAAATCAGCTCTGTAGCTTAAGATCAACAAATCATTGACTTCGTAAATGAGCATTGAGACAATCAGGAATATATGGAATTTAATAATTGAACTAATGAATACATAACTACGATTCACACAGAGTAAATAGGTATGTATATACAGAACACGTAAACAAATAGAAGACTAAACGCATAACGAAAATGAGGGAGAGAGAGAGATCGGACAATGAGGGAGATGAGACCGGAAAATGGGAGAGATGAGAGAAAGTGAAACTAACATGTGCGATCAAAGAAAAGATCACAGTTAGGCAAAGTCACAGGCAGGGTAACCTTGAGAGACAACAAGGAATCAGATCACATTAAAAGTTCAATAAACTTATCTTGCAAAATGGTTCTCTTTGTTGCTGAAGAACGCCGAGTTTGTGCGTGTGTCCTAAGAGCAGCGTGCGTGTTTCTTTAAGAAAGCAGGGCTTGCTTCGGTTGAGCGCGGCCGCGGGATGTTCAAAAGAGTCTTTTTCTTTGAGTTGACGTTGCTTGCTGCGTTTGCTTCGCTGAGTCCGAATACGAAAATAAAGAAAAGACTTAAAGAAAATAAAAGAGAAAACGGAGAATGAATGCTCCCTTAAAAGGGAGCCATATGGATCTTCTCGCTGACGAAGAGGGTTCGTAAAAGTGCTTTTTTGAAGAACTCTCTGAGTTGCTCTTTTATGGAAAAAGATGGGTTCACGCCTCTGTGCATGGGGGTGCACCTGGGGCGGGGCTGCCCACAATGCTTCTCATTGGTTAGTGGCAAGTGATGACGTCGATCGAGGCGGGGCCACACCTGGGGCGGGGCTGCACGTCTCTTCCCGCCAACATCTCTTCTCATTGGCTAGTGGCGTGAAGTCATGACGTGATTCTAACATGTTTTCATTCCGATGTTCATCGCTGCATGGTGAGTACATTACAGGCAAGCTACTCTTTTTTTGTTCTAATTTTATTTACATTTTATTTTACAATTTTTAATTTTGAAGTGGCGTTTAGTGTGATGTTAATTGGTGTACAAATGAGATCGTGTATTGCTAACTTTACTTATCATATCACACAAATAACTAGGACAGCGTAGGTCTGTGTGTGCGTAGTGTGTTTGCGTGTGCGCGCGCGCGTTTGCGTGGTGTCTGTGGTTTTGGTGGGATTAGGATATAGTCTTAAAACCATAGGTTAAAACAGAGGCCCTTAAAAAGAAATACAGTGGCAAAACTAAACCAGGAGAAGAAGTATAGGATTTAAGAGTTAATAGTAATATACAAAGATATATTGTAGGATATTTTTTTCTATGAATACATTGATTAAATGTATTTTGATATTATTGTTATTAATACCCAGCTAACAATGACCTGGCGGTCCACCAGCGTTTTTTGGGCGGCACGAAGTCAGCGGTTTGACACGGTCGGACCTCCGGCGGCACACCATCGGCAACCCGACCAATCTGAAAACCCCGTCGGTCTGCCAGCGTTTTTTGGGTGGCACGCCACCAGCGGTTTTCCGCGGCTGGGCCACCGTCGGCACACCAGTGGCAAGCCGATAGTCGGTCCACGTGTTTCTGAGCGCTTACAGGACGTCTTTAATTTATAAATGTATATATATATATATATATATATATATATATATATATATATATATATATATATATATATTTATTTAACAGTTAAAAAGAATCTGAAAGCACAGAATAAAAAAATGGTGAAACTGACCTAATAGCTGCAGCAATATCAAAAGCAAAATGTTGGTGATATAAAAAATATTGCCTATGAGCATTTTTAGCACGTGTTCAAATGAAATATGGGGCTTGAGTGTTCGTAAAAACAACAACAAAAATATTTAAATTATTTTTAAAAAGCCACAATTGTCCCACTATCACGAGCAGTAGTGGTAATTGCACCTATGCATGGTCATAACTTCAAAATGAGTTTTAAATTCATAATTTTATGAAGAGATTTTTATTCAAGTAAGGTTCTTATTCTAGATGTTTATGTTTGTAAATGCTGTGTGTGTGACTGTGACGCGTTTTAATGTGCGTGCGCGTGAACACTCGAGCCGGGTTCAAACACTGGAGCGGAGATGAGTTGCCAAGGAAACGGCGCGGGACCGCACCGCACTACTGCAACTGTCAGCAAAACTCCGTCTCTCGCTGTTGTTTTCACTGCTTTCAGGTGAGTTTAGCCTCTAAAATCACACAAATAATACACACAACTGTTCTTGACACTTATCTTACTTGTAATTGACACGCTTCTGTTGAATATTTACTTCATAGAAATGGTTTAGTGTCTTCGAAAAAGTCCGTTAGCATCTCAACCGTTTTCAGAAGAGGTAGGCTAACTATAGCTTGAGCTTTTGTTTATGAAAGTTTGGGCCTTTAATCACATCTTATGTGTAGATGAGAGGTTTTGATAGTTTTGTAAAGATTTTGCTTGGACGTAAGCTAATTTAACGTAAACGTACTGTTAATCGGTGACGTCACTTAAAAATTGCTGAAACTAGCTCAACGGTTAACAAATATTGATAAAAATTGTTCTGTGATTTCAGCAGCAACACAAATAATCCCTCTACAACAGAGGAAAGCTCCAAAATGTCGACATTTTTGAAGAAAGCTGCTGCCAGAGAAGTGGGAAACACATGGTGAGGTGAGGAAGCTCATTAAATAACATGCAGAGAAGATTTTCTTTTTCCCGAAAATATTAGTTAATGTTATCTCATTGGTTTTTTTGTCAACTTGTTCTCTTTCAATTAGGACTGGTTTTATATTTCTATTTCCATCTGATTAATCGTGGGCCTCATTTAAAGGTCCCATGACATGACATTTTCAATTTCTGAGGTTTTTTAACATTAATATGAGTTCCCCTAGCCTGTATATGGTCCCCAAGTTTCTAGAAATTTCAATCGGTATAAATCGAGCTTTTCCTATCTTTCTCTGCCTTTGAGAAAATGGAGGCTCAATCAGGCTGATCTTGAATCCCCTCTTTATGACGTTACAAGGAGAAATGTTACCTCCCCTTTCTCTGCTTTGCCCGCCCAGAGGATATTTCTCGCCCATGAGAAAACGAGCTAGGAAACAGGAACGCGCGCGCGCGATTTTAGTTTGTCCACGAGAGACATAATGGCTTTTGAGCGAGCAAAGCATAATAATTGCTCAACAATTGGATGTACAAATGAACACTGAAGGGTCAATACAGAGCTGGGCTTGCTGAACGTCTGAAACTAAAGTCTGGATCAATCTCTTTGGCTCGATCAGCTACACACCTCGGACAAGTAAGTCAACTAATGATATATAAGTGTGTTGCTTTACTGTTTATGGTTACCTAGCTTGTTACACGTAGAATGTGGCTGTCACATGAGCTATGCAGTTTATGTGTGTGAATACACACACTGTAACGCGAGTGTTGTACACTTCTTTGTTATTTGGATAACCGTTTTCCTGTTGGTTATATGGCGCGCGCGATATCCGCATTTCAAGATCGCAGAGCTTGATGTAATTGTAATAAGATAAATGACAGACGTTACAGATCTCTCATGAAAAGGCAACAGTAGGTTCGCGTTAGCTACATGATAATAACTGTAAACCATCCGAATAAAGTACCGTATCCAAACATAATATTTTAAACTTACCATTCGGAAACGTCCTGCTGGAGCTGCTGAGTTGCAGCTTCTCCATCTGGATCAGATTCTGGGTCAAACTGAAATGCTTGAACGACTGCGTGTCTTCGTGCCATTGCAATATATCCAACATAAACAAACATGCATGGTATCGTTGCGCAAGATGGTCAAGGCCACGCCTACCCTCCACCTTGCGCCGCCTTTCTCCTCCTCATTATCATTTAAAGCTACAGACACCGAAACGGCCTGTCTGAAGGAAGCTCATTCTGGGACTGGTTTGTAGTGGCTATAATTCTGCACCGAGGCTGAATTTTTGGAAAGAGATTTCAGATACAGTACTAGGGACCACTAAGGTCTATATTAAAGCCTACAAAAAGTAGCATGTCATGGGACCTTTAACTGAGAGTAGGCATTTATGAATAATTTTGGAAATATTAAATAAAATATGAAAAACATTGCACTGTTGATCAAACTAGTCTACTTTAATGTTTCAAAAGGAAGTTTGATTTGTTTTGTGTTTATCAATGTCAGATGGATAAATGAATATTAGATGCAGTTCAGGGTAGGATCAAGTTTCTCTCTGTGAAAAAGAATGTGTGTAATATTCAAAATAGTTTCTGTGTTTTAATGTGTGTGTGTGTGTGTGTGTGTGTGTGTGTGTGTTTGGGTAGCGTGTGTATGCATGTATCCACACATGCTCAGGTCCAAGGGCTCGATGTTTGCAAGCACACATGCACATATGTGTACATGAACATAATGAACATGTTCATATTTTACTTAATATTTTCAAAATTATTCATAAATGCCTACTCTCAGAAAAATTAGGCCCACGATTAATCAGATGCAAATAGAAATATAAAAACAGTCGTAACTGAAAGAAAACAAGTTGACAAAAATATTGAATCCAGAATTGGGTGATAATATAGCATAACAAGTGATTTATAAGCTATTTTTTGTAGACCAGTTATTTTTGACCGGGAACACCACAAGTGTTATAGGGTTTTGAACACAACACAATGAAAAAGTAAACCTAAAAACATACATTTTGTTATCCTAATTAAGAAATCATTGTCTGTTCTTTCTCTTTTCTGCATTTCACTTCTGTTGTAGCTTCTGTCCTTTTAATAAACCTGTCATTGTATAATAATATTGTTGGCTCTGTGGCAAATGGTTAGTTGTGTTCCTAGATCCTTCCATGCTGATGCCCTGCACCATAGCAGAGTTGAGCTGATCATCATCTCTGAGGCGCTATCACCCATATGACTAGTAAGTAAAACCAAGCCAAAGACAAATTTCCACTTGTGGACAATAAAGGAACTAAACTAAAACTTCAAACATACTCTAATGTTGTTGGTAAAAAAAAATGTTTTGAAAGAAGTCTCTTATGCTCACCAAGACTGCATTTATTTAATAAAAAATACAGTAAAAACAATAATATTGTGAAATAATATTCAAACATTTAAATAACTGTTTTCTATGGAAAATGAATTGATGAAACGTTTATGATTATTATCAGTTTTGAAATCAGTTGTGCTGCTTCACATTTTTGTGTTTTTCAGGATTATTTGATGAATAGAAAGGGAAAAAAAGCATTTTTTGGAAAAATCTTTACTCTCTCTCTCTTGGTCAATTTAATGCATCCTTGCTGAATAAAAATATTTATTTTCTATTCTTATAAAAATAATCATTCTATTGAACCCAAACTTTTGAATAGTAGTGTAAACTACCATTTATATATGTTGGGTCTATATTTAACAATCCTGGAGAGAGAAAAAAGAAAGTGGATTAAAATGTTACACTGGTTTACAAAAAAAAAAAATTAATCAGCACAACTGTTTTCAACATTACAAATACTCAGAAATGTTTAGGACGTTTGCATTGTGAGAATGTATAGTATTCAAATATAAAAATGCTGACTCGTTAGGTCATGTTTTCTCATTAAAATCTGACGATTTCCTATTAATTCAATAGAATGTAAGGGAATAACTCTAGAATATCCTTCCTGATATGTTTGGGGCCCAGAAACATGATCCTAATTTAAATCTAGATTAAAGACACATCTCTGTAGCCAAGCATTCAATTTACACATCTCATAATCTTGCACTACAGTTATATGTGATGAAATAATAAAAAGTGCACATGATCATCTTTTGCCTAAAATAATATGACAGCAGCAATGCTAATCTTTCTCCTGTTGCTTCCCTGTTTCTATCTCAGGATGCTCAGCAAGTTCACTAGAGATTACAGCAGCTCTAGTGTGGATCCAGCCTCACTCGTGAAGACTTCAAATGACACCAAGACTCAAAAAGACTTCAGATGGTGACAACTATCGATGGACACAAAACTGCCAGATATTATCCTTACATTGCATTGGCCCAGTTTCACACACAGGGCTTAGATTAAGCCAGGATTAGGCCTTAGTTAAATTAGGATATTTAAGTAGCTTTTTTAAATGTACTTCAGAAAAAAAGAAGGAAAAAAAAACATTACTGGTGTGCATATTGAGACAAAACAATGGCCCTGAAATATTTTAAGATATGTCAGTGCAAGTTGCTTCCAGTTAAGACAGTTCAAAAATGCATTTTAGTCTGGGACTATCTTAAGCCTTTTCTGTGGAACCGGGGAAGGGAAGGGAAGGTTTGCATGACAGTTTTGCTGACAAATAAACAGGAATATCTCAGTACACGTAACTAAGAGAAAGAGTAAACATTGTTCTAACATATTACCAACATTGTAAGAATAGCGGGTTAAAAATCTGCAACCCTTTGAAGGATAGCAATTAGGACTTTAAACTCATGACTTGGATTATCTTATGGACATTACTTTGTTGCCAAAAGATGCTCTCCAGTGAATAGCAGTCGCCTCTGGCTGATTAAAGGATATTTCGCGATTGTATAACCTTGAACATGCATTTTTTGTAAAGCTGCTATGAAACAATTTGTATTGTGAAAAGCACTATATGGTTTTACTATGGTACAACTGTACCAACCATGTTATTTATTTATTTATTTATTTTTCAAACCATGGTTCAACTAGTAATATTGCTGTAATAATTGCTGTAAAATTATGGTAATCATGACTATAAACGTATGTTTTTAAACCTTGGTTGTTGTGAAAGCATGGTTCATTTTGTTAGCAACTATGGTTTTACTGCAAATGCTGTGGTAAAACCATGGTTAATTTTCATAAGGGTACAACTTATCCTATAATGTCCTTGACTAATAGTCACATTGGATAAAAGAATCTGATAAATGTAATGCAAATGTATCCATTTCATCTGTTCACTGAAAATTAATTTAATAAAAATTAATTTGCAACTGCTATTGAGACTGGTGTACATTGCTTTTTTTATCCATTATAGTGAATTTTGGTTAGCATGAGTAACTGATTATAAACCGTGGACCGACCGTGGTCCGCCAGAAAACACTTATTATAAACCAGCGGCACGATAGCGGACCACCGTCGGGAAAGCGGCGGCTGCCGCTGGAGGTCCGCTAGAATAACGATGAGCAAAACGCCAGTGATCCGCCGGCGGCGTCCGCCGGTGGGCCGCCAACTTTGCCACCGGTGGTCCGCCACTGGCCCGCTGGACTCATGTTAGCTGGGTATATATAAATATATATATAAATATAAGGTTATGAAAACCTTCAAGCTTTAAAACTATTTCAAACTTTTACGATAGGCTTTCTCAAGCCAAATTAAAGTTTGTGTTGACAAACTTTTTTAACTAGTTTGTTGTTCATAAAGTCACCTAAGTCTCTTAGGTATTTTACAGACAAAGCCAATAACACTCAAGCATATCTTGTCTAACATTTTCCTATAATATGTTTAAAATATATAACAAATAAATTCCTTGTATGACTCTGTACTATGTTAATGCCTCTCTTTAAAATGATTCCATATTGTTTGTTCTGTATTTTATCTAAATTAGGTGTTGTGAACTGGAGTGCATTGTCCAGACAATATAGGCAAGAGTTCCGGGTGCCCTACTCGCTGACCCTGTGCTTGCACTGCACTGAAGTACACAAGCACTGCCCACCTGGGTCTGTGGGTGATGGCCGAACGGGAGTCCTGCGGGGACTTTATTCTGAGAAGGAGGCTGAGGGCTATTGCTCGGTTGACTGTTTTTTTTTTTTTTCAGGCTGAGTAGATTGTGTGTGAGTGTGTGTGAGTGTACGTACGTGTGTGAGTGTGTGTGAGTGCGTGTACGTGTGTGAGTGCGTGTACATGTGAGTGCGCGTACGTGTGTGAGTGCACGTACGTGTGTGAGTGTACGTATGTGTGTGAGTGTACGTGTGTGAGTGTACGTATGTGTGTGAGTGTACGTGTGTGAGTGTACGTACGTGTGTGAGTGTACGTACATGTGTGAGTGTACGTACGTGTGTGAGTGTACGTACGTGTGTTTGAGTGTACGTACGTGTGTGAGTGTACGTACGTGTGTGAGTATATGCACACATTAATATGAGGTGCCCCTAGGGACATTATTCAGAATTACCATGCATATACATGTACTTTTCCTCTCACATACACATATGAAACCAAATTCATTCACATAATATAATGAAATGCTCACACACATACAAGTGAAATGCTTTTACAAACACAACTGAAACGCTCTCATGCATACAACTGAAAATATTACGCTCACACACACAACTGAAGCGCTCACACACACACAACTGAAATGCTCTCATACATACAACTGAAAATATTACGCTCACACACACACAACTGAAACACTCACACACACACAACTGAAATGCTCTCATACATACAACTGAAAATATTACGCTCACACACACACAACTGAAACACTCACACACACACAACTGAAATGCTCTCATACATACAACTGAAAATATTACGCTCACACACACACAACTGAAACACTCACACACACACAACTGAAATGCTCACACACATACAAGTGAAATGCTTTTACAAACACAACTGAAACGCTCTCATACATACAGCTGAAAATATTACGCTCACACACACAACTGAAATGCTCTCACACACACAACTGAAATGCTCTCACACACACAACTGAAATGCTCTCACACACACAAGTGAAATGCTCTCACACACACAACTGAAACGCTCACACACACACACAACTGAAACGCTCACACACACACACAACTGAAATGCTCACACACATACAAGTGAAATGCTTTTACAAACACAACTGAAACGCTCTCACTTACACAACTGAAAAGCATTTCAGAATGATGTTGTATGCAAGCATTTCAGTTGTGTGTGTGAGAGCGTTTCACTTGTAGGTGTGTGAGCATTTCAGTGGTGTGTGTGAGAGCATTTCAGTGGTGTGTGTGAGAGCATTTCAGTTGAAACGGAAGGTGGTTAAAGTCTCCAGTCCAGTTGGTGGCAGTAGTGCACCTCAAGACGAAGAACTAGAAGCTGACTGTTGAAAGAAAGCATAGTAAACTAGCGCAAGTTGGCCATAAATTCACAGATTCGAACTTCCCGCGGGTCAATAACTCGTGAGCTAAATGTTGTTAATACACAAATAACACCTCGTTTTAATCGTAGTAATGTAGACAAGCAGCTGCAACCTAATTTTCCTCAAAACGAGCTTTCCCTCGCAGTGGACAAAACACATTGAACACTATGCGCAGGCGGCAGAGAGGCAGATCCGAAGGGACCGGTTATACTACAAAACTTATTTTGAATAAATATAATTTTATGATTTTTATTTATGAAAAATATTCAATATCTGCACTGTAATTCACTTTATTGTTGACAAATTCAGTTCGCACATCACTGCTGTCCTGATGGTTATACTACAACACTAATTTTGAATAAATATATTTTATGATTATTATTTATGAAAAATATTCAATAACTGCACTGTAATTCACTGTATTGTTGCCAAATTCAGTTCGCACATCACTGCTGTCCTGATGGTTATACCACAACTTATTTAAAAAAATATATATTTTTGATGATTTTTATTATGAAAAATATTCAATAACTTCACTGTAATTCACTGTATTGTTGCCAAATTCAGTTCACACATCACTGCTGTCCTGATGGTTATACTACAACTTATTTTTGAAAAAAAAAGTTTCTTTTTGATGATTTTTATTATGAAAAATATTCAATAACTGCACTGTAATTCACTTTATTGTTGACAAATTCAGTTCGCACATCACTGCTGTCCTGATGGTTATACTACAACACTAATTTTGAATAAATATATTTTTATGATTATTATTTATGAAAAATATTCAATAACTGCACTGTAATTCACTGTATTGTTGCCAAATTCAGTTCGCACATCACTGCTGTCCTGATGGTTATACCACAACTTATTTAAAAAATATATATATTTTTGATGATTTTTATTATGAAAAATATTCAATAACTTCACTGTAATTCACTGTATTGTTGCCAAATTCAGTTCGCACATCACTGATGCCCTGATGGTTATACTACAACTTATTTTAAAAAAAAAAAAATATTTTTGATGATTTTTATTATGAAAAATATTCAATAACTTCACTGTAATTCACTGTATTGTTGCCAAATTCAGTTCACACATCACTGCTGTCCTGATGGTTATACTACAACTTATTTTTGAAAAAAAAAGTTTCTTTTTGATGATTTTTATTATGAAAAATATTCAATAACTGCACTGTAATTCACTTTATTGTTGACAAATTCAGTTCGCACATCACTGCTGTCCTGATGGTTATACTACAATTTATTTTGAAAAAAAAAAAAGTTTCTTTTTGATGATTTTTATTATGAAAAATATTCAATAACTGCACTGTAATTCACTGTATTGTTGCCAAATTCAGTTCGCACATCACTGCTGTCCTGATGGTTATACTACAACTTATTTTGAAAAAAAAAAAAGTTTCTATTTGATGATTTTTATTATGAAAAATATTCAGTAACCACTGTAATTCACTGTATTGTTGCCAAATTCAGGTTATACATCACTGATGCCCTGATGGTTATACTACAACACTTATTTTGGGGAAAATATATTTATTTTAAATTGTATATACAATTGTAAATGTTTGTAACTTCACTCTAATTCAAAACTTCACTGTATACAATTAAAAAAATTTTTTTCAAAAATAAGTGTAGTATAACCATCAGGACAGCAGTGATGTGCGAACTGAATTTGGCAACAATACAGTGAATAACAGTGAAGTTATTGAATATTTTTCATAAATAATAATCATAAAAAATATTCAAAAATATATTTATTCAAAATAAATGTTGTAGTATAATCATCAGGGCAGCAGTGATGTGTGAACTGAATTTGATGACACTATAGTGTGTAACAGAGAAATTATTGACTGTTTTCGTAGTAACGCTTTTCGGGTTTTGCACTTTGCAGACGGTCCCTTCGGATCTGCCTCTCTGCCGCCTTTACTCTTCACGTCACATTACTACGATTAAAACGAGGTGTTATTTGTGTATTAACAACATTTAGCTCACGAGTTATTGACACCACTGAAATGCTCACACACCTACAAGTGAAACGCTCTCACACACACAACTGAAATGCTCTCACACACACACAACTGAAATGCTTTTCAGTTGTGTGAGTGAGAGCATTTCAGTTGTGTTTGTAAAATCATTTCACTTGTTTGTGTGTGAGCATTTCAGTTGTGTGTGTGTGAGCGTTTCAGTTGTGCGTGTGAGAGCATTTCAGTTGTGTGTGTGAGAGCATTTCAGTTGTGTTTGTGAAAGCATTTCACTTGTATGTGTGTGAGCATTTCAGTTGTGTGTATGAGAGTGTTTCAGTTGTGTGTGTGAGCATAATATTTTCAGTTGTATGTATGAGAGCGTTTTAGTTGTGTGTGTGTGAGCGTTTCAGTTGTGTGTGTGTGTGAGCATTTCAGTTGTGTGTGTGAGAGTGTTTCAGTTGTGTGTGTGAGCATAATATTTTCAGTTGTATGTATGAGAGCGTTTCAGTTGTGTGTGTGTGAGCGTTTCAGTTGTGTGTGTGTGAGCGTTTCAGTTGTGTGTGTGAGCGTAATATTTTCAGTTGTATGTATGAGAGCGTTTCAGTTGTGTGTGTGTGAGCGTTTCAGTTGTGTGTGTGTGAGCGTTTCAGTTGTGTGTGTGTGAGCGTTTCAGTTGTGTGTGTGTGAGCGTTTCAGTTGTGTGTGTGTGAGCGTTTCAGTTGTGTGTGTGTGAGCGTTTCAGTTGTGTGTGTGAGCGTAATATTTTCAGTTGTATGTATGAGAGCGTTTCAGTTGTGTGTGTGTGAGCGTTTCAGTTGTGTGTGTGTGAGCGTTTCAGTTGTGTGTGTGAGCGTAATATTTTCAGTTGTATGCATGAGAGCGTTTCAGTTGTGTTTGTAAAAGCATTTCACTTGTATGTGTGTGAGCATTTCATTATATTATGTGAATGAATTTGGTTTCATATGTGTATGTGAGAGGAAAAGTACATGTATATGCATGGTAATTCTGAATAATGTCCCTAGGGGCACCTCATATTACCTCATACATACAGATAATCATGTACATCAACCGTACACACACACATACACACACATGTACGTACGTACGTACACACACACGCGCGCGTGTACGTACGCATACGTATACACACAGACAGACGCGTACGTGTGTGTGTGTGTGTGAGTGTACGTACGTGTGTGAGTGTACGCACGTGTGTGTGAGTGTACGCACGTGTGTGTGTGTGTACGTACATGTGTGAGTGAACGTGAGTGTACGTACGTGTGTGTGTGTACGTACGTGTGTGTGTGTGTGTGTGTGTGTGTGTGTGTGTGTGTGTGTGTGTGTGAGAGTGTGAGTGAGTGAGTGAGTGTACGTACGTGTGTGTGTACGTGTGTGTGTGTGTGAGAGTGTGAGTGATTGAGTGAGTGAGTGTACGTACGTGTGTGAGTGTACGTACATGTGTGTGTGTGTGTGTGTGTGTGTGTGTGTGTGTGTGTACGTGCGCATGTGTGTGTACGCACATACGTGTGTGCGTACGCGTGTGTGTGTACGTACGTGTCTGTGTGTGTGTGTGTATGTACGTACGTACGTACGCGTGTGTGTGTGCGTGTGTGTGTGTGTGTGTACGTACACGTCTGTCTGTGTATACGTATGCGCGTGTGTAGTGTTTTACGGTATGTACTTTACTCTTAACACCTTTTACCTATTTATTTATTATTCTCAGGTAAGGTAAAGAAAGTCAAATCTGACCTAAACCGTAAGCATTCAAAAGGTACTTACAATTTGGTCAGAAGACTCCTCTGTGGTATGTTCTCATTAAAAGTCTTCCAGCATCATAAATCTAAGTCTCAGTAGGCAGATTTTGTAATCAATTAAATTTCTTTTAATTGGTTACTTTTCTTTTTATAATAAACAAAAATATAAAAGGCGAATACAACTTAATCGTTTAAGTATAAAATACAATAGTCATGTGTTGAAACAAAGGTGTAGTAAGCTCTGGGCTTCTTATCTTCTGCTTGGGGTTTCTTGTCCCCAGCTCTGGGCTTCTAGGCGTCGGGGGCACTGGCGTATCAGTATCCCCAGAGGCAGTCCGTTCATCAGTCTTTTATACTCCTTGTTTACAACTGGCATTTGGTTGACACTCCTCCAAAGTTTCCCAGATCCTTCTCCAGTCAGGTGCAAGCGGTCCACCTCTTCATGTCCTTGAACTACAGTAAACTCAGCTAAGATGGCTGAGTTCATTTAAAGTTGTAGGAGTCTAGCGCACACACATAATCGCAATTTTCTGCTCCTCTTAACATGGGTTGGCACAGTCACATATACATAACCAATTACTGTACATCTATGCCAAAACAATATAAGCCATCTTTTACAAACAAAATAAATAACAACATTGAATGCAATGCATTACACTGGCTAAATATGTGTAACAAAAAGGCATCTATAATAAATAAGGAGGCAGGTAATTGCATTTTCTTGATATTATACAACACCCCCTTCATGCAATTATCCTGACACTTTATCCTTCCTTCTCATAATTGTAGCACAGACTTTGTTCACTTCATCAAACTTTACCAATAACATGGACATTTGTCCATCATTCTTAAATAGATTGGTTTGTTACAGTTCATACAATATTTCACCCAGTTTTGTTTTCTGGTTCCCATAACAGAAATAATCAATTATATTTCTTTTGTAATTGTATTAAAATTATTTATTTATCAAGGGGCAAAACTTTGTGCTCTGCTTGTTTATCATATATTAGGCCAATTTAGATCTCAAAAAGAATCCAGTACTTCAAGCACCCGGTCTCCCCTTAGAGGCGCGGCTCCTCCCCTAGCCCAGCTAGGGGATGCGCTTCCAGGTGAAACGTGGAAACGTGAGCCGCTGACATCTCCTAGGGTCTTTAGGGCACAAAGTTAGTATCTCTGGGGTATGATGGGTTTTCTTGCCCCAACTACTAGTTTAAACATCCCCCTTGGTTTGCACCAGTCTTGAAATGTATTCAATGTTCAAACAGTGCACAAGGTTTCTTTTTTATTATTATTGCTTGTAAACGTCCAGTTCCAAACCTCTGGGTCAAATATTGTCATGCAACTCATTTTCTCATTCAAATATCTTACACTAAATACATCATTTCTTAAGCATTAACAGATTCTCAGATATCATTATTGTACCATCAAATATAACAAAACCCTTTTTTAGTAATTGTTGCATAAACATATCACATTCTACAATTATTTATCTGGTTACTGTAATTATGGTTACATTTCATACATTTACTATAATCAGAACAATCCAGTAATTAAACCTTTGTATCCAGAGTAATCCTTCTAATGTTTCCCTTAATTTCTGAGAACACTATATATGTTCAAACATAAATTATATAAGTCAATAAATCAATTTGTTCCTTGTTATACATAAGGTTCCCATTGTAACGTTTATAAACAATCTCTCAAGTTAATAATGTCCATCTTTAAACCTCTTATATTTTAAATTAAATTTACAAGTTCATTTTTTAACATGCCCTACGGTCACAAGAGTTTCTTCTTCAATTAGCATAGCATATATTTTAATTTCCTTAATATATTATATACATTCAAAGTCCACTGAAGCCAATGAATTCTTTAATTCATAAAGATTTAAAAATATTTCAAAAGCAAAAACAACAACATTATTCTCAGTAATGTCTTACTATAAATGATCTTTACATCCCCACTATAAGGTTCACACTTTGTTACATCAGTATTTGGTGGCATCACACACATTTTAAATCCTCAAAAATTAAGGCAATAATTAAAACATCTTATCAGAAGTTCTAACCCTAAACGTCTCCTTAATTAAATCTAAAAGGTATAATCTTTTCCTACCCCGGATTTGTTTGTTACTATAGTATAATACATTTTCACATAATACAATTAAATTATTCTTTATTCATTTACAATAATATATTTCGTTTTCTTAAATCAACATGTATTTATCAGTCACTAAAAATCATACTTGGCATTATAGATGACATAAAATTATTACATTTTATCATAAGTACATTCGTGTTTACAATATCAAACACCCACTTAATAATAGTCCTTTTAGTTCTATGGTTTTTATTTTATTTATTTTTTATAAATCATTAAAATAATAAAGTAATAATATTTACCAGGATTTCCCAAAAGGTTTAACTGACCCCAGCTAAGGTCTCAGTGCTGGTGGATGCAGAGCGGCTGTTTCTTGCTATTACAGTCTATCTTGTTTTACAGTCTATTTGACTGAATAAGAGGCATACAAACTATATACTGTAGGACTTCTTCTGCTATTTCCACCCCCTTCTTTGGAAGGGTTCCAGATTCAGTCAAGGCCATTTGGTGCTCTTGCATGGATGATAATGAGAGCTTGTTTGTCCTCATCTGCTCTCTTGCTGTTCTCAAACACTTCCATGATAAGCCTGCATCCAGGAGTGTCACTCAGGTCAACATTACAATATGTCTACTAGCACCTATTATTCATAATGAGCTAATTTTCAATTATTCATTTCTTTTTGTTTGTTATGGAAACATACTAAATTAACTTTAAGTTGTTTTCTCAACTCTTCTACAAGTTGATTGACCATCCTTGTCCAGTTTCTCTCCCAATTTTTCTAGTCTTTCTAGTCTTCTTTCTGCATATTAGAATGCTTTAATATAACAGATACTGCAATATTTTCCATAATCCTAATCTATTTTATGTGACTCTCATTAAATATTATTGGCCTACATGCTCCATATGCTATCATCATGTATTTGTGATTTAATATCACTCTTTGTTTCTGCTTCCAAGTACATGCACACAATATTATTTTTTTCCTCTAAAAAGAAATACTGTCTATTTTAATTTTTTATTTTATCATGATATTTAGGATGATGTTTAAAAATAACCCACATTTTATATCATTTATTTCTCACTCTTACTACAAGTAGAAGGAATTAGCCTCCTATCCATGTATTACTTTATCTTATATTACCATTATCTCTTGGTTATTTTTCCTTCTAGCCAATGCTAGAATATTCTTCACTATTCTTCACATTATTTAATAGTTTTCAAAATATTAATTTCATTATCACCAAATAAGTCTCCATAACTGTATTAAGACTTTTAGAATTTGCTTCTATGCCATTTTCTAAATTACATTCTTACACAATTCATATTTAATTTGTCCATGAATGATGTTCTTAAACTTTACTAAGACTGACTATACTGTTGCAGTGTTTACAGATGTCTTTCCATTTTCCCCAAATATTCCAGTTCTAACCAAATGTATACTTTTCTCTCTTATCGTCAAAATCTTAATTTCCTGTAATGTTCCTTAAGGGTAGATTCACCTTACAGTGAATAATCTCCGTTTACCTTCCTATTAAATATTTCTATCAGGACATTCACTTTAAACCAACTTGTTCTTTTTGTTTGTAATATTAATATCATTGGGGGTTTTTCTCCAATTTTTGACCCTAATTTACTTCACCTATATTCTAGTGCTTTATACGGTGGATTCATCAGGCAAGATTATGCAGATATGAGAATCCCATAATTTCAGTAGTTCCACAATGCACTATTCAAATGTTCTTCCTTTATGTACTATTAAATATATTTTTCCACTTTCTATATTTTATGCTTGTAGATTTTCCACATTAGCTTTATAGTTCAACTTCCTGCTTTCTTTTGCTCCCAAAAAGCTTTAGTTCACTTAAATCGCTTGTACAGTTAGGCTACAATAAAATCAACAAAATTCCAAATGGGTGCTACATCCATAATAATTTAAACAATCAATAATTATCATTTACCCACAGCAATTGATTTATATTAGCAGGATTTTTCTATATTTCAGCATTATTCTTCCTCTTTTTGGACTATTTACTTTAATTGTTTTTGATAAGTAAATTCCAAAGTATCACTCTACCCACATCAAAAACTTTTAATATTTTACTGTTTTGTTAATCTTGTGCCAGCTCTTTCTCTTGGCACAGGCACTCGAGGTGCTTTGCTGGTGGTCTTGTTCAGTATTTCCTTGAAGACCAGCCTGTGGTGCTGAGTGAACCTCTGCTAGCAGGCTCTCCCCCTTCCAGAAGTTCACTGGCACACAGGATCACCTCTGCCTTTCAATCATGTATTTGGGACTTTTTTTTTTCTTTCTTTTTCTTTTTAAATCACATTCCCCCTTTTTGGGAGATTTTTTATTGTGATACATTCTTACGCTATATTGTAAATAGCGTTTCCATTAACCATTTCTCACTTTGGTTGGAATATTTCCTTCTTCAAAGCAAGATTTTAGGCTCTCTAGTTTTCTCCCAAGTCTCCTGGGACAAAACCAGCAGCCACTTGCTTTCTACGTCATTTGTATTTATCTCAATACATTATGACCATATTTACGACGCTAGAAATACCCAGCTGTTTCCAAGTCTGATTTCTTTGTACACCTTTGTTCCGTACTTTTGCCTTAAATGGTTAATCCACCAAAGGTCCATGCCCCAAATTCTATGCCTATTGCCTACCATATATACACCAGCAAATTACTTTGGTTAATGTCTTTCAAACATTCATCGCATTTAGTCCACTGCGACCCTGGTACATAAACAGTCCTATGCATCCATGTGCTCGCTGATAGTCACTGGGTCATTCATTATTACTTTGAGGATAACTCATCCTACATTCCTGGCAGACAACAACACACTCGGTTCTCTCATTGTTTGTTGACAATCTTCTTTTTCAATTTATCATTAAATTAACCTCAGCCCTGATAATACCTCTCTAGTTATCTCTAACTTAAGAAGCTTTTCTTCATCTTAATCATACTTTTATTGTTAATTTCAATTTCATTTGTAACCTTGTTTTTTATAGCAAGGATCAAATTCCTTTTAAATCAGAGGAAATGTTCTAATAACTCCAAGTTTCTTAATCAACTATCCTCACGTTTATTATTATTTTTACATCTGTAAATTACTAATCTATTTAATCTATGTAAGCTTATTCAGACATTTCTTACAGTCACTCTGTATGCAGTACTTGTTGATTTTCAGTTTGTTAAATAGCTGTAAAATGAAAAATATTAATTTCATTTAACACATCTTGCCTGCAACTTTTATTAGTAGGCTATTAACAGCTGTTCCTGCATTTTGATCACTCTGCTGCATATCTTAATACTTTATATCAAAACTAATTTCAATTAATCAATATTCAAACCTGGTCTTTGTTCTAAATATCCTAAAACTATGTGGTCAGTCTAAAGCAGTCACTATCCTCTTCCACTGTAGTAATAATTATACATTTACTTTTGTTATGTACATTATTATTTTATCATTATAATTTTTTTTATTTTTTTTTTTTTATTCATTCCGACAATCCATCCACTTTTTCTCTCTCTATTTTTCTTCCGGCTTCTCCTGTTATAGGGGTCACCACAGTGGATCATCCACATATCTGTTTGGCACTGGGGTTAACAACAAATTCCTTTCCTTGTGCGATCCGGCATTGAGAGTGCACTCATGCAACAGCAGGCGCTAGGACTTCCTAAAAATCCATCAACTACTATAATATGTAACCCACTTAATTACTTTAATATCTTATTTCTTGTTCACTATATTTAACATCCATATTTGACTTTTAAATAACTCCATTATAATTGTTGCATATCTTTAACATATGCAATAGTATTATATCTTTAACTTAAACAATAGTAATATTATAATGTCTGTCCCCATGTAGGAATATGCATCTTGTTATCAGTTAAAACTTCAAAGATTAAATTCTCACTAAGGTGTTAAATTTGGTCCAATATCTATTATATATTATACATTCTGTTTCCGTTTCTCTACTTTTCTCTAAGTCAAGCTAGTTTATCAGCTGTATTAATATCATATCACTGTGTTTTCTTTAAAATTGTCTGGTTGGACTAAAAGGGTCAGAAAAAGGTTTAGTCTATATAAGAGGTTAAGTCCCCCCAACATTTTCTAAAGCTTTAGAGCTAAATCAGTTAGTTTACCTGGCAATCTATTTTCCCGTTTCTCAAAACAGTTTAAATCAAACCCTGTTTCTCCATGTATTGCTGGGTTTGTCTGGTAAAACTCCTGTTGAGTGACCTTGAGATACTCCCGTGAGCTCTGTGTGCTAGGCTGTACCAGGAGAAACATTACTCCCCCTAACATGCTGCTTTCTCTAACTTCAAATCCTCAGTCTTCAGTCTTCAGTGCACATAGTTTTACAAACAATTGTACGTTTTTAAGAAACCTTTTTCCTTTTTTATGACTTTTCATCTGGCTATTAATAGTTGTTACAACATAAGATATCAATCGTGCTTTTATTATAATGTTTTGCTTTTATTTTTATCTTTTATATTTCTTCCTCACTGCAATGTTTCCACATTTGAGGCTCTCTAACTGTAGTTGTTGGTCAGATGAAGCATATCTTTTGACCTCGTCAGAAATTCCAACTTGGAATATCTTTTGCACAGAACTGCTAAACTTTTTCTCAGAAGCAAGGTATGTTTTTATTATTATTTTATTTTATTAATTGATATAATATTTTATCAATATCAATATTCAAATGCCCTAATGTTTTTATCTCATTAGTCTAGTTATAATTGCACTAGATACTTAGGGTAAAGTTACTGACAATACAGCAGCAGTGAAGCAACACTTTAGTGACTTAAATCTCTTCTTAAAACATTTTATTTCAGGTTTTACTTGATTTTCCATTTTATTTGTTTATATTTGTATTTAAAATTTGTAGTTTTCACTCTTGTGTTTGCCTGTAAAGCGCTTTGAGAAAGCAACTTTTAAAGGTGCTATATAAACTAAATGTATTATTATTAATACTTGGGTAAAGCTGGTTTTATATTCACACATTCGGCACAAACTACAACACATTTGTTTGTTATTTTTCCTCTATATAACTCAACGTCTTTCACATGGCTGCTTTAATTGCACTAACATTTCAGCTTATTCCCGTTTAGTTTAATCAATTATTATTTTTTTTTTCTAATATGTAATGCTTCATAATTTGCTAGCAATAACATGCTTTAATGTAACCCATTAAGCTATGTATTTTATGCGTAAACCACTTCAAATTACAAAACCTAAAACTCTTAAACTCAAACTCGTTAAACATTAATAATCTTTTGTATATATACTTATTAAATCCTCAAACTTGACTTCCTAGGCAATTGTTTAACAACTTCTTTTAAACAGTTTTTGCTTTATTGAGTCCTCAATCAAATTATTCATTCTAAATGTCACTGTCCAGGGTGTTTCCTTAGCTATTTACATTTACATTTTACATTTATTCATTTAGCTGACGCTTTTATACAAAGCGACTTACAATTGCTATATATGTCAGAGGTCGCACGCCTCTGGAGCAACTAGGGGTTAAGTGTCTTGCTCAGGGACACATTGGTGTCTCACAGTGGATTCGAACCCGGGTCTCTCACACCAAAGGCATGTGTCTTATCCATTGCGCCACTACCACCCACAGCTATCTTGAGCGGCTGGAATGGTAGGTATTTCGACTCCTTTAAAACCTTCTGCCATTAGTATAATAGTATTAAAAATGTATATATATATAGCCTATATATACATAAAAACAGCTTTGCCTTCTTTCACAACTTCTTCAATTGGTATAGACCTCTCTTATCTAAATGTATTTATTAGATCAATTTTCCATCTATTATTCTTAGTTTCTCAGATGTTAATAAAACATCTATCAGCTTTTTTCCTCCGGTCCAAAACATTGTATCTTGTCGCTAACTTAAACATGCCATTTAATAATACTCTTTGAATTCACTATTTTTAACAGCTCTCCTAATCTAAGAAGTTTAACAATATAAGTTTATGTATACATTTCTGTATAAAAATCCATACTTCATGTATAGGTATAATTAACTTTTTACTAATTATAGCTCATCCTTCTTGCTTATCTGTTGGTCCGACTGTTTGTACAGTATTTAATTTAATTTTTGTCTAAACTGTAATAATTTATTCTTATTTCTTTTATAATATTTTCTTATATGTAAAGCACTTTGAATTACCATTGTGTATGAAATGTGCTATATAAATAAGCTTGCTTTGCCTTGCCTTATCTTGTTTTTTAAATAAATTAATTAACAATTTCTTGCTGCTAGCCCTTAATTACATATTTTTAAATAAATTATATTTTCTTACCTTAGAGTAGCAAAGTTTTCTTGTAAAAAATCCGTTATAGTTCAGTCTCAGTCACATCTCCATTTTTTAACATTTATCAGCGTATACCAAGCCCTGTTCTAAGTTACTGAAGTATTTATCATTTTCTCTGCTGTAGACATTATTTAAAATTTTGTTCAAGACTAAAGTAGCCTATAAGATATGAAATATTCTATTTATGTTTGTTTGTTTTCCCACTTATGTAATTTACATATTACTTCGTATTATTCATATTATTTAGTTATTACTATCTTTTCGTTTTTTGTTTTTTTTGTTTTCGTTTTTGACCTATATCTCTCTCAGTCTTCGGTCATTATATTTGTCTTTATATCTAAGACAGATACACGTTTGTCTTGTAGTGAAATCTCGGCTCACCTATATGCATTTTCTAATGCTTTAACCTCCTGTCAGCATAGGCACTATATGGTTATGTCATTTTTAACTCCTACCTGTTTACTTATGTTTGCAGTATGACTTGACATGATTTATAAGTCTAATATTCCTGCTTATGAACTATTCTTCATTGAATTTTGGGTTAAAAGTCAGACTAGCATATTCAAAGTCCCAGTGTCTTTTTCCATGTCTTCTTCTGCTGGAACCTCTCTTTACCAATATTAACGCTCTCTTGTCTTTTGAAGTTCTTACTTGACTTCTTACGGTACCTAAGTCTCGCTTCAGAAACTTTTTTTTTTTTCCACTTTTCTACTTAAACCCTAAGTAAATGGGTTCCCATTATAGACGGGCTGTCTTTATATCTCTGTAAGTAAAATTTCTATAGGCACAATTTTTTATAATTTTAATAATTTTTTATATTTTTTATTATTATTATTTTTATTGTTTTCCTCTTAAAAGCATCCTACTTCATTTCTTTCTATCAGAATATTTGTATTTAGTCCTCTGTATTTACTACATTAACCTCTGACTAATCATTCAATATTAAAAGTATATAATAGCTACATTTAACATAATATTATTTGATTTCCTGCTTTCACTTTCTGTGTTGTGTATCAGAGGTATTTGAGTTCTCTGAATCCTCTAACTCACCCTGACTCTGTTGTAAAACTCTCATACGGAGGCATGGACCGCCGAGAGAGTCCTTGCGGGACATCTTTTCCCGTTTCTAAAGTTGTTACTCTTTGCATTGTTAACAAGTTTATTGTTAATAGTTTATCTCCCATTTCCTTCATTGTCTGTTATTTGTAATTATATTCCTTCAATTACCATTTTTACTCCATCATAAACTATTAGTTAACTTTATATTAAAATAAAGTTTACCTGACTTATTTTGTTGTCAGTGCCTCCCTTAAGTTTTCATAATTATCGTTTTACAGGTCTTTCAGCCTCTAACGTTCTGAAGTACGAGCTCTTCTCTGTAATACAGTGTGGGAGACGATCTGGCACGCACTACTGTTGGCTTTTCGAGTCTGAGCTATGTTCAAAGACTCTGTCTCTTTAACCGGTACACCTATTTTACAATAAAATCATCCTGGCTCTTCCAGGACCAATAATTATACTTTCATTACACTTTTTATTTTTATTTTAATATGCCAGATAACATCCCATTTGTCCCAACACATATTGTTACAGATTATAAGTCCTCCTTTTAGCCTGCATATTTCCACTTCATGAAACTGTCTTCTGACAATGTTAGGTACATTTCTTCTGTTTGTTTAAAGATATTAATATCAACTTGATATATAGCCTGTCTATCCAAGTCCGGTGGTTTAAATTCGTTTTAGCACTCTATCATTCGTAATATAGAAAAACATTTCTTAGCTGTTTGTTAACAGTCATTAATCATTATTAACCATTATTCAGAAGTCTTATTCTGTAATGTTATTACATGTACACATTTTTCCACTTCATGTTAGACCTACCTCAGTCTTTAAGTTTTTATCTCTATAGAGAAGCCTCGTTCCATTTTCTAGAACCGTTGTGTCTGCCTGAAAGGCTAGTTTTCATTTTAATACATGAGAATCTCCTCATGTTAGATATCTACATTGCTGGATTTCACTGCTTGCCCTGTCATAAGCGAAGCGTCCTCCACTAACAGGTCTTATCTTTTAGCCAGTCTCTGCCTCTTACTGTCTGAGGCTAGCCGTTTGAGACTTTCTGTCTCTCCTTTTTCACGGCTTTCTCAATCTTTACGGCTCTCTCGCTCATAAAGTTATTTGTTCTACGCGCGTTCAACCCTTTCTGGGCTGTCTATAAATAATCTCTGTTCAACCCTTTCTGGGATTTTCCTTTAAATAATCTTTTCTAGATTATTACTTTCTGGCTAAATTTCTCTTAGTCGACTTTTGTTTTAACCCTTCTGGGTTTTATTATTATTACATTAATCTTTGCCCTTTCTGGGTATGCATTATAGCATTCATTTTTCCACTCTCACGGAATTTTATTTGTATATTTTCCACTCTCACGGAATTTTATTTTTATATTAATATTTGCCCTTTCTGGGCTTTATTATAACAGTAATATTTTCCCTTTCTGGGTCTGTATTTTTAAATACTATCTTTTCCAGAAGTTTCTCTTAGACGTCATTTATTTTAACCCTTTCTGGGTTGTTCCTTTAAATAATCTTTTCTAGATTATTAACATTTTTAGGGTCTTACAGGTTGCCTTTTAGTTGGTAATTTACTTGCTTTCAAAGTTCGTAACTCCTATACTCAAGCGTACGAGTGCAGAAGCGAATGGGCAAGCATTGCTCGATCGACCGTGGCCAGGGGTCGATGGATCAATGCCCCTAAAACGTTGGGCGCCATGTTTTACGGTATGTACTTTACTCTTAACACCTTTTACCTATTTATTTATTATTCTCAGGTAAGGTAAAGAAAGTCAAATCTGACCTAAACCGTAAGCATTCAAAAGGTACTTACAATTTGGTCAGAAGACTCCTCTGTGGTATGTTCTCATTAAAAGTCTTCCAGCATCATAAATCTAAGTCTCAGTAGGCAGATTTTGTAATCAATTAAATTTCTTTTAATTGGTTACTTTTCTTTTTATAATAAACAAAAATATAAAAGGCGAATACAACTTAATCGTTTAAGTATAAAATACAATAGTCATGTGTTGAAACAAAGGTGTAGTAAGCTCTGGGCTTCTTATCTTCTGCTTGGGGTTTCTTGTCCCCAGCTCTGGGCTTCTAGGCGTCGGGGGCACTGGCGTATCAGTATCCCCAGAGGCAGTCCGTTCATCAGTCTTTTATACTCCTTGTTTACAACTGGCATTTGGTTGACACTCCTCCAAAGTTTCCCAGATCCTTCTCCAGTCAGGTGCAAGCGGTCCACCTCTTCATGTCCTTGAACTACAGTAAACTCAGCTAAGATGGCTGAGTTCATTTAAAGTTGTAGGAGTCTAGCGCACACACATAATCGCAATTTTCTGCTCCTCTTAACATGGGTTGGCACAGTCACATATACATAACCAATTACTGTACATCTATGCCAAAACAATATAAGCCATCTTTTACAAACAAAATAAATAACAACATTGAATGCAATGCATTACACTGGCTAAATATGTGTAACAAAAAGGCATCTATAATAAATAAGGAGGCAGGTAATTGCATTTTCTTGATATTATACAACAGTAGGTACACGCGTGCGTGTGTGTAGGTACACACATGCGTGTGTGTAGGTACACGCGTGCATGTGTGTACGTACGTACAAGTGTGTGTGTGTGTGTGTGTGTGTGTGTGTGTGTGTGTGTGTGTGTGTGTTTGTGTGTACGTACGTACGTACGTACGTACGCGTGATGTATGTGATTATCTGTATCTGTGCATATCTCTTTTACACAATTATTTTTGTTTTGAAATAAAAGTTATCACTGGTTTGAGTTTGTTTTTTTTGAGTTGGCATGCATAATATGGGATACAGACAGAGATTGACAATGTACTATATGTAGTTAGTTTAACTTAAAACTACTTTATTGGCATAAATGTTTTATAATAACCTAATGCACAAAAATAAACAAGAACTATTACAGAGGAATGATTAAAATAAAAAATATATAAGGTGCCATTAATGTTTACAGTAATTTTGTAATTTACACAGTGAAGTGCAACAGAATGTAAAAAAAACCTCTGTAATTCCTTATGTTTACCTTAGATCAGACATAGTTAAAACTATGGATATATGCTCAACTACTTTTTGCTGCTTTCATTATTACTTTAGAATTGTTTTAATACTTTATCATTTTATTAAAGTATTATTTCAAATTTGCGCAAGCGTTTTTAAGACGCGTGATGTCACCACTTAACGCAAATACAACGCCTGCGCTGTCAGCGCGATATGGCACGAGTTTTCAACCGCATTTCCTGTTTACCGTGGCGTCAACGTCATTACTGTGCCACTAACCAATGAGAAGGTGCGGCCCCGCCTCGATCGACGTCATCACTTTGCCCCTAACCAATGAGAAGCGTTATGGGCGGGGCTGCACGTGCAGCCCCGCCCCAGGTGCAGCCCCGCCCCGATCTGCAGGCTGCAGCCAGGTGTACTTGGAGATTTCAGAGCGGGAACATTTATTTTGTCTCGTAAGCCACGCCTACTCGAATGAGTAATGAGGGATATCAAATTTGAGACGATTTGCTTAAGACATATGCAATATATAAAACAATGTACATTACTGCATTCTGCTATTGAAATTCGACTCTGTTAGATTGAGAGAATTACAGAGATATGAAACTTGTCATAGGAAGATTGTAGGGACACCAAGTTACATAAGATATGCATAATTACAAACATTTTAAAGTTTTGATTAATACACGATAACATTGCAGATACACAAATTTGATATGGGAAAATCAAATCCTTGTTTATACATTTCTTATACATAAATGTAGGATTAACACTTTATTCCTACTCCTCTCCTGGAATCTCAGTTTGCTTGACATTCCATTAGGGCAATAAAAACAAAGTGGGGGGGAAGCCAATTGCCAGAGAATGTTAGTGAACATTCTCTAATTAAAACACTATTGATTAAAGAATACATTTCGAAACCACACCTCTATTATAAAGCAAACTAATCACACATACATTTCGGAAGGTATACATTCAAGAGCCATATTTCTATATGAAGTTGCACCCAAAGGATGTTTGGTGTGTGTGTGTGTGTGTGTCACATAGAATGTTTCATTATCTCTCTGTGGTCCAGAGAGGGGAAGGGGGTTTGGAATGCAGAACTTTGCAAAGTTAAGGGAAGGTGTTGCCTGGTTATCCTCCAAGGTGCAATAAAGTGTCGCGAAAGACCATTTGTTGCCGACTAGCTGGAGCCAAAGCATGATTTGCACTCAAGAGTTCAAAGTGCACCAGCTTTTGTATTCAAAAAGAAATGTTTTTAGCAACACAGAGTATTTGAATTAGTTAATTCAAACCAACGACGAATGATTCAATAGCCAATGTTGTTACAGTAACTTACAATTTGTGATTTTCTCCTTCAGTGATTCTGCTTGTTAACATCAGGTATTTTCAATAATGCTCAATAGTCACTTAATTAATCACTTAATTATCTCATTAACTTTAACACTCTTGAGTGTGGACTCATATACAATTCCAGCCCCAGGAGTGTTAATTTAACACCACTCCATCTGAAAGCAGGTGATGGCGATTTACTACTAATCAAGGGAACCGGCTTTACTGACGAGATGCGCATAACAATATCGTGCGATATATCGCCCATCCCTAGTAAATCTGACTGTTAAGTTTTACAGAATATTACTGTTTTTCCTTGATTTTACGGTAATCTACTGGCAGCTGGGTTGTTCTATACTGTAAAACCTGATGAGTTAGTTCAACTCAAACCGTTTGAGGAAACCGATTGCCTTAAATCAGTTTATTAAGTTTATTAACTCAAACAATTTAAGCATAAAAAAATATTTGATTTGTGTCCAAGTAACTCAATAACTCATTAAGATAACTTGGGTAAATAAAGTTAATAGTACTAAGTCCATTCAATTAATATAACACAAATCTATGAAGTACACTGTAAACCTGAATAAGTTGGCAGAACAATCAATTGCCTCAAATTTTTTAAAGTTCTGAAACTCAAAGTACATTAATTCATACAATTAATTTATAACTTTCATTTCATCTCAGTGTGAACACTTTTATTAGTATAAACTTAGCTTTTAATAGCTAATCTGCTAACATAGTAATTTGTTAACATACAGTGAGGAAAATAAGTATTTGAACACCCTGCTATTTTGCAAGTTCTCCCACTTGGAAATCATGGAGGGGTCTGAAATTGTCATCGTAGGTGCATGTCCACTGTGAGAGACATAATAAAAAAATAAAAAATAAATTCCAGAAATCACAATGTATGATTTTTTAACTATTTATTTGTATGATACAGCTGCAAATAAGTATTTGAACACCTGAGAAAATCAATGTTAATTTTTTGTACAGTAGCCTTTGTTTGCAATTACAGAGGTCAATCGATCAGTGTTTCAGCAGCGGAAAGACGCCAATAAAACATCTTAGTTTGTCACATAGCCTTATATTTACCTCAGGCAAGTCAGTCAGTGCCCACAGCTTGTTGGTTCCTAAATGAACTCTTGCACTAAATAAATGCACTATATTAGCCTATATAATATATTTTACTTAACAATTTAATGATTGATATCTTGATTATTTAATGTAGCCTATGTTTTAAATATCTGTCATGAAAATGACAGCAACTGTGAAAATATTTCAATAACAAATTAGAGTAGAAAACATAAGTTAATGAGAAAACTGCCTTATATATACATACATCTTCATTATAAAAAAAAAATTGACTGGCAGCTACGGCTTCCAAACAAAAAACATAAAATTAAAGTAAAATATGCTAATTTAAATACCGTAATGGAGGTAAGTGTTTGCTTTAGTTGGGCTCATGATCCTTGAGTTTTCATCATGAGTTTTTCTCTGGCTGCTTTAACTGTGTTTTATATATATTTGTTAAAGCAATAAATGCAGGAGAAGAATCTCATCAGGTGATGTTGGTCAGTTATTGGTGATATTAAAAGCATCACATGTTGACCTGATTCACTAATATGCCTTTGAGTCAATTCTCTATACAGAGATATTAGTTTCATACAAAGTCTATATTAACCCTTTATGGGGCAAGTAACTATATTTAGTCACTTCTGCACACATTCAAAATGCCCCCCCCCTGCCTCCGTTTGGAGTGCTAGAGTCATGTAGTTTGCTCTCAGCCAATCAGAGGAGATCAAGCTATCTGACAGATATTGACATCAAGGCATCTGACCAATCAGCAGTGGCCTGGCGCACCTCAAACACAGCCATCTTGCAGAAATCAAAAATATTGCTTTTTTGAACCTGGCTTCTCCCACAGTTATAGTAATAACATCATAACTAAACATGGTAAGTTGATGTAACTCACAAATTATTTGGTTGAATAGTTGTGTTAAAGATTAGGATTGCTGTTATTTGCATAGCATTTGTAAAAATTAGCTTAATGATTGGCTGAAAACTAAATGCACCATATTTGATCATATGCCCCGTTTACCTAAGTCGAGGAAGTGTCCATTTTTAGACATATGCCTTATGAATGTATGTTTTTTTTTAATTATAGTTAAATGGCATACACGGGTGCTTATTGTTCATGTGAGGCCTAGTACTGTGTGAATTGATTTTAATTACTGAATATTGGTTTGTGATAAAACGCAATTATGAGCAAATATAAGCTCATGACCATAGGTGAGAGTAGGAACGGAAAATCGACCGGAAAATCGAGAGCTTCGCTTGGCAGCTCCTTCTTCACCACGACAGACCGGTACATAAACTGCATTACTGCAGAAGCTGCACCAATCCGTCTTCAATCTCCCGTTCAGGCCTTCCCTCACTCGTGAACAAGACCCCAAGATACTTGAATTCCTCCACTTGAGGCAGGAGCTCTCCACCAACCTGAAGTGAGCAAGCCACCCTTTTCCGACTGAGGACCATGGCCTCGGATTTGGAGGTGCTGATTCTCATCCCAGCCGCTTCACACTCGGCTTCAAACCATCCCAGTGCATGCTGAAGGTCCTGGCCTGAAAAAAACTCGTTAGCGCCAACTAGTGGCCGATTTCTTTCAAAATTCTTACAGACCTCTAGGGCCATGAGTCGAACATGCCCATCGAGTTTCGTTCCGATCAGCCTCCGTTAACCTTGTCTAATAGGTGCTCAAACTTCATTGGCCGATGGCGGCCATGTTTTTTGAGATACTCCAATGTCCTCATAGACATACATGGCACCTTGGACCAAGACACTGCATACCAATTTTCAAGTCAATCGGACTAACGGTCAGGTGGTTATAGCCTGTTTTATGTTTTTTTTCATGTTATAGCGCCACCATGTGTCCAATCGCCGCGGATTTTTTACTGTGACCTCAGATTGACCTATTACACATGTGTACCAAGTTTGGTGAAGATACCTCATTTACTTCTGGAGTTATAGCCGTTTTAGTAAAATAGGCCCCTCCCACAACGTACGTTTTGGCGTCCCTTAGCGTCCGTGAATCGAAATTTCAACTTTTTTTCGATAATTATTGATATTCAGACTCTAGAGAACATTTCTGCACTGGTTTGGTTCCGATCGGGCGAAAAACCTGATGAGCCCAGCACGACAACATCATCCGCAAAGAGCAGAGATGAAATTGTATGGTCCCCAAACCTGAAACCCTCCGGCCCCTGGCCGCGCCTAGAAATTCTGTCCATAAAAATTATTAACAGAACCGGCGACAAAGGGCAGCCCTGTCGGAGTCCAACATGCACCGGGAACAAGTCTGACTTACTGCCGGCAATGCGAACCAAGCTCCTGCTCCTACAGGGACCGGATAGCCCTTAGGAAAGGGCCCCGGACCCCATACTCCCGGAGCACCCTCCACAAGATGCCCGTATCAGTACCTAAAGACAGAGATGTCTCTAAATAAATGTTCCTTGCAGTTTGTGCCTATAATAAATAAATGTTCCTTGCAGTTTGTGTGTGTTTGTGTCATATATTTTTTTAATTCACTCTCTGTAATTTATTTTACCCTAGACAGGCAAGTGCTCATATATGGTAACTTCATTGACCTTGATTTGCAATGCAAAGATGAAAAAAATGTATAATTTTTTTTTGTTTAAATGTCCTTTAACATCCCCCATTAGGGTTCTGAGGTTAAAAATTTGAATTTCCAAATATTTCAATGAGTGCCCTATAAAGGGTTAATGTCATACATATTATACACATGACCATAATTATATTGTGGCAGTTATAACATTATGATATTTAAAATACATATATACTATATAGAAATGTTTTGGGCTGGTTTATTTATTTAGGAGTATAGAGACATGAAGGATCAACATATGAATCTCAACAATGGTGACAATCAGCAAAGCTTTTTTTGTGACTTTAGTAGTTTGTATTGTGCCGAGTTCAGAGTTGATCAGAATTTTTTTCATTGTTGCGATTCATACGCTGATTCTTGATGTCTGAGTGAGCCTATATGATCCTGTCAAAACATTTTCTTTATAATGGCTTCGTAAACTCTATCAGAGTATCACAGCACTGTAGGATTTTCTGCACCATTGGCATGCAAAATTAACAACTAATATTTTACACATTAATCAGATATTAAACTTCACGTGGTAGCAATAAATCAGGCAATGATGACTATCACCACTGAAAAAGTACCCAAGTTCATCTGATCTGAGTTTCACTTCCTTGATTCCCACAATAACAAATATGTATCAGATACACAGTTAAAGAAACCAGAAATAAACTAATGTTAAAAACTGAAGGGTCAAGAGCCCAACTAAAGCAAACACTGATCACCAAAACACACCAAATTTTCAATAAAACATCAACTTCTAAACCTCTGTTAATTCTCAATAAGAATGTCCACCTATCCACCTAAATCCTAAAAAATCCACCTAAAAATGTTTAAATTTCATTAAAAAAATTATGAGTTAAAGAAAGAAATAAAGTCTGGATTGTAATAAGTGGAGATGCAGAGATCTTGAGAGATCCGGAAGTGTTTAATGTTCTGTTGGGATGTAAAGTGTTTCTGTATGGTGTGTTTTGTGTGTCACCATTGTGTTGAAGAGTAGAGCCTGAGCTTCAGTTCAGGATGAGCAAAAAAACACTGTTGATATGGTCCGTGTAACGCTTTGCAGTTCTTTGTTCAATTTGAAATTTAATAATCAGAAATGAGAAAACGGCCCGTTTTTTCAAAAAACCCGAAAAAACGAGATTTCGGCTTGATTTTTTGTTTTTTGGTTCACAGGCAAAATAACGAATAAATGACTTCAAAATTCGTTTTCCACATCTGGTCGGCCTGACACGCCCCTTTCCGCCGATTGGTCAAGCAAATCTGAGCATGTGACGTCATCAGTTGTCGCTCAGGTCAGGTCTGTTCAACAAAATAATAGTCCTCTACTATGGCTACAGATTCTTAAACTGTACAGGGCAGGTCCTATTGGGCTTTCTTCTGTGCAACTTTACACGTTTCACAGAAATCATTACATCAGAAATATTAATTATTAGTCTGCCACCAGCCTGTTTTATTTAGCTGTGTGTGGTGAAGCTGCGCTTGACAGCGCCGAGCGGGAGAGGCTCACTGACCAATGTCCAGTCAGCAGTCAGAACTTTTCTTTTAGACGCTCCGTTTTGCCACGGGATGGTGATTGCAAATACTGTAATGCCAATCGGCTGAGGGTGGGTACCGATGATGGTGAAATACATTTTTACTGAAACTGTAATCATATCCGCGACCCGCGAGAATGAGACAGGTGATTGACAGAACGGTAGCGGTGGCAATTAAAGGCGCAAGATAACTTATGTTAACAAAAACATAAATAAAAAAAGTGTTTAATATAAATGACTTTGTCTTTGTTTTATTGTTTTTGTTGTTTTTAATCAAATAATTGTGAACCACAAACTGAGCCTTCGTTTTAAAGGGCAATTTCCAAATATATTTTATTTATTTGTTATAATATGGGTATTTTATAATACAGCATAAATAAAAACAAACACACGTAATATGTATGCCTATAGGCAAAACACCACAGTTTTTTGGTTTTGTTTGTGTGAACTTTCATCCCCAACCATATTTCTTCATGCTCCACGCTCAGCACCCCTACTTCCCATGGTAGGCCTAACTGTAATTAACATGTAAAATCTTTGGTATATGTAATCTATATGTAATATTTAAAAACACTTTACAGTGTGATGGAAATAAACTTTTCTTAAAGCGTGTTGTATACTGTAATAGACAATTGTCCTGCAGAATGATGAGGTTTTTTGTAAGAAAAACATTGCGAGCAAATGTCGAATTGTTGTTTGAAATATAAATCAACAACGTAAGAGGCTTTAGGCTGTCTGATTAACTCTGTATGAACAAACACACAGCTTTGCAGTAGGTGGCACAGAAGCAGCATCTGACCCTGCATTTAGATGTACATTACACACTGTCTAATGCAGCTCAAAGGAGGCACTGTGAATTTGCATAGCAATTTAATTCTAAGCGGCCATTAAATGTGAAGTGACAACATGAAACACTACTTTCAATATATAAAAAAGCAAGTCAGCCTGATAATGATTGAATACCAATTTACTCATTTAGGCTCACAATAAGCAGATTACATAATTGTACACCAATGTCCAGTCAGCAGTCAGAACTTTTCTTTTAGACGCTCCGTTTTGCCACGGGATGGTGATTGCAAATACTGTAATGCCAATCGGCTGAGGGTGGGTACCGATGATGGTGAAATACATTTTTACTGAAACTGTAATCATATCCGCGACCCGCGAGAATGAGACAGATGATTGACAGAACGATAGCGGTGGCAATTAAAGGCGCAAGATAACTTATGTTAACAAAAACATAAATAAAAAAAGTGTTTAACCATTTCATGCATGAATTATGATAACCTCAGTCAGGATTTTTTTTTTTCCTATGTGTTTTTATTGCTCTTAGGGCATTGAAAACAAGATTTTATTTTTTATTTTAAATTTTACAAAATTTTCAAAGAGATTTTCAGATGTCCACTTGAATGGAGAGCATGCGTTTATGGTTTAAACTGAAGAGATATTGTATTAAATATAATACAATAATCAAACAGATAAAGTATGTGTATTTAACAAACTAATCAATTAAATTATATCAAATCATCTGAAAACTATAAAATATATACAAAAATATATAAATGCAAAATATTGCAAAGGCAATTGAACTCCATACGTTTTCTATGCAGTATCCTGACATTTAATCTCTTTTTTCTCTAATTGATCCTGTTCGAGTTCATGCTTAATAGTTTGCCTTACTGTCCTCTGAATTAAGTAGTTATTAGTAAAAATGGGGGAAACTGGATCAAGTTCCTGTGGAATCAATAAATGTTCTTGATGGCATGCATTGTTTCTCGTTTTTATTGTTTGATTATACAGCCAGAACTGGACTTCTGTTTGGGTTCCACCAGTAAGTGACATACCTTTACACACACACACACACACACACACACACACACACACACACACACACACACACACACACACACACATATATATATAGCCTATATAATTTTTTTTCATGGTATAATTATGTAATCTGCTTATTGTGAGCCTAAATGAGTAAATTGGTATTCAATCATTATCAGGCTGACTTGCTTTTTTATATATTGAAAGTAGTGTTTCATGTTGTCACTTCACATTTAATGGCCGCTTAGAATTAAATTGCTATGCAAATTCACAGTGCCTCCTTTGAGCTGCATTAGACAGTGTGTAATGTACATCTAAATGCAGGGTCAGATGCTGCTTCTGTGCCACCTACTGCAAAGCTGTGTGTTTGTTCATACAGAGTTAATCAGACAGCCTAAAGCCTCTTACGTTGTTGATTTATATTTCAAACAACAATTCGACATTTGCTCGCAATGTTTTTCTTACAAAAAACCTCATCATTCTGCAGGACAATTGTCTATTACAGTATACAACACGCTTTAAGAAAAGTTTATTTCCATCACACTGTAAAGTGTTTTTAAATATTACATATAGATTACATATACCAAAGATTTTACATGTTAATTACAGTTAGGCCTACCATGGGAAGTAGGGGTGCTGAGCGTGGAGCATGAAGAAATATGGTTGGGGATGAAAGTTCACACAAACAAAACCAAAAAACTGTGGTGTTTTGCCTATAGGCATACATATTACGTGTGTTTGTTTTTATTTATGCTGTATTATAAAATACCCATATTATAACAAATAAATAAAATATATTTGGAAATTGCCCTTTAAAACGAAGGCTCAGTTTGTGGTTCACAATTATTTGATTAAAAACAACAAAAACAATAAAACAAAGACAAAGTCACTTATATTAAACACTTTTTTTATTTATGTTTTTGTTAACATAAGTTATCTTGCGCCTTTAATTGCCACCGCTATCGTTCTGTCAATCACCTGTCTCATTCTCGCGGGTCGCGGATATGATTACAGTTTCAGTAAAAATGTATTTCACCATCATCGGTACCCACCCTCAGCCGATTGGCATTACAGTATTTGCAATCACCATCCCGTGGCAAAACGGAGCGTCTAAAAGAAAAGTTCTGACTGCTGACTGGACATTGGTCAGTGAGCCTCTCCCGCTCGGCGCTGTCAAGCGCAGCTTCACCACACACAGCTAAATAAAACAGGCTGGTGGCAGACTAATAATTAATATTTCTGATGTAATGATTTCTGTGAAACGTGTAAAGTTGCACAGAAGAAAGCCCAATAGGACCTGCCCTGTACAGTTTAAGAATCTGTAGCCATAGTAGAGGACTATTATTTTGTTGAACAGACCTGACCTGAGCGACAACTGATGACGTCAAATGCTCAGATTTGCTTGACCAATCGGCGGAAAGGGGCGTGTCAGGCCGACCAGATGTGGAAAACGAATTTTGAAGTCATTTATTCGTTTTTTTGCCTGTGAACCAAAAAACGAAAAATCAAGCCGAAATCTCGTTTTTTCGTTTTTTTGAAAAAACGAGAAAACGAATAAAGGGGCCGTTTTCTCATTTCTGATTATTAAATTTCAAATTGAACAAAGAACTGCAAAGCGTTACACGGACCTTGATATGTTTTATATGTTGCTTTATTTAATAGACAGTAACTGTTGATGATGCAGTGACATATGGTCACAGTAAATCATGTATAGTTCACTGCAAGAGATGCATTTTTTACAGTGAATGTGTTGTTTAGTAAAAGTTCAGGAGATATGACTGTGTTTCTGTTAAAATGTTTAATGAAGATGTCTGTAAAAGTCTTTTGCACTCTTTTAAATTAGGATATTTTACGTTCACTTGACGGTTTTTGTATGGCAGCCATTGCTGACAGTCATTTGACTGTTTTTGAAGTTTTTTTTTTACATTGAAAGTGTTTGATCGTTATAATTCAGGAAATAGCTGTAAAATAACAGTGATTTTCTATAAAACATTTAAGGAAAATTTCTGTAAAAGTTTTTTTGCACTTTATTTAAATTAGTATATTTTACTTTATTTTTATGGTTTTAGTTTGGCAGCCGTAGCTGACAGTCAATGACCTTTTTTTTTTTTTGTACACTGTATAGATAGTAATGAAACTGAAAGATGAATACATGTGTACACTGTAAAAATCCACCTAAAAATGTTTAAATTTCATTAAAAAAATTATGAGTTAAAGTAATGTAAATACATACGTTTTTCAACCTTACCTAAGAATATTGGGTTTTTTTGCGTTTTCTTTTTGTTATTTCTCAGGAGCTCAAGAGCAATTCAGCCACAACTCTTCTAACTATAGGTTGGCTTTTTATATATCAGTGAACATCACATGGATTTTGTATGTGTGAAACCCGGTTGTTTCTTGTCTGTGCTTCACAATAGCTTCACTAGATCTACTGGATCATCTGAGGGATTCGACTGAATCAAGATGCTGCTGATCATTGAAGCTCTTCTTCTCATTTCAGCTGTTCTACAGGTGAGCTTGTGTTTGAGTATGAATATTACAGACATGAATACTGATGATTAATCATTATGATTCCTGTCGATGCAGGATAACAGAACTGCTGCTGAAGGAAAGATATTTCCACTGGATATGGCAGATAATTCAGTTGATGACCAATTTAACAGGTGTACAAAGAAGATGGATCATCGAGTGCAGACAGAATTTCTGAAGAAGGAAATGTCTAACCCTGAATTTGTAAAATCTTGGAAAGATGCTGAAAAGAAACACAAGTCACCAGGAGATAATTTGTCAAAGAATCATTCAGTCGCCATTTATGTGTACACTAACTCAGCTTTTAAGCTATTTGAGAAATTCAATAATGCTGTTCGTACTGATAAACAAAAATATAAAGCCGGGACATATTCATGGTATTCACTTCACTTTTGGTTGACAGAAGCGATACAGATTCTGAAGAAAACACAAAGTAAATGCTACAATACTTACCGTGGTACTGGAGTTGAATTTGATAAGAATGTTAAAGGCAAAGAAGTTCGTTTTGGCCAGTTTGCTTCATCCTCTATTGATCGTACAGTAGCAAAACGGTTTGGAGCTAAATCTTGTTTTGAAATCTACACTTGTTCAGGTGCTGATCTGACAAACTATTCAAAGTATCCTAAAGAGAAAGAGGTGCTGATTCCTCCATATGAGACATTTACAGTCAGTGATGTGCAGCCAAGAGCAAAGCAGAAAGATCCCTGGTGTGACACTGTGTTCATTTTGAAAAGCTATAAAACAAGAAGTGACCCACTAAGCAAAATGATGTCCGAAAGACGTCTTTTCAATGTCTTTGTTACAAAAATCGGACGTTGAAATGACGTCCACTGAGGAGCCAGAATGAAAGTTTATATGACGTCTTTTTTTGACGTGTTCTGCACGTCCGATATAGACGTTCATCGAACCTTCGTACAAGGTTAAAACTAGTTCAGATGTGGCCATTGTGGACATATTTCAACATCATTTATGGTCTCATTTAGACATAATTACTTTGACTATTGCTGTCAGATGATCTTAGTGAGAATTAACAGAGGTTTAGATGTTGATATTTGTTTAATTTGAAGTGTCACCATTGTGGTGACCAGTGTTTGCTTTAGTTGGTCTCTTGGTCCCCTTTCTTTTTACTTTAACTTTTCTTTGGCTGCTGTAACAGTGTGTAACACAATTGTTGTGGCAGAGAAAGCCTAGAAAAAGTTTGAGGTGTTATCAGCTCAATGTTGATGATGACATAATCATCACAAAATGGGCCTTTAATATTGTATTTAAAGTTTTGTTTTTATATTTGGCATTAATAACCACCAACGTTGTGGAACTGCATTATTGGTGCCAAAAGCATTAAAATGATCACTTATTGGAAGGTGTATAAAGAGCATGTGCACAAGATGTTTTGAGAAAGTGTATCATGTAGTCACACACAGACATCAAGATTTTGGATATGAATCACAACAACGGTGACAATCAAAACAAAAAAGCTTGGGAATTAAGGATGAGTTTTGTACTATGAAAGCTACCCATCATGCATTGCAGCATGAAGCTTTTTTTTTTTTTTTTTTTCACCATTGTTGTGAATCATATGCACAATCTTGATGTCTGTGTGTGACTACATGATACATTTGCTCAAAACATCATGTGCACATGCTTTTTATATACCTTCAAATAAGTGATAATTATAATGTTTCTGGCACCAATAATGCAGTTCCACAAGGATGGTGGTTATTAATGCCAAATATAAACACATCTTTAAACACAATATTAGATGCCCATTTTGTGATGATTATGTCATCATCAACATTGAGCTGATAACACCTCAAACCTTTTCTAGACTTTCTCTGCCACAACAATTGTGTTACACACTGTTACAGCAGCCAAAGAAAA
Source organism: Leuciscus leuciscus (assembly GCF_965113295.1). Taxonomy (NCBI): domain Eukaryota; kingdom Metazoa; phylum Chordata; class Actinopteri; order Cypriniformes; family Leuciscidae; genus Leuciscus; species Leuciscus leuciscus. The sequence goes on along the minus strand of NC_138725.1, from coordinate 22,775,707 downwards.
GTTAAAGTAAAAAGAAAGGGGACCAAGAGCCCAACTAAAGCAAACACTGATCACCACAATGGTGACACTTCAAATGAAACAAATATCAACATCTAAACCTCTGTTAATTCTCACTAAGATCATCTGACAGCAGTAGTCAAAGTAATTATGTCTAAATGAGACCATAAATGACGTTGAAATATGTCCACAATGGCCACATTTGAACTAGTTTTAACCTTGTACGAAGGTTCGATGAACGTCTATATCGGACGTGCAGAACACGTCAAAAAAAGACGTCATATAAACTTTCATTCTGGCTCCTCAGTGGACGTCATTTCAACGTCCGTTTTTTGTAACAAAGACATTGAAAAGACGTCTTTCGGACATCATTTTGCTTAGTGGGGACCTGAACTGTGCAGCAAGCGGTGGAAACCAAGTTGCTTTTTTAAATGTTTTATTAATTTTAATCATTTTTTGCAATGTGTTTAGCTACTAATCAGATAAACACTGCATGTTTCTTGTTGTTATTAAACATCAAATTAATTGTCATGCTTTATTGAATCAAATATTCATGCGCTGGTCAGCAGTGGGAAAAGTCAAAGGAGCTGATTTAATATATAAGAATCAATCAAAATCCTAATCAAAGTGTGGTGTGATACCAGTCATCTATGATAAAGTATTGGCATTATCGTCTATTTTAAATGTTTTCTATTGAATGCAATTTTATGTTGGTTGTTGTATGTTTTCTCTCTAATGGACCTTGAGTCTGGAAATAAAGTTGAATATGAATATGAAATATATTGGAAAACTGAGATTTGAATCTCTGCAAAATATCCAGATAATACAACTTTTAAAATCATTTGAATTATATTGTCTCAACCAAATGTAAAACTTGTTTATAATATGTGCAATAAATATTGTGATTTGTAAGGGTTACAGTGATAACCTGAACACATTCAGAACAAAACTCAAGATCAAGAAAGTATGTGAAGTTCAATGATCTGCGATACACAGCAATCAGGTTTACAAGATTGACAACAGGTGTAAATATGATGATGATGACGGACAGATATTTCCACTGGATATGGCACTGGATTCTGTTGATGACCTTTATGTCGGTTGCAAAAAGACCATGAAATGTCTGGTTGAGAGAGAATTGCTACAGCATGAACTCGATAACTCGCCTAAATTCAATGTGTCCTGGCAAATTGCTGTAAATAATTTTAAGCCTCCAGCAGATAACTTGAAGGAGAATCATTCAATCGCCATTCATGTCTACACTAACTCGAATTTTGATCTATATCAGGATTTTAATAATGCTTTTCATAGTGATAAACAAAAATACAAAGACAGAACATACACATGGTATTCACTTCACTTTTTGCTGACAGAAGCAATACAGATTCTGAAGGAAACACAAAATGGATGCAAGTCAACTTATCGAGGAACAAAGGTTGAATTTGATGAGAACAGAGGTGGGAAATCCAGGGGCCAAAGAGTAGAAGTCCTGCCATAGGTTTATTCCACCCATGAGCTGCTGCAGTAACACAGCGGGCACCTTGATGTCAAAATGACGTCACGAAATAGGTCAAAAATGAAAGTCATATTGATGTCAAAGTTTCAATGTCAATTTGATGTCAAGATTTTGACCTAGAGCTGCTGATGTCATTTTGCCAAACAAAAAGGTGAAATGCATGGCCGTACACTTATTACCAGCTTCACTTAAAACTAACCAGATTTACTTTATTTAATTTCCGGTTTAATGAAATCATATTTTGCATTTTAAAGTCACCATGATGGTGGTTAGCGTTTGCTTTAGTTGTGCTCTTGACCCTTGCCTCTTTAATATATATTTTTTCTCTGGCTGCTATAATTGTGTGTTTATAAAGCACATTTGTTGTAGCTAAAAAAGCAGTGAGAAAATGAGATCAGGTGATGTTGGCTGTTTAGTGATGATGGTGATGATATCATCATGTAATTGCCTGAATCCCTGATCTCAATCAGTGTCTAATGTTTTTGAGGACTTGTGTTTTTGATGTTATTTTCTAATAGAAGCCGTTTAATTTTACAGCATGAGAGCAGTGATGTTTATCAAGTAATATAAAGGATTTTAAAAACATTTAGTGCATTCAACTTTTTCCTCTACATTATTACTCAGCCATCAAGAATCAGTGTGTGACTCTCAACAATGGTGACAATCAATGAAATGCTTCATGCTGCAGTGCATGCTGGGTATCACCAATCAAAACTCACCCATATCTCCCAGCATGCATTGCAGCTTTAATAAATTATGCAGCTGGAGTTGATCTGATTATCTGGATAGTTTGTTTGATTGTCACCATTGTTGAGATTCATATGCGGTTTCTTGATGTCTGTGTGTGTCTATGAACTGCCATAGATGACAGGGTTTTGTGCACTAAATAGTTTTTAGAAACCAAGTATATTATTTGATAAAACTTCTAGACATGTTGTAAAATCAAATGACTTCTACTATGAATAAAAAAATATTAAAACCACAAGTCCTATATAATCAAAGCATTAGACACTGATTAAGATTAGAGATTCAGGCAATTACATGATGATATAGCCATCATCAATAAACAGCCAAAATCAGCTGAGCTCATGGCTTGTTTAGCTACATCAAATGTGCTTTATAAACACACAATTATAGCATCCAGAGAAAATTTTATATTGAAGAGTCAAGGGTCAAGAGCACAACTAAAGCAAACGCTAACCACCATCATGGTGACTTTAAAATACAAAATATGATTTCATTAAACCGCAAATTAAATAAAGTAAATCTGGTTAGTTTTAAGTGAAGCTGGTAATGAGTGTACGGCCATGCATTTCACCTTTTTGTTTGGCAAAATGACATCAGCAGAGGTCAAAATCTCTACATCAAATTGACATCGACACTTTGACATCAATATGACTTTCACTTTTGATCTATTTCGTGACATCATTTTGACGTCAATGTTGACGTCAAGGTGCCCACTGGGAGGGTTTGTGTTGTGAAAAAAATATTAATGTGACAACACAATTGTTAGATTAAAATGCCTCAGTGAATCAGTCTATTTCATGATGATTATAAAATCATCAACAGGAAACCATCATCACCTGCTCACATTTCATTTTACTGCAAATGTGTTTGACAAACACACTGTCACAGCACCCAAAAAAAGACAAAAGATATAATCAGAGTTAAGAGCCCAACTAATGGAAACACTAATCACTGTTATGGTGACTTCAAATGAAACACATTTGAGTTAAACCTCTATTAATTCTCAATAAAACTTTTGTAGACGTCTGACAGAAATAAAGTCAGTCTGGTTAGTAATAAGTGAAGCTGGTAATGCTGTTTGTGGAGTTGTTTAATCCTCCTCTGCTGAGATCTTTACAGATTTAATGTTTATGTTAATGTTTACTCTTTGGCCCCTGGATTACCCACCTCTGGATGAGAATGTTCTGAACACAGAGGTTCATTTCGGCTCATTTGCGTCATCCTCTCTTAATCGTAGAGAAACAGAAGCATATGGATATACATCTTGTTTTGAAATCAAAACTTGTGAAGGTGCTGATGTGGCAAAATACTCAAGGTTTCCTGATGAGGAAGATGCAAAATACTCAAGGTTTCCTGATGAGGAAGAGGTGCTGATTCCTGAGATGTTTAAAGTTACTGATGTCAAGACAATAAGAGATGCAGGTCTCTGGTGTGACACTGTGTTTGTGTTGGAAAGCATTGGAGTAAGAAGTGTACTGAACTGTGATCTAACAGTAAGATCAAGATTTAGGAAGTATCGGTTTGGTAGACGCTTAGGAAGAAATAGGGCTGGGCGATTTAAATCGCGATGTTGTTATGCGCATCTCATCAGTAAAGCCGGTTCACCTGCTTTCAGATGGATCGGCATTTACTACAAAGAGCCGTAGTTAACTGACAAGCTGAGCCATATCGCATTAATATCGCGGACGTATCGCCAGCGATAATTAATGCGATATGGCTCAGCTTGTCAGTTAACTACGGCACTTTGTACACAGCAAAAACTCCAGTGTTAAATTAACACTCCTGGGAGTGTATGAGTCCACACTCAAGAGTGTTTAAGTTAATGAGATAATTAAGTGATTAATTTAGTGATGATTGAACATTATTGAAGACACCTGATGTTAACAAGCAGAATCACTGAAGGAGAAACTCTCAAATTGTAAGTTACCGTTATGACGATCAATGGTTGCTTTAGTTGGACTCTTGACCCTTGTATTATTAACTTTAGATTTTGTTTGTCTGTTGTTTCTGAATTATAATCACCAGTTGAACAAAGAAAAAAAGTGATCTGATGGTGTTGGTTATATTATGACAATCATCATTTGAACTTGATCACTGAATTCATTAAAATCCTTCTTTCTGACTTCGATTTATGTTGTTGGTTAGTGAATCTGCATAAATGCCCAGAATTTTTGGTATAATATAAAGGATTTCTTAAAAGTTGTTTTAAAAAAAAAATCATTCTTTTAGGCACACACAGATGTCAAGATTCAGTCTATGCACCTCAACAATGGTGACGAGCAGAATATTCAATTAGGAAAAGTAAATTACATAGACAATTCAGATCATAATTTATTCATACCGCAATGCATGATGGGAGCCATTAATGAGTTGTGATTGGTGGCAGACACTGCAACATGCTTTATTATTGTCACCATTGTTGAGATTCACAGGCTGATTATTGATGTCTGTGTTTTAAATGAATTTTTTTGAATGGCTTTTGATCAGAACAATGTTTATTAAATATTTAGAATTATAAGTAAAATACTGATAATCATAGGCTGAAGAATCACTAAACTGCTGTTAACAAGTTAAACCAAACTCTCTCAATAATCTATCAATAAACTATCTCTGGACTTTTTCATATCACAGCATGATTATGTCAAAACATAACCAATACTATAAGATAACATTTTACTTTGTTCATTTAACCCTCTGGGGACCAAAAACGCGCCCGCGCGTTTTGCTCGTTTTTTTTTTTAGCAATGAAAAATAAACACAAAATGCTCTGTTAATTTTGATCTTTCATTTTCGTGTAATACATCAATCGATCCTGTTCAGTTTCTATTTTTTTTCTGTATACTCACAATAAAAATAAAGTGTTTTGCTTTTTGACAAATAAAGAAAAACTAACATGATGCTATTTCTGCCTTCTCTCTGTCAGTAAACTCCCATTTGAAACGCGTTCGAAAATGATCTATAACTCCGCGAAAATTCAGTCAAACAGGGAAACAGACCCACGGGCATAAAGCTTGAGATCGCAGCTTTTAAATGAAGTAATTTATATAAAAAACAAATATTATCAGCTTCTGTAATCTGTATAAAAAGAGAGCGACTCCAGTCGAGCTCATTACGAGATGATTCACAGTAATTTGACCACGCCCCGGAGAGCGCGTGCTATTCAAACGCAAATTCTGAGAACCATTTCAGTCTGTGAAACGCCCCCACATCAGCTGTAAACAAAGAGGCATAATATAGCCTACCTTATGGAGAAAATTTTCCGTGCTGATATGAGGAGCAGATCCCGCTGAGGAGTGAGGTAGGCTAAGTTATCCTTTCTCAAGTGTTAATGTGGAATAACGTTATGGAATAACGTTATGGAATAACGTTAGTGTAGGCCTATGTAAACAAAAAGATGAATCGCGTTTCTATAATATGAATCGCGTTTCTGTGAGATGAATGAAGGGTACATATTTGTAAAGACTGTTTAGCCTAAATATGAATCGCGTTTCTGTGAGATGAATGAAGGGTACATATTTGTAAAGACTGTTTAGCCTAAATATGAATCGCGTTTCTGTGAGATGAATGAAGGGTACATATTTGTAAAGACTGTTTACCCTAAATATGAATCGCGTTTCTGTGAGATGAATGAAGGGTACATATTTGTAAAGACTGTTTAGCCTAAATATGAATCGCGTTTCTGTGAGATGAATGAAGGGTACATATTTGTAAAGACTGTTTAGCCTCAATATGAATCGCGCGTCTGTGTGTGAAAGAATAAACTGCTTTGCTAGAGCCTACTGAGATGAGTAAAAATCGACTGAAATATGTTGAAATAAAATGTATTTGTATAAGCAACGTATTAAACTGCAAATTAACATTTATAGGCTATGCCCTAATATTTCATAAAAACAACGTTACAGTCAGGCGAAGTATGAAAGACAATATTTTGTTGACTAGATTTGGGTACAGTTTTTACTGTAGAATATACTGTCACATCAAATAAGCTTTTCTGCTCATATATATAAAATACTATTTTGTCAAAAATAAAGTCATAGACTAAGATGTTCCAATGTTGGCTATATTCAAACTAATGAATATGATAAAATGTAGGCCTATAATCTTTTTTTTTTTTTTTACAAAGAAAGAGTACTTTTTTTGCAGAAATATTGCTGAAATTGTAATTATTGTTGTAATTGTAACCTTTTTAATAAAATAGCAAAACATATTTACAAGATAGATGTAAGCAAAATCTTAAATGGTCAATATAAGTGTTCTTCTAAATATATAGGCTATTTTGTCCTTGCATTGTGGCTCAGTCAGTGTCACACCTGAATGAATGGCTAATTATGCAGAGTCATTATGCAGAGTGGGTGGGACTGGGTAATCTAAGGTGTAAACTACTCCTCCCCCTCGCATATTGGCTTTCCAAGCAAAACCTGTTTTACACCATTTAAATCAATGTATTTTTTTTTGTGAATGATAAAGCAAGACTATTTTCACATAATTTTGAAGCTAGAACTCAAAGAGAAAACATCCATTAGTCAAAAGTCTTGTGGGCACATATTTTGTATGAGTTTTGTGGTCTTATTTCAGCAACTTACATTTTTATTTTTTTAAATAACCACGCATAAACATTATTCTCTTAAAAATACAAACATCTACATACATGTTGCTCGCATATTATGGTAGGCCTGTTTGTGCTATATAGAGTGAATTTACACCTTTGCCATTAACATGTTTATAAATAACTGAAAAAAGCACAAATGTCAGAGCATGTCAGAACATCTCAAGGGCCCCAAAAACAGCTTGGTCCCCAGAGAGTTAACTGTTATAAATCAATAACAGCAGACAAACAACAGTGAATATTAAAGTAAACATATAACGGTCTAGAGCCCAACTAAAGCAAACACCCATCACCTTAATGGTAACTTACAATTTGTGATTTTCTCCTTCAGTGATTCTGCTTGTTAACATCAGGTGTCTTCAATAATGCTCAATCATCACTAAATTAATCACTTAATTGGTGATGGTGATTTACTACTAATCTAGGAACCGGCTTTACTGACGAGATGCGCATAACAATCTCACGATATATATCGCCCAGCCCTAGTCCACACTCAAGAGTGTTTAAGTTAATGAGATAATTAAGTGATTAATTTAGTGATGATTGAACATTATATAAGACACCTGATGTTAACAAGCAGAATCACTGAAGGAGAAAATCACAAATTGTAAGTTACCGTTATGACGATCAATGGTTGCTTTAGTTGGACTCTTGACCCATGTATTATAAACTTTAGATTTTGTTTGTCTGTTATTTCTGAATTATAATCACCAGTTGAACAAAGAAAAAAAGTGATCTGATGGTGTTGGTTATGTTATGACAATCATCATTTGAATTTGATCACTGAGCTCATTAAAATCCTTCTTTCTGACTTTGATTTATGTTGTTGGTTAGTGAATCTGCATGAATTTCTTATGAGATTCACAGGCTGATTATTGATGTCTGTGTTTTGAATGAATTTATCTGAATGTGTTTTTATCAGAACAATGTTTATTAAATATTTTGAATTATAAGTAAAGTACTGATAATCATAGGCTGAAGAATCACTAAACTGCTGCTAACAAGTTAAGCCAAACTATCTCAATAAGTTTCATTTTTCAGATCACAGCGTGATTATGTTAAAACATAACCAACACTATTAGATAACACTTTACTTTGTTCATGTAACTGTTTTAAAACAATAACAGCAGACAAACAACAGTAAATATTAAAGTAAACATATAATGGTCTAGAGCCCAACTAAAGCAAACACCCATCACCATAATGGTAACTTACAATTTGTGATTTTCTCCTTCAGTGATTCTGCTTGTTAACATCAGGTGTCTTCAATAATGCTCAATCATCACTAAATTAATCACTTAATTATCTCCTCAGCCCTAAATGCCGCTCCATCTGAAAGCAGGTGATGGCGATGTACTACTAATCAAGGAACCGGCTTTACTGACGAGATGCGCATAACAATATCGCGATTTAAATCGCCCAGCCCTAGGAAGAAAGCGATTAACATCGCATTCAAGGTATAGAGGCCATGCGTTATCCAGTTTACAAAGAATTTATGAGGACCCTATGACCTTGGCACTGCAATTCTGCTCTTCAGTTTGAGCTGTATAATACTTATATATTAATAAACATATATTGAGTGCTGATTTACATGATTGCATCACATTAGTTCCACATAAATCAATGTCGTACTTCACATTTATCTGTCTATCTATCTACTCATTTAACATATATTCATTTAATAACTTTAAATGTTCCGATTTTTTTCTATTGCTGTTTAATCTTAAGTTGTATGATGTGTCTTCACAAATAAGTTAGAGACCAGTCAATGTATCCTTATTAATGTTTTCAGTGTCATAAGATAATATTGTGAAACAATAATTAAAACTTTAATTCAATAAACATTTATTCAATAAACTCTGCTATTTTATTTATTTATTTTATTTTTTGTCATGACTTTGTCTCCTGCTTCCTGTTCTCCCCATTTGTTGGTCTCTGGTGTTGATGGAACGCTTGATGAACACTTTTATTTTTTTAATATGTTTTTTTTACAGAGAAAATGCAGTATAATTTCACAAAATATATCTTTTTTACCAGAATAAAAATGCATGCATTTACACAAAATTGACATTTTCCAGTTAGGTGACGGAATGTGTGTTAAAGGAAAAAATCCTTCAAAATAAAGGCAATTTTCATGATTTTCATTTGCATAAATATAATGTTAACCTGATATGTCCATTACAAAAAACAAAAAAAAAAATACAATTTTCTTAGTATTGGAAAATAAAAGTTTTTTTTTTTTTTTTTTTTTTTTTTACAGGGAACATGTTGTTTCATTTCAACTTTTTTTTTTTTCATAAAACTGCAAAATTCTTCTAGAAATGCAGATATTCAGACCACTGAAAAAAACAGGCCTTCTTCTTTACAAGTAAACATTAGTTTAACCTGAGATGTGCATAAATAGGCCTATAATTAAGTGATAATGCTGTTAACAAGCAGAATCACTGAAGGAAAGAAGAGAACAGAAAAAAGAGACAAGCAGAAACACAAGTTATAGGATGCCCTCTTGTGGTGAATGTTACTACACAGAGAGAGTATTTGTCATCACCATGAAGCTCACCTACACAACAGGAGGAAAAAATAAATGAAAGGAATAGAGAGGAGAAAGCAGCCAGAGCAATAGTAAGACATGATTGTAAGACTTCCTGCATAGATGGTGTTTGTTCATTGTCATTCATTGTGCCTATTAGTGAATTAACATGTAACCAAATGAAGAAATTTATGAAAGTGACGTGTAACATACCCATCCAAGTGCACACACAGAGTACATTGCGCAACTTTTAAGAAATCCTTTGGATTCCATTAAAAATATTATAAATATTATGCTGTACAAGGACAGTGCTGCTAAAAGCAATACAATTAGGCTCTAAATGAGTTCAGTGATTCAGACCAAAAAATTATTGTTAAAACAACCAAAACCACCAGAGCACATTTTCTCTTTGTTCATCTAGCTGTTATAACTCAGTTACAGTAACCAAACTAAATCTAATGTTAATAACTTAAGGGTCAAGAGCCCAACTAAAGCAAACACTGATCACCATAATGGTGACTTAAACTATTGATTTTCTCCTTCAGTGATTCTGCTTGTTAACATCAGGTGTCTTCAATAATGGTCAACCATCACTCAATTAAGCACTTATTTATCTCATTAACTTTAACACTGCTTCAGTGTTCATTTAACTCTCATATTTTAACACTTTAACACTCTTGAGTGTGGAGTCAAATAAACTCCCAATTTAACGCTGGAGTTTTTGCTGTGCACGACTTTCCTAAGATGAGAATCACTCATCACGATTTCCCACTTACTTTTTATAATTTTCTGAATTCTGTTTGCCTCTGAAGACGTTCATGCCCCCGTTCAAGGTTAAAAACTAGTTAAAATGTGGTCATTGTGGACATATTTTCGACGTCATTCAAGGTCCCATTTATACATAATTTATACTATTGCAGATAATATAACAAATATATAATTATTGATAGGCCTTTTTGCTAAAAGCTGTTTCTGGATCTAGTCCACTCTAAGGTTCATTACTCGAAACTTTTAACACAATGTGCATTAGTGACATCTGGTGGTCACACTTGTTTATCTCCACCTTATACTACAGGGCCGTTGAATGTTTGAATCTGATTGGTTGACGAACGTTCTAAAGTGTGCAATTATTTTCAGGGAAACTCGTGCTAAAGTATCCAGGGCCCAATGAGTAGAAGTCCCACCATATGTGATGCGATCTGGGAAAACCCGTCGGATGTCGCGCTGGGCCGATTTCAGTAAATTCCAAAATAGTTTGAATGTCAGTTTTTTTGTCAAAATTTTTTTTTCATTAAATTATTATTCTATAACATCTTTTCTCTTATCTCTGAAAATATCTTGGCAAAATCCCCTTGTTTAGTGCAGAAAAACAGCGATTTATAGTGTCAAGCTGAAAATACTCTCTTTCTCTAATGCATTCTATGCGACCATTTTCTCTAACGCCTGGCAGAGGTGAAAAAAAAACAATCGCCGTATATCCCATGATACAACTGTCCGTCTCTTAACACTACAAAGATACACAGTAAATTCCACAGTGTTAAATCAACACTGCTCAGAGCAAATATGGTCCCACTCTACAGAGTGTTAAAGTAACACTAAAGCGGTGTTAAAGTTAATGAGATAATTAAGTGATTAATTTAGTGATGATTGAACATTATTGAAGACACCTGCAGTTAACAAGCAGAATCACTGAAGGAGAAAAGCACAAATTGTAAGCCACCGTTATGGTGATGGGTGTTTGCTTTAGTTGGGCTCTTGACCCTTATATGTTTACTTCAGAATTAGTTTGGCTGTTGTATCTGAGTTATAACTGCCAGATGAACAAAGAAAAAAAAAAAGTGATCTGATGGTGTTGGTTATATTATGAAATTCATCATTTGAACTTGATCACTGAACTCATTATGATCCTTATTTCTGACTTCGATTTATGTTGTTGGTTACAAAATAACTGTGAATCTGCATAAATATCCAGAATTTTTTATATAATATAAAGGATTTCTTAAAAGTTGTTTAAAACAAAAAAATCTTTCCTTTAGGCACACACAGACGTCAAGATTCAGTCTATGCATCTCAACAATGGTGACGAGCAGAATATTCAATTAGGGAAAGTAAATTAAATAGACAATTCAGATCATAATTTATTCATACCGCAATGCATGATGGGAGCCATTAATGAGTTGTGATTGGTGGCAGCCACTGCAACATGCTTTATTATTGTCACCATTGTTGAGATTCACAGGTTGATTATTGATGTCTGTGTTTCTAAATAAATTAATTTGAAAGTGTTTTGATCAGAACAATGTTTATGAAATATTTTGGATTATAAGTAAAGTATTGATAATCATATGCTGTTAAAATCACAAAGCTGCTGGTAACAAGATAAACCAAACTTTCTCAATAAGTTTCATTTTTCAGATCACAGCATGATTATGTCAAAACATAACCAACACTATCAGATCACACTTTACCTTGTTCATTTGACTGTTATACATCAATAACAGCAGACAAACAACAGTAACATTTAAAGTAAACATATAAGGGTCAAGAGCCCAACTAAAGCAAACACCCATCACCATAATGGTAACTTACAATTTATGATTTTCTCCTTCAGTGATTCTGCTTGTTAACATCAGGTGTCTTCAATAATGCTCAATCATCACTAAATTAATCACTTAATTATCTCATTAACTTTAACACCGCTTTAGTGTTACTTTAACACTCTGTAGAGTGGGACCATATTTGCTCTGATCAGTGTTGATTTAACACTGTGGAATTTACTGTGTAGTTTACCTATAAAATAAACCACACAACATGTACAGTGAATGTATTAGTGCGCATTTTGCGCCAATCCTGTTTAAACTATAACGTCACGCAGTTTTATAACAATCGCGAGATGGAGGAGAACAAGACAACAATAGAGTCTGAAATTAATACATTTCTGTCCAAATATCACTTATATCACAAAATATGGAACATTGAGACATTTCTGATGATGTGATTTGTTAAGATGAGAAAAGGTTACATAAAGTTACATTTTGTAATATGAAAACTTACAGCCCAATATAGGAGAGGAAACCACTAAAAGAATTTAGATTACCGTTTCCATGGTAACACAATGTCCAATTCCAAAACGGTGTTCACAGTAGGGCTGGGCGATTTAAATCGCGATGTTGTTATGCGCATCTCATCAGTAAAGCCGGTTCCTTGATTAGTAGTAAATCACCATCACCTGCTTTCAGATGGAGCGGCATTTACTACAAAGAGCCGTAGTTAACTGACAAGCTAGTTCACAGTATGAATGTTTAGTTTGTAAGCTTTCAAATGATACCTAATTTATGATAATTACTAAAATGTATGATATGAAGAAAAAGGCAATAAAAAAAGAGTGCCAAACGTCCCGACGGTGACAGTTAACACTAGAACGGCCATGGCGGTCATTTTGACCGTTTTGAATTTTATATCTGCAATAACTTTGTAGAAAAAATAAATACAATCCTGCTGGTACCTGACTTTTCCTAAAAGTGTCTGTATTTTCATTTAAAATGTTTTTCATATAAATTACACATAAGGCAAAAAAACAAATGAACATATTTACCTATTTCGGCCATAGACGGTCATATTGACCGCACGGAATTTTGCGGTATTATTATAGGCTATACCAATATACACAACAATAAAATGTGGTTAAAAATACACTAAACATATTCAACAACAAATCATTTAAATGTAATGATATTCAGAACAGAACAAGAATGAAAAAATAACTATAAACAAGCCAAAATGAAATGCGTTATAAGCGAAAGTGAAAGTAAGCGGCGTTAGGCTCACGTAACTTTCTAATTAGAATCAAAATGTTTCAACATTTGCGATGTATTTGGATGGTAAACTATTTCTTTATTATAGGCTTTGTACTTCACTCATGTTCCAATATCGACGGAAAAAATCATCCTCTTCACATGCGCAAAATGGTACGAATTGTAGGCTAGCCTAGGCTACAAACAGAGCAGTGGAATTTTTATGTTAGGTTGACTATTTTATTATTATATTTTATTGTGGCTATAATGAACAGGCTGCAATGTCAAGATTGCAATACTGGAATATGGTTGGGGTGTGTGTGTGTGTGTGTCGGCGGGCGCAACGCGATCGAACTGTGTAAACAAATATGGGCTACTCCGTCATTTTGTTCAGGACATCTACGGATATTATTTATTTATAAATGTATAATTAAACTTGTTTAAATGTACAGTTTGGTGTTGTTTTGTTTTTTAAAGACATATTAATACAATAAATGCATTAATCTCTCAATTGGGTATTTATCATTAAAGATATAGAGTTTGGAATATAGCGGTCAAAATGACCGCTTGCGGCAGTTCTAGTAGTTATGGAATTCTGGCACTTCTAGTGTTAATTAAACCTGTTTTTCTCAAAATTCCGTTCCAGAAAATCATAGCTATCGGCCAACTTCAGATAAACATAACTTTTGCTACCAACAAGCTATGATACAAATAAAAACAGATTTGGAAAGAGCTTGATACCAGCTTCCATATGATATCAAAACCTGTAATAGGTAAAATTTCACCATGTGGTGGGTTTTCCCAGATCGCATCACATATGTTTATTCCACCCATGAACTCAGTCAGCTGATTTCACTAATTAGTTCTCTCTCCTGTCTGAATTAGCAAATCCAGGTGATTGGAACAAAATACTGAGGAGGACTTTCTGAACCTGGACTTTACACCTCTGCATAGCAATGCCACATGTCAGCCAAGAGCAAAGAAATAAACCCGAACTGGACCTTATCGAAGCCACAAAATCTGTGTTTATTAAATATGGAGTAATTTCAGCCACAGCCTCAGATGAAATCAGAAGATATTCAGACTGAATAGAAAAGAAGACATTAAATATGTGAAGATCTCAGCAGAGGAGGATTAAACAACTCCACAAACCGCATTACCAGCTTCACTTATTACTAACCAGACTGACTTTATTTCTGTCAGACGTCTACAAAAGTTTTATTGAGAATTAACAGAGGTTTAACTCTAATCATGTGTTTCATGTGAAGTCACCATAACAGTGATTAGTGTTTCCATTAGTTGGGCTCTTAACTCTTATTATACCTGTTGTCTTTTTTGGCCGCTGTGACAGTGTGTTTGTTAAACAGCAAAAAAAGCTAAAGTGAAATGAAATCAGGTGATGATGGTTAGGCTATCTGTTGATGGATTTATAATCATCATGAAATAACCTGATTCACTGAGGTATTTTAATCTAACAATTATGTTGTCACATTAATATTTTTTTCACAACACAAACCTGTTTAAAGATTTAAACTGATTGTTATATTGCTGGATCTCATGCTGCAGTAACACAGGGTTTGTGATGTGAATATATTAGAAGAACAACATAATTGTTAGATTATAAAAACCTCAGTGAATCAGTCTATTTCATGATGATTATAAATCCATCAACAGGTAACCATCATCACCTGATCTCATTTCACTTTAGCTTTCTTTGCTGCTGCAAATGTGTTTGTCAAACACACTGTCAAACACACTGTCACAGCAGCCAATAAAGACATAATATATAATAAGAGTTAAGAGCCCAACTAATGGAAACACTAATCACTGTTATGGTGACTTCAAGTGAAACACAGAGTTAAACCTCTGTTAATTCTCAATAAAACTTCTGTAGACGTCTGACAGAAATAAAGTCAGTCTGGTTAGTAATAAGTGAAGCTGGTAATGCTGTTTGTGGAGTTGTTTAATCCTCCTCTGCTGAGATCTTCACAGATTTAATGTCTTCTTTTCTCTTCAGTTGATTTCATCTGAGGCTGTGGCTGAAATTACTCCATATTTAATATACACAGATTTTGTGGCTACCCACTAAGCAAAATGATGTCCGAAAGACGTCTTTTCAATGTCTTTGTTACAAAAATCGGACGTTGAAAAGACGTCCACTGAGGAGCCAGAATGAAAGTTTATATGACGTCTTTTTTTGACGTGTTCTGCACATCCGATATAGACGTTCATCGAACCTTCGTACAAGGTTAAAACTAGTTCAGATGTGGCCATTGTGGACATATTTCAACATCATTTATGGTCTCATTTAGACATAATTACTTTGACTATTGCTGTCAGATGATCTTAGTGAGAATTAACAGAGGTTTAGATGTTGATATTTGTTTAATTCGAAGTGTCACCATTGTGGCGATCAGTGTTTGCTTTAGTTGGGCTCTTGGTCCCCTTTCTTTATACTTTAACTTTTATTTGGCTGCTGTAATGTTGTGGCAGAGAAAGTTTAGAAAAGGTTTGAGGTGTTATCAGCTCAATGTTGATGATGACATAATCATCACAAAATGGGCATCTAATATTGTGTTTAAAGATTTGTGTTTATATTTGGCATTAATAACCACCAACCTTGTGGAACTGCATTATTGGTGCCAAAAGCATTATAATTATCACTTATTTGAAGGTGTATAAAAAGCATGTGCACATGATGTTTGAGCAAATGTATCATATAGTCACACACAGACATCAAGATTGTGCATATGATTCACAACAATGGTGACAATTAAAAAAAAAAAAGCTTCATGCTGCAATGCATGATGGGTAGCTTTCATAGTACAAAACTCATCCTTAATTCCCAAGCTTTTTTGTTTTGATTGTCACCATTGTTGTGAATCATATCCAAAATCTTGATGTCTGTGTGTGACTATGTGATACACTTGCTCAAAACATCTTGTGCACATGCTCTTTATACACCTTCAAATAAGTGATCATTTTAATGCTTTTGGCACCAATAAATGCAGTTCCACAAGGTTGGTGATTATGAATGCCAAATATAAACACAAAACTTTAAACACAATATAAAGGCCCATTTTGTGATGATTATGTCATCATCAACATTGAGGTGATACCACCTCAAACTTTTTCTAAACTTTATCTGCCACAACAATTGTGTTACACAAACACACTGTTGCAGCAGCCAAAGGAAAGTTAAAGTAAAAAGAAAGGGGACCAAGAGTCCAACTAAAGCAAACACTGGTCACCACAATGGTGACACTTCAAATTAAACAAATATCAACATCTAAACCTCTGTTAATTCTCACTAAGATCATCTGACAGCAATAGTCAAAGTAATTATGTCTAAATGAGACCATAAATGATGTTGAAATATGTCCACAATGGCCACATCTGAACTAGTTTTAACCTTGTACGAAGGTTCGATGAACGTCTATATCGGACGTGCAGAACACGTCAAAAAAAGACGTCATATAAACTTTCATTCTGGCTCCTCAGTTGACGTCTTTTCAACGTCCGACTTTTGTAACAAAGACATTGAAAAGACGTCTTTCGGACATCATTTTGCTTAGTGGGTACGATAAGGTCCAGTTCTGGTTTATTTCTTTGCTCTCTGCTGACATGTGGCATTGCTATGCAGAGGTGTAAAGTCCAGGTTCAGAAAGTAAAAGTCCTCCTCAGTATTTTGTTCCAATCACCTGGATTTGCTAATTCAGACAGGAGAGAGAACTAATTAGTGAAATCAGCTGACTGAGTTTATGGGTGGAATAAACATATGGCAGGACTTCTACTCATTGGGCCCTGGATTTCCCACCACTGATCTCATCTAAAGTAATCTGTGCCAATGAGACCACAACTTGTGTGATGTGTAGGTCAACGGATTCACATATTGATCAATACACTCTCAGCTTTTGTACCCTTGTGACAAAACTTTTATTTCCTTTATTTCAAGGCTACTCAAATATAGTGATAAGTTAAAATCTACCTTAAATAATGAAGGTATCATTAAAACCTTTAAACAACAACTTTTACAAAAAAATTGGGCCCCCATTTTGAGCCATGAATGAGTTTTGATTGGTGGCACCCATAATGCACTGCAACATGCTTTATTATTGTCACCATTGTTAAGATTCACAGGCTGATTATTGAGGTCAGTGTGTCAAAATAAAGTAATTTTCAAAGTCTTTTGATCAGAACAACTTTTAAGAAATATTTTAGACTATGTTGAATATACTGAAAATCATTTTCTGTAGAATCACTGGTCTGCTGTAATCAACAAGGTAGACACAACTCTCTAAATGAGATTTGTACTTCAGATCAAACTATGATTATGTCAAAACATAACCAACACCACCTGATCAGCTTTTCTCTTTGTTCATTTGAGAGTTATAACTCATATACAACAACCAAACAAAATCTAATGTTAATGGTTTAAGGGTCAAGAGCCCAACTAAAGCAAACACTGATCACCATAACGGTGTCTTAAAAAATATTTTCTCCTTCAGTGATTCTGCTTGTTAACTTCAGGTGTCTTCAATAATGGTCAATCATCACTCAATGAATCACTTAATTAGTTCATTAACTTTAACACTCTTGAGTCTGGAGCCATAAACTCCCAGGAGAGTTCATTTAACACTTGAGTTTTTGCTTTGTACAAAAACAATCACCATAGCACTGTCTACACCAGTGTTTCTCAACCTCTCCTGCAGGGACCCCCTGACAGGCCATGTTTCTGTTTTAACCTTGAAATGGCACACCTGATTCAATTAATGAGTATTTATTAGAGTAGGAAGAGTAGGAATTAGTCAATTAATCAATTAGTCAACTACTCATTAAGCCTTTAATTAATTGAATCAGGTGTGCCATTTCAGGGTTAAAACAGAAACATGGCCTGTCAGGGGGTCCCTGCAGGAGAGGTTGAGAACCACTGGTCTACACTGATGATTAACTGGCTGAGAAAACTAACCATTTCTTTGCTTTAGGTTAGGCAACCCACCACAACTTCAATGTCTCCACCAACCTCTAGCACCTGCCATCTCACCCTACACAGCAAAATATCCAGTGTAGTTTAGAGTTGTTTTTATGGTGTTAATTTATCAGAGTTAAAAAGTGTTGATTCTGGTGTTGATTTGAATCACATCAACACTTGCAGAGTAAATCAGTGGTCAGAGTCAGCGTCATTACAGCGAGTTGACATAATTTACACTGGTGATGAGTTGATCCAATTTCCGGTCCTTGCACATTATTTCCTTTTTGATTAATGGCGGACGACCACGAGGAGAGGAGTGTTCAAACAGGTATAATAGTTTATAACCAGTTAATTTTTTTTTTACCAATTTTCATGTTTATTTTACATTTCTCAACATTCAGAATAACATTAGTACGTTTTTCAACATTGCCTGCGTGCTAATTATTTCCTTTCAGATAATTAACACGACAGACCACCGATTGGATCTCGAGGCCGTTTTGATAGTTCGCTGGCAAACTGAGGTAAGAGTTGCAAAGTTTATGTTAGTTAGCTGTTTTAAGCTTAAATTTCCTTATATTTTAGAGTCAGGGATAGGTTATTTCTGTGATTTGTTTAACTTAGTTCTGTTAAATTAACGCAAATGTACGATCCGCATCCATATTCCCCTTATTGGGGCATACGTTATTTGTGCTGCCAAATAAGGCACAGTAATGCATTTTTATCTCCAATATTATAGTATAACTGTGCATTGTTCCACAAATAATCTCTGACTGACGCGCAAATCTTTATTTTTTTATTTTTTTTACGTTGACCTTGAACGCGCAGCTTCGGATGTTATACACTGTAAAAAAGAATACATTGATTTTATTAATATCTAATTAATAAAAATGAGGCAACAGATTACAAGCAATATTATTAATTAAATTTAACTAATTAGAATTGAGTAATAATTAGGGCCCGAGCACCGATGGTGTGAGGACCCTCTTGGAATTGCTCTGTTTATTAGGGCCCGAGCACCGATGGTGTGAGGACCCTCTTGGAATTGCTCTGTTTATTATTATTATTAGGGCCCGAGCACCGATGGTGTGAGGACCCTCTTGGAATTGCTCTGTTTATTATTATTATTATTATTATTCTTCTCCGCATTTAATCGCATTTTTGAGGGCCTAAACATGCTCGAAAACTCACGAAACTTTGCACACGTGTCAGAACTGGCGAAAATTTACATCTGATATAGGTTTCAGAATTGGGCGGGGCAAAATGGCTCGATAGCGCCACCTATAAAAGTTCAACGGAGTGCGCCTCCCGCTATGTTCCACGTACGTTTACGAAATTCGGTACATACATGTAAGGACCTAATACCTACAAAAAAGTCTCTTGGAGCGTAGCCCTAAACACAACAGGAAGTCAGCCATTTTCAACTTCCTCTCAGATTTTTGTGCAGTTTTTGCCATTTTCATGCCTCATACTTTAACGAACTCCTCCTACAGTTTTAATCTGATCATCTTCAAATTTGGTGAGTGTAATCTTAAGGCCTTTGCGACGTTAAATTGCGAAGATCTTGAGTTTTCGTCGAAGGGCGGGTCCTCGGCGGCCTGACAAATTTCGATGTTTCGCCATGAAACAGGAAGTTGCTGAAACTCAGGCATGGAATGTCCAATCTGCCCCAAACTTCACACGTTTGATAAGCGTTCTGTCCTGAACACATGACCATGCTCATATTCAGTTACAGTCATAGCGCCACCTGCTGGCAACAGGAAGTGACATGTTTAACATTGTTGTGAACTCCTGATAACATATAAAAAAGTGCCAGCAAGTGCTAAGCATGCTAACAACATACTAGACACATGCTAAAACATGCTAGCAAACACTTAGCTAATTGCTAAAGCATGCTATTACTGCAATTAAATAGGAATTTGCTGTAACTCAGGCACGGAATGTCTAATCTGCCCCAAACGTCACACATTTGATAAGAGTCATGGCCTGAACACATCTACATGAGAATATTCAGTTATAGTAATAGCGCCACCTACTGGTAACAGGAAGTGTCATGTTTAACACGTTGATGCCGTTCTAGCAACATGTTAAAAATGCCATTGACTTCTAAACATGCTAGAAACATGTTAAAACATGCTAGCAAAACTTAGCTAAGTGCTAAAGCATGTTAATTCAATGAAACAGGATGTTGTTGTTACTCAAGAAGGCAATGTCCAATCTGCGCCAAACTTCACACGTTTGATAAGCGTTCTGTCCTGAACACATGACCATGCTCATATTCAGTTACAGTCATAGCGCCACCTGCTGGCAACAGGAAGTGACATGTTAAACACTGTTGTGGACTCCTAATAACATATAAAAAAGTTCCAGCATGTGCTAAACATGCTAACAACATACTAGAAACATGTTAAAACATGCTAGCAAACACTTAGCTTAGTGCTAAAGCATGCTAATACTGCAATTAAATAGGAATTTGCTGTAACACAGGCACGGAATGTCCAGTCTGCCCCAAACTTCACACGTTTGATAAGAGTCATGGCCTGAACACATCTACATGAGAATATTCAGTTATAGTAATAGCGCCACCTACTGGTAACAGGAAGTGTCATGTTTAACACGTTGATGCCGTTCTAGCAACATGTTAAAAATACCATTGACTTCTAAACATGCTAGAAACATGTTAAAACATGCTAGCAATACTAAGCTAAGTGCTAAAGCATGCTAATATAATGAAACAGGATGTTGTTGTTACTCAAGAAGGCAATGTCCAATCTGCGCCAAACTTCACACTTTTGATAAGCGTTCTGTCTTGAACACATTACAATGCTCATATTCAGTTACAGTCAAAGCGCCACCTGCTGGCAACAGGAAGTGACATGTTAAACACTGTTGTGGACTCCTAATAACATATAAAAAAGTGCCAGCAAGTGCTAAACATGCTAACAACATTCTAGAAACATGCTAAAACATGCTAGCAAACACTTAGCTAATTGCTAAAGCATGCTATTGCTGCAATTAAATAGGAATTTGCTGTAACACAGGCATTGAATGTCCAATCTGCCCCAAACTTAATATGTAACATGCAAGAAACATGCTAGAAACACATAGCTAAGTTCTAAAGCATGTTAGAAATGCTAAAGGAAGTTGTTGTAACTCAAACATACAATATCCAATCTGCCCCAAACTTCACATACTTCATAAAAGTCCTGCACTGAACACATCTACAAAGCAATATTCAGATATATAACCCCACCTACTGCCAACAGAAACTGAACTGGTTAACACAGTAATGCAGTACTAACCACATACCTATTGTGTACTAAGCATGCTAAAAACATACTAAACATGCTAGCAACTACTATATACTGTATACCTCCTTAAATGCACATTGCCCAACCATGCTCTGTCTTCCTAAAGCCAACGAGTGACGATGGCACGGGTGCGAGGGCCCTTTCATCGCTGCTTGCAGCTTTAATTATTATTATTATTATTCTTCTCCGCATTAAATTGCATTTTTGAGGGCCTAAACATGCTCGAAAACTCACGAAACTTTGCACACGCGTCAGAACTGGCGAAAATTTACATCTGATATAGGTTTCAGAATTGGACAGGGCAAAATGGCTCGATAGCGCCACCTATAAAAGTTCAACGGAGTGCGCCTCCCGCAACGTTCCACGTATGTGCACGAAATTCGGTACATACATGTAATGACCTAATACCTACCAAAAAGTCTCTTGGAGCGTAGCCCTAAACACAACAGGAAGTCAGCCATTTTGAACTTCCTCTCAGATTTTTGTGCAGTTTTTGCCATTTTCAGGCCTCATACTTTAACGAACTCCTCCTACAGTTTTAATCTGATCATCTTCAAATTTGGTGAGTGTAATCTTAAGGCCTTTGCGACGTTAAATTGCGAAGATCTTGAGTTTTCGTCGAAGGGCGGGTCCTCGGCGGCCTGACAAATTTCGATGTTTCGCCATGAAACAGGAAGTTGCTGTAACTCAGGCATGGAATGTCCAATCTGCCCCAAACTTCACACGTTTGATAAGAGTTCTGTCCTGAACACATGACCATGCTCATATTCAGTTATAGTCATAGCGCCACCTGCTGGCAACAGGAAGTGACATGTTTAACACTGTTATGGACTCCTAATAACATATAAAAAAGTGCCAGCAAGTGCTAAACATGCTAACAACATACAAGAAGCATGCTAAAACATGCTAGCAAACTCTTAGCTAAGTGCTAAAGCATGCTATTATTGCAATTAAATAGGAATTTGCTGTAACTCAGGCATGGAATGTCCAATCTGCCCCAAACTTCACACTTTTGATAAGCGTTGTCCTGAACACATCTACATGGGAATATTCAGTTATAGTAATAGCGCCACCTACTGGTAACAGGAAGTGTCATGTTTAACACGTTGATGCCATTCTAGCAACATGTTAAAAATGCCATTGACTTCTAAACATGCTAGAAACATGTTAAAACATGCTAGCAATACTTAGCTAAGTGCTAAAGCATGCTAATTCAATGAAACAGGATGTTGTTGTTACTCAAGAAGGCAATGTCCAATCTGCGCCAAACTTCACACTTTTAATAAACATTCTGTCCTGAACACATGACCATGCTCATATTCAGTTACAGTCATAGTGCCACCTGCTGGCAACAGGAAGTGACATGTTAAACACTGTTGTGGACATATAAAAACATATAAAAAAGTGCCAGCAAGTGCTAAACATGCTAACAACATACTAGAAACATGCTAAAACATGCTAGCAAACACTTAGCTAAGTGCTAAAGCATGCTATTGCTGCAATTTAAAAGGAATTTGCTGTAACACAGGCATGGAATGTCCAATCTGCCCCAAACTTCACACGTTTGATAAGAGTCATGGCCTGAACACATCTACATGAGAATATTCAGTTATAGTAATAGCGCCACCTGCTGTCAACAGGAAGTGACATGTTTAACAGTGTTGTGGTCTCCTAATAACATATAAAAAAGAGCCAGCAAGTGCTAAACAGGTTATCAACATACTAGAAACATGCTAGCAAACACTTAGCTAAGTGCTAAAGCATGCTATTACTGCAATTAAATAGGAATTTGCTGTAACTCAGGCACGGAATGTCCAATCTGCCCCAAACTTCACACGTTTGATAAGAATCATGGCCTGAACACATGTCTATGCTCAAATTCAGTTACAGTAATAGCGCCACCTACTGGCAACAGGAAGTGACATGTTTAACACGTTGATGCCGTTCTAGCAACATGTTAAAAATGCCATTGAGTTCTAAACATGCTAGAAACATGTTAAAACATGCTAGCAATACTTAGCTAAGTGCTAAAGCATGCTAATTCAATGAAACAGGACTTTGTTGTTACTCAAGAAGGCAATGTACAATCTACCCCAAACTTCACACGTTTGATAAGAGTTATCTCTTGAACACATGTCCATGCTCATATTTAGTTATAGTCATAGCGCCACCTGCTGGCAACAGGAAGTGACGTTTAACACTGTTCTTGACTCCTAATAACATATAAAAAAATGCCAGTAGGTGCTAAACATCCTACCAACATACTAGAGACATGCTAAAACATACTAGCAAACACTTAGCTAAGTGCTAAAGAATGATATTACTGCAATTAAATATGAATTTGCTGTAACTCAGGCATGGAATGTCCAATCTGCCCCAAACTTCACACTTTTGATAAGAATCATGGCCTGAACACATCTACATGAGAATGTTCAGTTATAGTAATAGCGCCACCTACTGGCAACAGGAAGTGACATGTTTAACACGTTGATGCCGTTCTAGCAACATGTTAAAAATGCCATTGAGTTCTAAACATGCTAGAAACATGTTAAAACATGCTAACAATGCTTAGCTAAGTGCTAAAGAATGCTAATTCAATGAAACATGACTTTGTTGTTACTCAAGAAGGCAATGTCCAATTTGCACCAAACTTCACACGTTTGATAAGAGTTCTGTCCTGAACACACATCCATGCTCATATTCAGTTATAGTCATAACGCCACCTACTGGCAACAGAAACTGACATGGTTAACACAGTAATGCAGTACTAACCACATAATTATTGTGTACTAAGCATGCTAGAAACAGACTAAACATGCTAGCAACACTTAGCTGAGTCATGAAGCATGCTATTATCACCATTATACAAAACATTTTGTAACTGACTTTGACATACTCTTACTATATATACCTCCTTAAATGTACATTTCCCAACCATGCTCTGTCTTCCTAAAGCCACCGAGTGTTGATGGCACGGGTGCGAGGGCCCTTTCATCGCTGCTTGCAGCTTTAATTATTATTATTCTTCTCCGCATTTAATTGCATTTTTGAGGGCCTAAACATGCTCGAAAACTCACAAAACTTTGCACACGCGTCAGAACTGGCGAAAATTTACATCTGATATAGGTTTCAGAATTGGACGGGGCAAAATGGCTCGATAGCGCCACCTATAAAAGTTCAACGGAGTGCGCCTCCCGCAACGTTCCACGTACGTGCACGAAATTCGGTACATACATGTAATCACCTAATACCTACAAAAAAGTCTCTTGGAGCATAGCCCTAAACACAACAGGAAGTCAGCCATTTTGAACTTCCTCTCAGATTTTTGTGCAGTTTTTGCCATTTTCATGCCTCGTACTTTAACGAACTCCTCCTACAGTTTTAATCTGATCATCTTCAAATTTGGTGAGTGTAATCTTAAGGCCTTTGCGACGTTAAATTGCGAAGATCTTGAGTTTTCGTCGAAGGGCGGGTCCTCGGCGGCCTGACAAATTTCGATGTTTCGCCATGAAACAGGAAGTTGCTGTAACTCAGGCATGGAATGTCCAATCTGCCCCGAACTTCACACGTTTGATAAGCGTTCTGTCCTGAACACATGACCATGCTCATATTCAGTTATAGTCATAGCGCCACCTGCTGGCAACAGGAAGTGACATGTTTAACACTGTTATGGACTCCTAATAACATATAAAAAAGTGCCAGCAAGTGCTAAACATGCTAACAACATACTAGAAGCATGCTAAAACATGCTAGCAAACTCTTAGCTAAGTGCTAAAGCATGCTATTTTTGCAATTAAATAGGAATTTGCTGTAACTCAGGCATGGAATGTCCAATCTGCCCCAAACTTCACACTTTTGATAATCGTTCTGTCCTGAACACATCTACATGAGAATATTCAGTTATAGTAATAGCGCCACCTACTGGTAACAGGAAGTGTCATGTTTAACACGTTGATGCCATTCTAGCAACATGTTAAAAATGCCATTGACTTCTAAACATGCTAGAAACATGTTAAAACATGCTAGCAATACTTAGCTAAGTGCTAAAGCATGCTAATTCAATGAAACAGGATGTTGTTGTTACTCAAGAAGGCAATGTCCAATCTGCGCCAAACTTCACACTTTTGATAAGCGTTCTGTCCTGGACACATGACCATGCTCATATTCAGTTACAGTCATAGCGCCACCTGCTGGCAACAGGAAGTGACATGTTAAACACTGTTGTGGACTCCTAATAACATATAAAAAAGTTCCAGCATGTGCTAAACATGCTAACAACATACTAGAAACATGTTAAAACATGCTAGCAAACACTTAGCTTAGTGCTTAAGCATGCTAATACTGCAATTAAATAGGAATTTGCTGAAACACAGGCACGGAATGTCCAGTCTGCCCCAAACGTCACACGTTTGATAAGAGTCATGGCCTGAACACATCTACATGAGAATATTCAGTTATAGTAATAGCGCCACCTACTGGTAACAGGAAGTGTCATGTTTAACACGTTGATGCCGTTCTAGCAACATGTTAAAAATGCCATTGACTTCTAAACATGCTAGAAACATGTTAAAACATGCTAGCAAAACTTAGCTAAGTGCTAAAGCATGTTAATTCAATGAAACAGGATGTTGTTGTTACTCAAGAAGGCAATGTCCAATCTGCGCCAAACTTCACTCTTTTGATAAGCGTTCTGTCCTGAACACATGACCATGCTCATATTCAGTTACAGTCATAGCGCCACCTGCTGGCAACAGGAAGTGACATGTTAAACACTGTTGTGGACTCCTAATAACATATAAAAAAGTTCCAGCATGTGCTAAACATGCTAACAACATACTAGAAACATGTTAAAAAATGCTAGCAAACACTTAGCTTAGTGCTAAAGCATGCTAATACTGCAATTAAATAGGAATTTGCTGTAACACAGGCACGGAATGTCCAGTCTGCCCCAAACTTCACACGTTTGATAAGAGTCATGGCCTGAACACATCTACATGAGAATATTCAGTTATAGTAATAGTGCCACCTACTGGTAACAGGAAGTGTCATGTTTAACACGTTGATGCCGTTCTAGCAACATGTTAAAAATACCATTGACTTCTAAACATGCTAGAAACATGTTAAAACATGCTAGCAATACTAAGCTAAGTGCTAAAGCATGCTAATATAATGAAACAGGATGTTGTTGTTACTCAAGAAGGCAATGTCCAATCTGCGCCAAACTTCACACTTTTGATAAGCGTTCTGTCTTGAACACATGACAATGCTCATATTCAGTTACAGTCAATGCGCCACCTGCTGGCAACAGGAAGTGACATGTTAAACACTGTTGTGGACTCCTAATAACATATAAAAAAAAATGCCAGTAGGTGCTTAACATCCTACCAACATACTAGAAACATGCTAAAACATACTAGTAAACACTATAAGTACTAAACCATACTATTACTACAATTAAATATGAATTTGCTGTAACTCAAACATACAATATCCAATCTGCCCCAAACTTCACATACTTGATAAAAGTCCTGCACTGAACACATCTACAAAGCAATATTCAGATATATAACCCCACCTACTGCCAACAGAAACTGAACTGGTTAACACAGTAATGCAGTACTAACCACATACCTATTGTGTACTAAGCATGCTAAAAACATACTAAACATGCTAGCAACTACTATATACTGTATACCTCCTTAAATGCACATTGCCCAACCATGCTCTGTCTTCCTAAAGCCAACGAGTGACGATGGCACGGGTGCGAGGGCCCTTTCATCGCTGCTTGCAGCTTTAATTATTATTATTATTCTTCTCCGCATTTAATTGCATTTTTGAGGGCCTAAACATGCTCGAAAACTCACAAAACTTTGCACACGCGTCAGAACTGGCGAAAATTTACATCTGATAAAGGTTTCAGAATTGGACGGGGCAAAATGGCTCGATAGCGCCACCTATAAAAGTTCAACGGAGTGCGCCTCCCGCAACGTTCCACGTACGTGCACGAAATTCGGTACATACATGTAATCACCTAATACCTACAAAAAAGTCTCTTGGAGCATAGCCCTAAACACAACAGGAAGTCAGCCATTTTGAACTTCCTCTCAGATTTTTGTGCAGTTTTTGCCATTTTCAGGCCTCGTACTTTAACGAACTCCTCCTACAGTTTTAATCTGATCATCTTCAAATTTGGTGAGTATAATCTTAAGGCCTTTGCGACGTTAAATTGCGAAGATCTTGAGTTTTCGTCGAAGGGCGGGTCCTCGGCGGCCTGACAAATTTCGATGTTTCGCCATGAAACAGGAAGTTGCTGTAACTCAGGCATGGAATGTCCAATCTGCCCCAAACTTCACACGTTTGATAAGCATTCTGTCCTGAACACATGACCATGCTCATATTCATTTATAGTC
Source organism: Leuciscus leuciscus (assembly GCF_965113295.1). NCBI lineage: Eukaryota > Metazoa > Chordata > Actinopteri > Cypriniformes > Leuciscidae > Leuciscus > Leuciscus leuciscus. The sequence goes on along the minus strand of NC_138725.1, from coordinate 22,747,827 downwards.
ATAGCGCCACCTGCTGGCAACAGGAAGTGACATGTTTAACACTGTTGTGGACTCCTAATAACATATAAAAAAGTGCCAGCAAGTGCTAAACATGCTAACAACATACTAGAAACATGCTAAAACATGCTAGCAAACACTTAGCTAAGTGTTAAAGCATGCTATTACTGCAATTGAATAGGAATTTGCTGTAACTCAGGCATGGAATGTCCAATCTGCCCCAAACTTCACACGTTTGATAAGAATCATGGCCTGAACACATGTCCATGCTCAAATTCAGTTATTGTAATAGCGCCACCTACTGGCAACAGGAAGTGACATGTTTAACACGTTGATGCTGTTCTAGCAACATGTTAAAAATGCCATTGAGTTCTAAAAATGCTAGAAACATGTTAAAACATGCTAGCAATACTTAGCTAAGTGCTAAAGCATGCTAATTCAATGAAACAGGATGTTGTTGTTACTCAAGAAGGCAATGTCCAATCTGCGCCAAACTTCACACTTTTGATAAGCGTTCTGTCCTGAACACATGACCATGCTCATATTCAGTTACATTTATAGCGCCACCTGCTGGCAACAGGAAGTGACATGTTAAACACTGTTGTGGACTCCTGATAACATATAAAAAAGTGCCAGCAAGTGCTAAACATGCTAACAACATACTAGAAGCTAAAACATGCTAGCAAACACTTAACTAAGTGCTAAAGCATGCTATTACTGCAATTAAATAGGAATTTGCTGTAACTCAGGCACGGAATGTCCAATCTGCCCCAAACTTCACACGTTTGATAAGAGTCAAGGCCTGAACACATCTACATGATAATATTCAGTTATAGTAATAGCGCCACCTAGTGTTTAACACGTTAATGCCGTTCTAGCAACATGTTAAAAATGCCATTGACTTATAAACATGCTAGAAACATGTTAAAACATGCTAGCAAATACTTAGCTAAGTGCTAAAGCATGCTAATTCAACGAAACAGGATGTTGTTGTTACTCAAGAAGGCAATGTCCAATCTGCGCCAAACTTCACACTTTTGATAAGCGTTTTGTCCTGAACTCATGACCATGCACATATTCAGTTACAGTCATAGCGCCACCTGCTGGCAACAGGAAGTGGCATGTTTAACCCTGTTGTGAACTCCTGATAACATATAAAAAAGTGCCAGCAAGTGCTAAACATGCTAACAACATACTAGAAACATGCTAAAACATGCTAGCAAACACTTAGCTAAGTGCTAAAGCTCGCTATTACTGCAATTAAATAGGAATTGGCTGTAACTCAGGCACGGAATGTCCAATCTGCCCGAAACTTCACACGTTTGATAAGAGTCATGGCCTGAACACATCTACATGAGAATATTCAGTTATAGTAATAGCGCCACCTACTGGTAACAGGAAGTGTCATGTTTAACACGTTGATGCCGTTCTAGCAACATGTTAAAAATGCCATTGTCTTATAAACATGCTAGAAACATGTTAAAACATGCTAGCAATACTTAGCTAAGTGCTAAAGCATGCTAATTCAATGAAACAGGATGTTGTCGTTACTCAAGAAGGCAATGTCCAATCTGCGCCAAACTTCACACTTTTGATAAGCGTTTTGTCCTGAACTCATGACCATGCACATATTCAGTTACAGTCATAGCGCCACCTGCTGGCAACAGGAAGTGGCATGTTTAACCCTGTTGTGAACTCCTGATAACATATAAAAAAGTGCCAGCAAGTGCTAAACATGCTAACAACATACTAGAAACATGCTAAAACATGCTAGCAAACACTTAGCTAAGTGCTAAAGCATGCTATTACTGCAATTAAATAGGAATTTGCTGTAACTCAAGCATACAATGTCCAATCTGCCCCAAACTTCACACGTTTAATAAAAGTCCTGCACTGAACACATCTACATAGCGATATTCAGATATAGACATAGCCCCACCTACTGGCAACAAAAACTGACATGGTTAAAACAGTAATGCAGAACTAACCACATAACTATTGTGTACTAAGCATGCTAGAAACATACTAAACATGCTAGCAACTACTATACCTCCTTAAATGCACATTGCCCAACCATGCTCTGTCTTCCTAAAGCCACCGAGTGACGATGGCACGGGTGCGAGGGCCCTTTCATCGCTGCTTGCAGCTTTAATTAGGGCCCGAGCACCGATGGTGTGAGGACCCTCTTGGAATTGCTCTGTTTATTATTAGGGCCCGAGCACCGATGGTGTGAGGACCCTCTTGGAATTGCTCTGTTTATTATTATTATTCTTCTCCGCATTTAATTGCATTTTTGAGGGCCTAAACATGCTCGAAAACTCACAAAACTTTGCACACGCGTCAGAACTGGCGAAAATTTACATCTGATATAGGTTTCAGAATTGGACGGGGCAAAATGGCTCGATAGCGCCACCTATAAAAGTTCAACGGAGTGCGCCTCCCGCAACGTTCCACGTACGTGCACGAAATTCGGTACATACATGTAATCACCTAATACCTACAAAAAAGTCTCTTGGAGCATAGCCCTAAACACAACAGGAAGTCAGCCATTTTGAACTTCCTCTCAGATTTTTGTGCAGTTTTTGCCATTTTCATGCCTCGTACTTTAACGAACTCCTCCTACAGTTTTAATCTGATCATCTTCAAATTTGGTGAGTGTAATCTTAAGGCCTTTGCGACGTTAAATTGCGAAGATCTTGAGTTTTCGTCGAAGGGCGGGTCCTCGGCGGCCTGACAAATTTCGATGTTTCGCCATGAAACAGGAAGTTGCTGTAACTCAGGCATGGAATGTCCAATCTGCCCCGAACTTCACACGTTTGATAAGCGTTCTGTCCTGAACACATGACCATGCTCATATTCAGTTATAGTCATAGCGCCACCTGCTGGCAACAGGAAGTGACATGTTTAACACTGTTATGGACTCCTAATAACATATAAAAAAGTGCCAGCAAGTGCTAAACATGCTAACAACATACTAGAAGCATGCTAAAACATGCTAGCAAACTCTTAGCTAAGTGCTAAAGCATGCTATTTTTGCAATTAAATAGGAATTTGCTGTAACTCAGGCATGGAATGTCCAATCTGCCCCAAACTTCACACTTTTGATAATCGTTCTGTCCTGAACACATCTACATGAGAATATTCAGTTATAGTAATAGCGCCACCTACTGGTAACAGGAAGTGTCATGTTTAACACGTTGATGCCATTCTAGCAACATGTTAAAAATGCCATTGACTTCTAAACATGCTAGAAACATGTTAAAACATGCTAGCAATACTTAGCTAAGTGCTAAAGCATGCTAATTCAATGAAACAGGATGTTGTTGTTACTCAAGAAGGCAATGTCCAATCTGCGCCAAACTTCACACTTTTGATAAGCGTTCTGTCCTGGACACATGACCATGCTCATATTCAGTTACAGTCATAGCGCCACCTGCTGGCAACAGGAAGTGACATGTTAAACACTGTTGTGGACTCCTAATAACATATAAAAAAGTTCCAGCATGTGCTAAACATGCTAACAACATACTAGAAACATGTTAAAACATGCTAGCAAACACTTAGCTTAGTGCTTAAGCATGCTAATACTGCAATTAAATAGGAATTTGCTGAAACACAGGCACGGAATGTCCAGTCTGCCCCAAACGTCACACGTTTGATAAGAGTCATGGCCTGAACACATCTACATGAGAATATTCAGTTATAGTAATAGCGCCACCTACTGGTAACAGGAAGTGTCATGTTTAACACGTTGATGCCGTTCTAGCAACATGTTAAAAATGCCATTGACTTCTAAACATGCTAGAAACATGTTAAAACATGCTAGCAAAACTTAGCTAAGTGCTAAAGCATGTTAATTCAATGAAACAGGATGTTGTTGTTACTCAAGAAGGCAATGTCCAATCTGCGCCAAACTTCACTCTTTTGATAAGCGTTCTGTCCTGAACACATGACCATGCTCATATTCAGTTACAGTCATAGCGCCACCTGCTGGCAACAGGAAGTGACATGTTAAACACTGTTGTGGACTCCTAATAACATATAAAAAAGTTCCAGCATGTGCTAAACATGCTAACAACATACTAGAAACATGTTAAAAAATGCTAGCAAACACTTAGCTTAGTGCTAAAGCATGCTAATACTGCAATTAAATAGGAATTTGCTGTAACACAGGCACGGAATGTCCAGTCTGCCCCAAACTTCACACGTTTGATAAGAGTCATGGCCTGAACACATCTACATGAGAATATTCAGTTATAGTAATAGTGCCACCTACTGGTAACAGGAAGTGTCATGTTTAACACGTTGATGCCGTTCTAGCAACATGTTAAAAATACCATTGACTTCTAAACATGCTAGAAACATGTTAAAACATGCTAGCAATACTAAGCTAAGTGCTAAAGCATGCTAATATAATGAAACAGGATGTTGTTGTTACTCAAGAAGGCAATGTCCAATCTGCGCCAAACTTCACACTTTTGATAAGCGTTCTGTCTTGAACACATGACAATGCTCATATTCAGTTACAGTCAATGCGCCACCTGCTGGCAACAGGAAGTGACATGTTAAACACTGTTGTGGACTCCTAATAACATATAAAAAAAAATGCCAGTAGGTGCTTAACATCCTACCAACATACTAGAAACATGCTAAAACATACTAGTAAACACTATAAGTACTAAACCATACTATTACTACAATTAAATATGAATTTGCTGTAACTCAAACATACAATATCCAATCTGCCCCAAACTTCACATACTTGATAAAAGTCCTGCACTGAACACATCTACAAAGCAATATTCAGATATATAACCCCACCTACTGCCAACAGAAACTGAACTGGTTAACACAGTAATGCAGTACTAACCACATACCTATTGTGTACTAAGCATGCTAAAAACATACTAAACATGCTAGCAACTACTATATACTGTATACCTCCTTAAATGCACATTGCCCAACCATGCTCTGTCTTCCTAAAGCCAACGAGTGACGATGGCACGGGTGCGAGGGCCCTTTCATCGCTGCTTGCAGCTTTAATTAGGGCCCGAGCACCGATGGTGTGAGGACCCTCTTGGAATTGCTCTGTTTATTAGGGCCCGAGCACCGATGGTGTGAGGACCCTCTTGGAATTGCTCTGTTTATTATTATTATTCTTCTCCGAATTTAATCGCATTTTTGAGGGCCTAAACATGCTCGAAAACTCACGAAACTTTAGACACGCATCAGAACTGGCGAAAATTTACATCTGATATAGGTTTCAGAATTGGGCGGGGCAAAATGGCTCGATAGCGCCACCTATAAAAGTTCAACGGAGTGCGCCTCCCGCTATGTTCCACGTACGTATACGAAATTCGGTACATACATGTAAGGACCTAATACCTACAAAAAAGTCTCTTGGAGCGTAGCCCTAAACACAACAGGAAGTCAGCCATTTTCAACTTCCTCTCAGATTTTTGTGCAGTTTTTGCCATTTTCATGCCTCGTACTTTAACGAACTCCTCCTACAGTTTTAATCTGATCATCTTCAAATTTGGTGAGTGTAATCTTAAGGCCTTTGCGATGTTAAATTGCGAAGATCTTGAGTTTTCGTCGAAGGGCGGGTCCTCGGCGGCCTGACAAATTTTGATGTTTCGCCATGAAACAGGAAGTTGCTGTAACTCAGGCATGGAATGTCCAATCTGCCCCAAACTTCACACTTTTGATAAGCGTTCTGTCCTGAACACATGACCATGCTCATATTCAGTTATAGTCATAGCGCCACCTGCTGGCAACAGGAAGTGACATGTTTAACACTGTTGTGAACTCCTGATAACATATAAAAAAGTGCCAGCAAGTGCTAAACATGCTAACAACATACTAGACACATGCTAAAACATGTTAGCAAACACTTAGCTAAGTGCTAAAGCATGCTATTACTGCAATTAAATAGGAATTTGCTGTAACTCAGGCACGGAATGTCCAATCTGCCCCAAACTTCACACGTTTGATAAGAGTCATGGCCTGAACACATCTACATGAGAATATTCAGTTATAGTAATAGCGCCACCTACTGGTAACAGGAAGTGTCATGTTTAACACGTTGATGCCATTCTAGCAACATGTTAAAAATGCCATTGACTTCTAAACATGCTAGAAACATGTTAAAACATGCTAGCAAAACTTAGCTGAGTGCTAAAGCATGCTAATTCAATGAAACAGGATGTTGTTGTTACTCAAGAAGGCAATGTCCAATCTGCCCCAAACTTCACACTTTTGATAAGCGTTCTGTCCTGAACACATGACCATGCTCATATTCAGTTACAGTCATAGCGCCACCTGCTGGCAACAGGAAGTGACATGTTTAACACTGTTGTGAACTCCTGATAACATATAAAAAAGTGCCAGCAAGTGCTAAACATGCTAACAACATACTAGAAACATGTTAGCAAACACTTAGCTAAGTGCTAAAGCATGCTATTGCTGCAAATAAATAGGAAGTTGCTGTAACTAAGGCATGGAATGTCCAATCTGCCCCAAACTTCACACTTTTGATAAGCGTTCTGTCCTGAACACATGACTATGCTCATATTCAGTTATAGTCATAGCGCCACCTGCTGACAAAAGGAAGTGACATGTTTAACACTCTTGTGGACTCCTGATAACATATAAAAAAGTGCCAGCAAGTGCTAAACATGCTAACAACATACTAGAAACATGCTAAAACATGCTAGCAAACACTTAGCTAAGTGCTAAAGCATGCTATTACTGCAATTAAATAGAAATTTGTTGTAACTCAGGCACAGAATGTCCAATCTGCCCCAGACTTCACACGTTTGATAAGAGTCATGGCCTGAACACATCTACATGAGAATATTCAGTTATAGTAATAGCGCCACCTACTGGTAGCAGGAAGTGTCATGTTTAACACGTTGATGCCGTTCTAGCAACATGTTAAAAATGCCATTGACTTCTAAAAATGCTAGAAACATGTTAAAACATGCTAGCAATACTTAGCTAATTCAATGAAACAGGATGTTGTTGTTACTCAAGAAGGCAATGTCCAATCTGCGCCAAACTTCACACTTTTGATAAGCGTTCTGTCCTGAACACATGACCATGCTCATTCAGTTACAGTCATAGCACCGCCTGCTGGCAACAGGAAGTGACATGTTAAACACTGTTGTGGACTCCTGATAACATATAAAAAAGTGCCAGCAAGTGCTAAACATGCTAACAACATACTAGAAACATATTAGCAAACACTTAGCTAAGTGCTAAAGCATGCTATTGCTGCAATTAAATATGAATTTGCTGTAACACAGGCATGGAATGTCCAATCTGCCCCAAACTTAATATGTAACATGCAAGAAACATGCTAGCAACACATAGCTAAGTTCTAAAGCATGCTAGAAATGCTAAAGGAAGTTGTTGTAACTTAGGCATACAATGTCCAATCTACCCCAAACTTCACACGTTTGATAATAGTTATCTCCTGAACACAAGTCCATGCTCATATTCAGATATAGTCATAGCGCCGCCTGCTGGCAACAGGAAGTGACGTTTAACACTATTCTGGACTCCTAATAACATATAAAAAAGTGTCACCAACTGTTAAACATGTTAGCAACATACTAGAAACATGCAATCAAATACTTAGCTAAGTGTTAAAGCATCCTATTACTGCAATTAAATATGAATTTGCTGTAACTCAGGCATTCAATGTCCAATCTACCCCAAAATTAATATGTTATATGCTAGAAACATCATAAAACATGCTAGAAATGCTAAAGGAAGTTGTTGCAACTCAAGCATACAATGTCCAATCTGCCCCAAACTCCACATGTTTGATAAAAGTCCTGCACTGAACACATCTACATAGCGATATTCAGATATAGACATAGCCCCACCTACTGGCAACAGAAACTGACATGGTTAACACAGTAATGCAGTACTAACCACTTAACTATTGTGTACTAAGCATGCTAAAAACATACTAAACATGCTAGCAACTACTATATATACCTCCTTAAATGCACATTGTCCAACCATGCTCTGTCTTCCTAAAGCCACCGGGTGGCGGCGGCACGGGTGCGAGGGCCCTTTCATCGCTGCTTGCAGCTTTAATTATTATTATTCTTCTCCGCATTTAATTGCATTTTTGAGGGCCTAAACATGCTCGAAAACTCACAAAACTTTGCACACGCGTCAGAACTGGCGAAAATTTACATCTGATATAGGTTTCAGAATTGGACGGGGCAAAATGGCTCGATAGCGCCACCTATAAAAGTTCAACGGAGTGCGCCTCCCGCAACGTTCCACGTACGTGCACGAAATTCGGTACATACATGTAATCACCTAATACCTACAAAAAAGTCTCTTGGAGCATAGCCCTAAACACAACAGGAAGTCAGCCATTTTGAACTTCCTCTCAGATTTTTGTGCAGTTTTTGCCATTTTCATGCCTCGTACTTTAACGAACTCCTCCTACAGTTTTAATCTGATCATCTTCAAATTTGGTGAGTGTAATCTTAAGGCCTTTGCGACGTTAAATTGCGAAGATCTTGAGTTTTCGTCGAAGGGCGGGTCCTCGGCGGCCTGACAAATTTCGATGTTTCGCCATGAAACAGGAAGTTGCTGTAACTCAGGCATGGAATGTCCAATCTGCCCCGAACTTCACACGTTTGATAAGCGTTCTGTCCTGAACACATGACCATGCTCATATTCAGTTATAGTCATAGCGCCACCTGCTGGCAACAGGAAGTGACATGTTTAACACTGTTATGGACTCCTAATAACATATAAAAAAGTGCCAGCAAGTGCTAAACATGCTAACAACATACTAGAAGCATGCTAAAACATGCTAGCAAACTCTTAGCTAAGTGCTAAAGCATGCTATTTTTGCAATTAAATAGGAATTTGCTGTAACTCAGGCATGGAATGTCCAATCTGCCCCAAACTTCACACTTTTGATAATCGTTCTGTCCTGAACACATCTACATGAGAATATTCAGTTATAGTAATAGCGCCACCTACTGGTAACAGGAAGTGTCATGTTTAACACGTTGATGCCATTCTAGCAACATGTTAAAAATGCCATTGACTTCTAAACATGCTAGAAACATGTTAAAACATGCTAGCAATACTTAGCTAAGTGCTAAAGCATGCTAATTCAATGAAACAGGATGTTGTTGTTACTCAAGAAGGCAATGTCCAATCTGCGCCAAACTTCACACTTTTGATAAGCGTTCTGTCCTGGACACATGACCATGCTCATATTCAGTTACAGTCATAGCGCCACCTGCTGGCAACAGGAAGTGACATGTTAAACACTGTTGTGGACTCCTAATAACATATAAAAAAGTTCCAGCATGTGCTAAACATGCTAACAACATACTAGAAACATGTTAAAACATGCTAGCAAACACTTAGCTTAGTGCTTAAGCATGCTAATACTGCAATTAAATAGGAATTTGCTGAAACACAGGCACGGAATGTCCAGTCTGCCCCAAACGTCACACGTTTGATAAGAGTCATGGCCTGAACACATCTACATGAGAATATTCAGTTATAGTAATAGCGCCACCTACTGGTAACAGGAAGTGTCATGTTTAACACGTTGATGCCGTTCTAGCAACATGTTAAAAATGCCATTGACTTCTAAACATGCTAGAAACATGTTAAAACATGCTAGCAAAACTTAGCTAAGTGCTAAAGCATTTTAATTCAATGAAACAGGATGTTGTTGTTACTCAAGAAGGCAATGTCCAATCTGCGCCAAACTTCACTCTTTTGATAAGCGTTCTGTCCTGAACACATGACCATGCTCATATTCAGTTACAGTCATAGCGCCACCTGCTGGCAACAGGAAGTGACATGTTAAACACTGTTGTGGACTCCTAATAACATATAAAAAAGTTCCAGCATGTGCTAAACATGCTAACAACATACTAGAAACATGTTAAAAAATGCTAGCAAACACTTAGCTTAGTGCTAAAGCATGCTAATACTGCAATTAAACAGGAATTTGCTGTAACACAGGCACGGAATGTCCAGTCTGCCCCAAACTTCACACGTTTGATAAGAGTCATGGCCTGAACACATCTACATGAGAATATTCAGTTATAGTAATAGCGCCACCTACTGGTAACAGGAAGTGTCATGTTTAACACGTTGATGCCGTTCTAGCAACATGTTAAAAATACCATTGACTTCTAAACATGCTAGAAACATGTTAAAACATGCTAGCAATACTAAGCTAAGTGCTAAAGCATGCTAATATAATGAAACAGGATGTTGTTGTTACTCAAGAAGGCAATGTCCAATCTGCGCCAAACTTCACACTTTTGATAAGCGTTCTGTCTTGAACACATGACAATGCTCATATTCAGTTACAGTCAAAGCGCCACCTGCTGGCAACAGGAAGTGACATGTTAAACACTGTTGTGGACTCCTAATAACATATAAAAAAAATGCCAGTAGGTGCTTAACATCCTACCAACATACTAGAAACATGCTAAAACATACTAGTAAACACTATAAGTACTAAACCATACTATTACTACAATTAAATATGAATTTGCTGTAACTCAAACATACAATATCCAATCTGCCCCAAACTTCACATACTTGATAAAAGTCCTGCACTGAACACATCTACAAAGCAATATTCAGATATATAACCCCACCTACTGCCAACAGAAACTGAACTGGTTAACACAGTAATGCAGTACTAACCACATACCTATTGTGTACTAAGCATGCTAAAAACATACTAAACATGCTAGCAACTACTATATACTGTATACCTCCTTAAATGCACATTGCCCAACCATGCTCTGTCTTCCTAAAGCCAACGAGTGACGATGGCACGGGTGCGAGGGCCCTTTCATCGCTGCTTGCAGCTTTAATTAGGGCCCGAGCACCGATGGTGTGAGGACCCTCTTGGAATTGCTCTGTTTATTATTATTATTCTTCTCCGCATTTAATCACATTTTTGAGGGCCTAAACATGCTCGAAAACTCACGAAACTTTGCACACGCGTCAGAACTGGCGAAAATTTACATCTGATATAGGTTTCAGAATTGGGCGGGGCAAAATGGCTCGATAGCGCCACCTATAAAAGTTCAACGGAGTGCGCCTCCCGCTATGTTCCACGTACGTTTATGAAATTCGGTACATACATGTAAGGACCTAATACCTACAAAAAAGTCTCTTGGAGCGTAGCCCTAAACACAACAGGAAGTCAGCCATTTTCAACTTCCTCTCAGATTTTTGTGCAGTTTTTGCCATTTTCATGCCTCGTACTTTAACGAACTCCTCCTACAGTTTTAATCTGATCATCTTCAAATTTGGTGAGTGTAATCTTAAGGCCTTTGCGACGTTAAATTGCGAAGATCTTGAGTTTTCGTCGAAGGGCGGGTCCTCGGCGGCCTGACAAATTTCGATGTTTCGCCATGAAACAGGAAGTTGCTGAAACTCAGGCATGGAATGTCCAATCTGCGCCAAACTTCACACGTTTGATAAGCGTTCTGTCCTGAACACATGACCATGCTCATATTCAGTTACAGTCATAGCGCCACCTGCTGGCAACAGGAAGTGACATGTTTAACACTGTTGTGAACTCCTGATAACATATAAAAAAGTGCCAGCAAGTGCTAAGCATGCTAACAACATACTAGACACATGTTAAAACATGCTAGCAAACACTTAGCTAATTGCTAAAGCATGCTATTACTGCAATTAAATAGGAATTTGCTGTAACTCAGGCACGGAATGTCCAATCTGCCCCAAACGTCACACGTTTGATAAGAGTCATGGCCTGAACACATCTACATGAGAATATTCAGTTATAGTAATAGCGCCACCTACTGGTAACAGGAAGTGTCATGTTTAACACGTTGATGCCGTTCTAGCAACATGTTAAAAATGCCATTGACTTCTAAACATGCTAGAAACATGTTAAAACATGCTAGCAAAACTTAGCTAAGTGCTAAAGCATGTTAATTCAATGAAACAGGATGTTGTTGTTATTCAAGAAGGCAATGTCCAATCTGCGCCAAACTTCACACTTTTGATAAGCGTTCTGTCCTGAACACATGACCATGCTCATATTCAGTTACAGTCATAGCGCCACCTGCTGGCAACAGGAAGTGACATGTTAAACACTGTTGTGGACTCCTAATAACATATAAAAAAGTTCCAGCATTTGCTAAACATGCTAACAACATACTAGAAACATGTTAAAACATGCTAGCAAACACTTAGCTTAGTGCTAAAGCATGCTAATACTGCAATTAAATAGGAATTTGCTGAAACACAGGCACGGAATGTCCAGTCTGCCCCAAACGTCACACGTTTGATAAGAGTCATGGCCTGAACACATCTACATGAGAATATTCAGTTATAGTAATAGCGCCACCTACTGGTAACAGGAAGTGTCATGTTTAACACGTTGATGCCGTTCTAGCAACATGTTAAAAATGCCATTGACTTCTAAACATGCTAGAAACATGTTAAAACATGCTAGCAAAACTTAGCTAAGTGCTAAAGCATGTTAATTCAATGAAACAGGATGTTGTTGTTACTCAAGAAGGCAATGTCCAATCTGCGCCAAACTTCACTCTTTTGATAAGCGTTCTGTCCTGAACACATGACCATGCTCATATTCAGTTACAGTCATAGCGCCACCTGCTGGCAACAGGAAGTGACATGTTAAACACTGTTGTGGACTCCTAATAACATATAAAAAAGTTCCAGCATGTGCTAAACATGCTAACAACATACTAGAAACATGTTAAAACATGCTAGCAAACACTTAGCTTAGTGCTAAAGCATGCTAATACTGCAATTAAATAGGAATTTGCTGTAACACAGGCACGGAATGTCCAGTCTGCCCCAAACTTCACACGTTTGATAAGAGTCATGGCCTGAACACATCTACATGAGAATATTCAGTTATAGTAATAGCGCCACCTACTGGTAACAGGAAGTGTCATGTTTAACACGTTGATGCCGTTCTAGCAACATGTTAAAAATACCATTGACTTCTAAACATGCTAGAAACATGTTAAAACATGCTAGCAATACTAAGCTAAGTGCTAAAGCATGCTAATATAATGAAACAGGATGTTGTTGTTACTCAAGAAGGCAATGTCCAATCTGCGCCAAACTTCACACTTTTGATAAGCGTTCTGTCTTGAACACATGACAATGCTCATATTCAGTTACAGTCAAAGCGCCACCTGCTGGCAACAGGAAGTGACATGTTAAACACTGTTGTGGACTCCTAATAACATATAAAAAAAATGCCAGTAGGTGCTTAACATCCTACCAACATACTAGAAACATGCTAAAACATACTAGTAAACACTATAAGTACTAAACCATACTATTACTACAATTAAATATGAATTTGCTGTAACTCAAACATACAATATCCAATCTGCCCCAAACTTCACATACTTGATAAAAGTCCTGCACTGAACACATCTACAAAGCAATATTTAGATATATAACCCCACCTACTGCCAACAGAAACTGAACTGGTTAACACAGTAATGCAGTACTAACCACATACCTATTGTGTACTAAGCATGCTAAAAACATACTAAACATGCTAGCAACTACTATATACTGTATACCTCCTTAAATGCACATTGCCCAACCATGCTCTGTCTTCCTAAAGCCAACGAGTGACGATGGCACGGGTGCGAGGGCCCTTTCATCGCTGCTTGCAGCTTTAATTATTATTATTATTATTCTTCTCCGCATTTAATCACATTTTTGAGGGCCTAAACATGCTCGAAAACTCACGAAACTTTGCACACGCGTCAGAACTGGCGAAAATTTACATCTGATATAGGTTTCAGAATTGGGCGGGGCAAAATGGCTCGATAGCGCCACCTATAAAAGTTCAACGGAGTGCGCCTCCCGCTATGTTCCACGTACGTTTACGAAATTCGGTACATACATGTAAGGACCTAATACCTACAAAAAAGTCTCTTGGAGCGTAGCCCTAAACACAACAGGAAGTCAGCCATTTTCAACTTCCTCTCAGATTTTTGTGCAGTTTTTGCCATTTTCATGCCTCGTACTTTAACGAACTCCTCCTACAGTTTTAATCTGATCATCTTCAAATTTGGTGAGTGTAATCTTAAGGCCTTTGCGACGTTAAATTGCGAAGATCTTGAGTTTTCGTCGAAGGGCGGGTCCTCGGTGGCCTGACAAATTTCGATGTTTCGCCATGAAACAGGAAGTTGCTGAAACTCAGGCATGGAATGTCCAATCTGCCCCAAACTTCACACGTTTGATAAGCGTTCTGTCCTGAACACATGACCATGCTCGTATTCAGTTACAGTCATAGCGCCACCTGCTGGCAACAGGAAGTGACATGTTTAACACTGTTGTGAACTCCTGATAACATATAAAAAAGTGCCAGCAAGTGCTAAACATGCTAACAACATACTAGACACATGCTAAAACATGCTAGCAAACACTTAGCTAATTGCTAAAGCATGCTATTACTGCAATTAAATAGGAATTTGCTGTAACTCAGGCACGGAATGTCCAATCTGCCCCAAACGTCACACGTTTGATAAGAGTCATGGCCTGAACACATCTACATGAGAATATTCAGTTATAGTAATAGCGCCACCTACTGGTAACAGGAAGTGTCATGTTTAACACGTTGATGCCGTTCTAGCAACATGTTAAAAATGCCATTGACTTCTAAACATGCTAGAAACATGTTAAAACATGCTAGCAAAACTTAGCTAAGTGCTAAAGCATGTTAATTCAATGAAACAGGATGTTGTTGTTATTCAAGAAGGCAATGTCCAATCTGCGCCAAACTTCACACTTTTGATAAGCGTTCTGTCCTGAACACATGACCATGCTCATATTCAGTTACAGTCATAGCGCCACCTGCTGGCAACAGGAAGTGACATGTTAAACACTGTTGTGGACTCCTAATAACATATAAAAAAGTTCCAGCATGTGCCAAACATGCTAACAACATACTAGAAACATGTTAAAACATGCTAGCAAACACTTAGCTTAGTGCTAAAGCATGCTAATACTGCAATTAAATAGGAATTTGCTGAAACACAGGCACGGAATGTCCAGTCTGCCCCAAACGTCACACGTTTGATAAGAGTCATGGCCTGAACACATCTACATGAGAATATTCAGTTATAGTAATAGCGCCACCTACTGGTAACAGGAAGTGTCATGTTTAACACGTTGATGCCGTTCTAGCAACATGTTAAAAATGCCATTGACTTCTAAACATGCTAGAAACATGTTAAAACATGCTAGCAAAACTTAGCTAAGTGCTAAAGCATGTTAATTCAATGAAACAGGATGTTGTTGTTACTCAAGAAGGCAATGTCCAATCTGCGCCAAACTTCACTCTTTTGATAAGCGTTCTGTCCTGAACACATGACCATGCTCATATTCAGTTACAGTCATAGCGTCACCTGCTGGCAACAGGAAGTGACATGTTAAACACTGTTGTGGACTCCTAATAACATATAAAAAAGTTCCAGCATGTGCTAAACATGCTAACAACATACTAGAAACATGTTAAAACATGCTAGCAAACACTTAGCTTAGTGCTAAAGCATGCTAATACTGCAATTAATTAGGAATTTGCTGTAACACAGGCACGGAATGTCCAGTCTGCCCCAAACTTCACACGTTTGATAAGAGTCATGGCCTGAACACATCTACATGAGAATATTCAGTTATAGTAATAGCGCCACCTACTGGTAACAGGAAGTGTCATGTTTAACACGTTGATGCCGTTCTAGCAACATGTTAAAAATACCATTGACTTCTAAACATGCTAGAAACATGTTAAAACATGCTAGCAATACTAAGCTAAGTGCTAAAGCATGCTAATATAATGAAACAGGATGTTGTTGTTACTCAAGAAGGCAATGTCCAATCTGCGCCAAACTTCACACTTTTGATAAGCGTTCTGTCTTGAACACATGACAATGCTCATATTCAGTTACAGTCAAAGCGCCACCTGCTGGCAACAGGAAGTGACATGTTAAACACTGTTGTGGACTCCTAATAACATATAAAAAAAATGCCAGTAGGTGCTTAACATCCTACCAACATACTAGAAACATGCTAAAACATACTAGTAAACACTATAAGTACTAAACCATACTATTACTACAATTAAATATGAATTTGCTGTAACTCAAACATACAATATCCAATCTGCCCCAAACTTCACATACTTGATAAAAGTCCTGCACTGAACACATCTACAAAGCAATATTCAGATATATAACCCCACCTACTGCCAACAGAAACTGAACTGGTTAACACAGTAATGCAGTACTAACCACATACCTATTGTGTACTAAGCATGCTAAAAACATACTAAACATGCTAGCAACTACTATATACTGTATACCTCCTTAAATGCACATTGCCCAACCATGCTCTGTCTTCCTAAAGCCAACGAGTGACGATGGCACGGGTGCGAGGGCCCTTTCATCGCTGCTTGCAGCTTTAATTAGGGCCCGAGCACCGATGGTGTGAGGACCCTCTTGGAATTGCTCTGTTTATTATTATTATTCTTCTCCGCATTTAATTGCATTTTTGAGGGCCTAAACATGCTCGAAAACTCACAAAACTTTGCACACGCGTCAGAACTGGCGAAAATTTACATCTGATATAGGTTTCAGAATTGGACGGGGCAAAATGGCTCGATAGCGCCACCTATAAAAGTTCAACGGAGTGCGCCTCCCGCAACGTTCCACGTACGTGCACGAAATTCGGTACATACATGTAATCACCTAATACCTACAAAAAAGTCTCTTGGAGCATAGCCCTAAACACAACAGGAAGTCAGCCATTTTGAACTTCCTCTCAGATTTTTGTGCAGTTTTTGCCATTTTCATGCCTCGTACTTTAACGAACTCCTCCTACAGTTTTAATCTGATCATCTTCAAATTTGGTGAGTGTAATCTTAAGGCCTTTGCGACGTTAAATTGCGAAGATCTTGAGTTTTCGTCGAAGGGCGGGTCCTCGGCGGCCTGACAAATTTCGATGTTTCGCCATGAAACAGGAAGTTGCTGTAACTCAGGCATGGAATGTCCAATCTGCCCCGAACTTCACACGTTTGATAAGCGTTCTGTCCTGAACACATGACCATGCTCATATTCAGTTATAGTCATAGCGCCACCTGCTGGCAACAGGAAGTGACATGTTTAACACTGTTATGGACTCCTAATAACATATAAAAAAGTGCCAGCAAGTGCTAAACATGCTAACAACATACTAGAAGCATGCTAAAACATGCTAGCAAACTCTTAGCTAAGTGCTAAAGCATGCTATTTTTGCAATTAAATAGGAATTTGCTGTAACTCAGGCATGGAATGTCCAATCTGCCCCAAACTTCACACTTTTGATAATCGTTCTGTCCTGAACACATCTACATGAGAATATTCAGTTATAGTAATAGCGCCACCTACTGGTAACAGGAAGTGTCATGTTTAACACGTTGATGCCATTCTAGCAACATGTTAAAAATGCCATTGACTTCTAAACATGCTAGAAACATGTTAAAACATGCTAGCAATACTTAGCTAAGTGCTAAAGCATGCTAATTCAATGAAACAGGATGTTGTTGTTACTCAAGAAGGCAATGTCCAATCTGCGCCAAACTTCACACTTTTGATAAGCGTTCTGTCCTGGACACATGACCATGCTCATATTCAGTTACAGTCATAGCGCCACCTGCTGGCAACAGGAAGTGACATGTTAAACACTGTTGTGGACTCCTAATAACATATAAAAAAGTTCCAGCATGTGCTAAACATGCTAACAACATACTAGAAACATGTTAAAACATGCTAGCAAACACTTAGCTTAGTGCTTAAGCATGCTAATACTGCAATTAAATAGGAATTTGCTGAAACACAGGCACGGAATGTCCAGTCTGCCCCAAACGTCACACGTTTGATAAGAGTCATGGCCTGAACACATCTACATGAGAATATTCAGTTATAGTAATAGCGCCACCTACTGGTAACAGGAAGTGTCATGTTTAACACGTTGATGCCGTTCTAGCAACATGTTAAAAATGCCATTGACTTCTAAACATGCTAGAAACATGTTAAAACATGCTAGCAAAACTTAGCTAAGTGCTAAAGCATTTTAATTCAATGAAACAGGATGTTGTTGTTACTCAAGAAGGCAATGTCCAATCTGCGCCAAACTTCACTCTTTTGATAAGCGTTCTGTCCTGAACACATGACCATGCTCATATTCAGTTACAGTCATAGCGCCACCTGCTGGCAACAGGAAGTGACATGTTAAACACTGTTGTGGACTCCTAATAACATATAAAAAAGTTCCAGCATGTGCTAAACATGCTAACAACATACTAGAAACATGTTAAAAAATGCTAGCAAACACTTAGCTTAGTGCTAAAGCATGCTAATACTGCAATTAAACAGGAATTTGCTGTAACACAGGCACGGAATGTCCAGTCTGCCCCAAACTTCACACGTTTGATAAGAGTCATGGCCTGAACACATCTACATGAGAATATTCAGTTATAGTAATAGCGCCACCTACTGGTAACAGGAAGTGTCATGTTTAACACGTTGATGCCGTTCTAGCAACATGTTAAAAATACCATTGACTTCTAAACATGCTAGAAACATGTTAAAACATGCTAGCAATACTAAGCTAAGTGCTAAAGCATGCTAATATAATGAAACAGGATGTTGTTGTTACTCAAGAAGGCAATGTCCAATCTGCGCCAAACTTCACACTTTTGATAAGCGTTCTGTCTTGAACACATGACAATGCTCATATTCAGTTACAGTCAAAGCGCCACCTGCTGGCAACAGGAAGTGACATGTTAAACACTGTTGTGGACTCCTAATAACATATAAAAAAAATGCCAGTAGGTGCTTAACATCCTACCAACATACTAGAAACATGCTAAAACATACTAGTAAACACTATAAGTACTAAACCATACTATTACTACAATTAAATATGAATTTGCTGTAACTCAAACATACAATATCCAATCTGCCCCAAACTTCACATACTTGATAAAAGTCCTGCACTGAACACATCTACAAAGCAATATTCAGATATATAACCCCACCTACTGCCAACAGAAACTGAACTGGTTAACACAGTAATGCAGTACTAACCACATACCTATTGTGTACTAAGCATGCTAAAAACATACTAAACATGCTAGCAACTACTATATACTGTATACCTCCTTAAATGCACATTGCCCAACCATGCTCTGTCTTCCTAAAGCCAACGAGTGACGATGGCACGGGTGCGAGGGCCCTTTCATCGCTGCTTGCAGCTTTAATTATTAGGGCCCGAGCACCGATGGTGTGAGGACCCTCTTGGAATTGCTCTGTTTATTATTATTATTCTTCTCCGCATTTAATTGCATTTTTGAGGGCCTAAACATGCTCGAAAACTCACAAAACTTTGCACACGCGTCAGAACTGGCGAAAATTTACATCTGATATAGGTTTCAGAATTGGACGGGGCAAAATGGCTCGATAGCGCCACCTATAAAAGTTCAACGGAGTGCGCCTCCCGCAACGTTCCACGTACGTGCACGAAATTCGGTACATACATGTAATCACCTAATACCTACAAAAAAGTCTCTTGGAGCATAGCCCTAAACACAACAGGAAGTCAGCCATTTTGAACTTCCTCTCAGATTTTTGTGCAGTTTTTGCCATTTTCATGCCTCGTACTTTAACGAACTCCTCCTACAGTTTTAATCTGATCATCTTCAAATTTGGTGAGTGTAATCTTAAGGCCTTTGCGACGTTAAATTGCGAAGATCTTGAGTTTTCGTCGAAGGGCGGGTCCTCGGCGGCCTGACAAATTTCGATGTTTCGCCATGAAACAGGAAGTTGCTGTAACTCAGGCATGGAATGTCCAATCTGCCCCGAACTTCACACGTTTGATAAGCGTTCTGTCCTGAACACATGACCATGCTCATATTCAGTTATAGTCATAGCGCCACCTGCTGGCAACAGGAAGTGACATGTTTAACACTGTTATGGACTCCTAATAACATATAAAAAAGTGCCAGCAAGTGCTAAACATGCTAACAACATACTAGAAGCATGCTAAAACATGCTAGCAAACTCTTAGCTAAGTGCTAAAGCATGCTATTTTTGCAATTAAATAGGAATTTGCTGTAACTCAGGCATGGAATGTCCAATCTGCCCCAAACTTCACACTTTTGATAATCGTTCTGTCCTGAACACATCTACATGAGAATATTCAGTTATAGTAATAGCGCCACCTACTGGTAACAGGAAGTGTCATGTTTAACACGTTGATGCCATTCTAGCAACATGTTAAAAATGCCATTGACTTCTAAACATGCTAGAAACATGTTAAAACATGCTAGCAATACTTAGCTAAGTGCTAAAGCATGCTAATTCAATGAAACAGGATGTTGTTGTTACTCAAGAAGGCAATGTCCAATCTGCGCCAAACTTCACACTTTTGATAAGCGTTCTGTCCTGGACACATGACCATGCTCATATTCAGTTACAGTCATAGCGCCACCTGCTGGCAACAGGAAGTGACATGTTAAACACTGTTGTGGACTCCTAATAACATATAAAAAAGTTCCAGCATGTGCTAAACATGCTAACAACATACTAGAAACATGTTAAAACATGCTAGCAAACACTTAGCTTAGTGCTTAAGCATGCTAATACTGCAATTAAATAGGAATTTGCTGAAACACAGGCACGGAATGTCCAGTCTGCCCCAAACGTCACACGTTTGATAAGAGTCATGGCCTGAACACATCTACATGAGAATATTCAGTTATAGTAATAGCGCCACCTACTGGTAACAGGAAGTGTCATGTTTAACACGTTGATGCCGTTCTAGCAACATGTTAAAAATGCCATTGACTTCTAAACATGCTAGAAACATGTTAAAACATGCTAGCAAAACTTAGCTAAGTGCTAAAGCATTTTAATTCAATGAAACAGGATGTTGTTGTTACTCAAGAAGGCAATGTCCAATCTGCGCCAAACTTCACTCTTTTGATAAGCGTTCTGTCCTGAACACATGACCATGCTCATATTCAGTTACAGTCATAGCGCCACCTGCTGGCAACAGGAAGTGACATGTTAAACACTGTTGTGGACTCCTAATAACATATAAAAAAGTTCCAGCATGTGCTAAACATGCTAACAACATACTAGAAACATGTTAAAAAATGCTAGCAAACACTTAGCTTAGTGCTAAAGCATGCTAATACTGCAATTAAACAGGAATTTGCTGTAACACAGGCACGGAATGTCCAGTCTGCCCCAAACTTCACACGTTTGATAAGAGTCATGGCCTGAACACATCTACATGAGAATATTCAGTTATAGTAATAGCGCCACCTACTGGTAACAGGAAGTGTCATGTTTAACACGTTGATGCCGTTCTAGCAACATGTTAAAAATACCATTGACTTCTAAACATGCTAGAAACATGTTAAAACATGCTAGCAATACTAAGCTAAGTGCTAAAGCATGCTAATATAATGAAACAGGATGTTGTTGTTACTCAAGAAGGCAATGTCCAATCTGCGCCAAACTTCACACTTTTGATAAGCGTTCTGTCTTGAACACATGACAATGCTCATATTCAGTTACAGTCAAAGCGCCACCTGCTGGCAACAGGAAGTGACATGTTAAACACTGTTGTGGACTCCTAATAACATATAAAAAAAATGCCAGTAGGTGCTTAACATCCTACCAACATACTAGAAACATGCTAAAACATACTAGTAAACACTATAAGTACTAAACCATACTATTACTACAATTAAATATGAATTTGCTGTAACTCAAACATACAATATCCAATCTGCCCCAAACTTCACATACTTGATAAAAGTCCTGCACTGAACACATCTACAAAGCAATATTCAGATATATAACCCCACCTACTGCCAACAGAAACTGAACTGGTTAACACAGTAATGCAGTACTAACCACATACCTATTGTGTACTAAGCATGCTAAAAACATACTAAACATGCTAGCAACTACTATATACTGTATACCTCCTTAAATGCACATTGCCCAACCATGCTCTGTCTTCCTAAAGCCAACGAGTGACGATGGCACGGGTGCGAGGGCCCTTTCATCGCTGCTTGCAGCTTTAATTATTATTATTATTATTCTTCTCCGCATTTAATCGCATTTTTGAGGGCCTAAACATGCTCGAAAACTCACGAAACTTTGCACACGCGTCAGAACTGGCGAAAATTTACATCTGATATAGGTTTCAGAATTGGGCGGGGCAAAATGGCTCGATAGCGCCACCTATAAAAGTTCAACGGAGTGCGCCTCCGGCTCTGTTCCACGTACGTTTACGAAATTCGGTACATACATGTAAGGACCTAATACCTACAAAAAAGTCTCTTGGAGCGTAGCCCTAAACACAACAGGAAGTCAGCCATTTTCAACTTCCTCTCAGATTTTTGTGCAGTTTTTGCCATTTTCATGCCTCGTACTTTAACGAACTCCTCCTACAGTTTTAATCTGATCATCTTCAAATTTGGTGAGTGTAATCTTAAGGCCTTTGCGACGTTAAATTGCGAAGATCTTGAGTTTTCGTCGAAGGGCGGGTCCTCGGCGGCCTGACAAATTTCGATGTTTCGCCATGAAACAGGAAGTTGCTGAAACTCAGGCATGGAATGTCCAATCTGCCCCAAACTTCACACGTTTGATAAGCGTTCTGTCCTGAACACATGACCATGCTCATATTCAGTTACAGTCATAGCGCCACCTGCTGGCAACAGGAAGTGACATGTTTAACACTGTTGTGAACTCCTGATAACATATAAAAAAGTGGCAGCAAGTGCTAAGCATGCTAACAACATACTAGACACATGCTAGCAAACACTTAGCTAATTGCTAAAGCATGCTATTACTGCAATTAAATAGGAATTTGCTGTAACTCAGGCACGGAATGTCCAGTCTGCCCCAAACTTCACACATTTGATAAGAGTCATGGCCTGAAAACATCTACATGAGAATATTCAGTTATAGTAATAGCGCCACCTACTGGTAACAGGAAGTGTCATGTTTAACACGTTGATGCCGTTCTAGCAACATGTTAAAAATGCCATTGACTTCTAAACATGCTAGAAACATGTTAAAACATGCTAGCAAAACTTAGCTAAGTGCTAAAGCATGTTAATTCAATGAAACAGGATGTTGTTGTTACTCAAGAAGGCAATGTCCAATCTGCGCCAAATTTCACACTTTTGATAAGCGTTCTGTCCTGAACACATGACCATGCTCATATTCAGTTACAGTCATAGCGCCACCTGCTGGCAACAGGAAGTGACATATTAAACACTGTTGTGGACTCCTAATAACATATAAAAAGTTCCAGCATGTGCTAAACATGCTAACAACATACTAGAAACATGTTAAAACATGCTAGCAAACACTTAGCTTAGTGCTAAAGCATGCTAATACTGCAATTAAATAGGAATTTGCTGTAACACAGGCACGGAATGTCCAGTCTGCCCCAAACTTCACACGTTTGATAAGAGTCATGGCCTGAACACATCTACATGAGAATATTCAGTTATAGTAATAGCGCCACCTACTGGTAACAGGAAGTGTCATGTTTAACACGTTGATGCCGTTCTAGCAACATGTTAAAAATACCATTGACTTCTAAACATGCTAGAAACATGTTAAAACATGCTAGCAATACTAAGCTAAGTGCTAAAGCATGCTAATATAATGAAACAGGATGTTGTTGTTACTCAAGAAGGCAATGTCCAATCTGCGCCAAACTTCACACTTTTGATAAGCGTTCTGTCTTGAACACATGACAATGCTCATATTCAGTTACAGTCAAAGCGCCACCTGCTGGCAACAGGAAGTGACATGTTAAACACTGTTGTGGACTCCTAATAACATATAAAAAAAAATGCCAGTAGGTGCTTAACATCCTACCAACATACTAGAAACATGCTAAAACATACTAGTAAACACTATAAGTACTAAACCATACTATTACTACAATTAAATATGAATTTGCTGTAACTCAGGCATGCAATGTCCAATCTACCCCAAAATTAATATGTAATATGCTAGAAACATCATAAAACATGCTAGAAATGCTAAAGGAAGTTGTTGTAACTCAAACATACAATATCCAATCTGCCCCAAACTTCACATACTTGATAAAAGTCCTGCACTGAACACATCTACAAAGCAATATTCAGATATATAACCCCACCTACTGCCAACAGAAACTGAACTGGTTAACACAGTAATGCAGTACTAACCACATACCTATTGTGTACTAAGCATGCTAAAAACATACTAAACATGCTAGCAACTACTATATACTGTATACCTCCTTAAATGCACATTGCCCAACCATGCTCTGTCTTCCTAAAGCCAACGAGTGACGATGGCACGGGTGCGAGGGCCCTTTCATCGCTGCTTGCAGCTTTAATTAATCAAATGAATTCCTTAAAAGTTAACCATTTAAAATGAGTAAAATGTACAAAATATCTTTTATTGCCAACATTGAAGACACCTGGTGTTAACAAGCAGAATCACTGAAGGAGAAAACCATAATTAAAGTCACCATTGTGGAGATCAGTGTGTGTTTTAGTTGGGCTCTTGACCCTTAAATCATTTACTTTAAGTTTTGTCTGGCTGCTGTACATGAGTTATAACAGCCAGATGAACAAAGAGAAAAGATGATCTGATGGTGTTGGTTGTGATTTAACATAATCATTATTTCACAATCATTAGACCTGAATCACTGAACCTCATATAGAGTCCAATTTATGAGTTAAGTTAACTTTATTAATTACAGCAGTATAATATTTTTAGCCTTTTCAAAGAAATCCAAATGATCAAATCAATAATAAAAAATAAATAAATATATGTTTTTTTTTTTTTTTTTTTGGCACAAACACATATCAAGATTTTGCGTATGAATCTCAGCAATGGTGACGAACAGATCACCTCTGAACATAAGCTCATTATTTATTCATGCAGCAATGCATGATGGGAGCCATGAATGAGTTTTGATTGGTGGAACCCAGAATGCACTGCAACATGCTTTATAAATGTCACCATTGTTGAGATTCACAGGCTGATTATTGATGTCTGTGTGTCTCCTTTTTATGTAAGAGAAACTTTTTAGAAATTATTTGCCTTACATTGTAAAAGTTAAAAAATATTATGCCGTACAAGGCCAGTGCTGCTATAATTAATATAGTTCACCTAACTCATAAATTGGACTCTATGAGTTCAGTGATTCAGGTCAAATGATTGTGAAATAATGATTATGTTAAAACACAACCAACGCCGTTACATCATCTTTTCTCTTTGTTCATCTGGCTGTTATAACTCATGTACAGCAGCCGAACAAAACTTAAAGTTAATAATTTAAGGTCAAGAGCCCAACTAAAACACACACTGACCTCAACAATGGTGACTTTAATTATGGTTTTCTCCTTCAGTGATTCTGCTTGTTAACACCAGGTGTCTTCAATGTTGGCAATAAAATATATTTTGTACATTTTACTCATTTTAAATGGTTAACTTTTAAGGAATTAATTTGATTAATTATTACTCAATTCTAATTTGTTAAATTTAATTAATAATATTGCTTGTAATCTGTTGCCTCATTTTTATTAATTAGATATGAATAAAATCAATGTATTCTTTTTTACAGTGTAGGCTCTGAGTAAAATAAGGGTGAATAAATAAATGTATTAAGCATCTACAAAATGTAAGTTAAAAATGGCTCACTATTTGGCATGTATTGAATTAAAGTCAACCTTTTTATGCAGTTTTAACTGCATTGACTAAGTTTAATGCACCTTTAAATTAGTTATTAGTCATTAACAAACACCTTTAAAAACTCTTTACAAAGGGAACCTTAATGTAAAGTGTTACCTAATTTCATAAGCATGAGCATCTGTTGCCCACATGCATTCCGGGACAGATTTCGTAATCCATCACCCTGAACCCACTGTATATTCAATAAACATGTTTGCAGGACCAACAAATGCTGTTCTCAAATATTTGAAGGGACAGTTGGCCAAATGGAGAAAAGGGGCACCAGATCAATGTGATTTAAGTAATCTCCAAAACAGAGGTAAAAAAACAAAAGAGTGGAGGACATTTGAATGATATTAAACATTGGGCTAAAACCACAGAAAATTATAGTTTCAACCAAAATCAAGTAAAAAATCTATATATGGATTCTCCCTATGTTTTATCGGTAACCCTTCCTTTTACAGTCCCCTAATTACTAGGTATTTACCTGGTAAATATATGGTAAGTTATAGTTGGTTATTGGTAATTACCACAGGTAACAAGTATGTAAATGCAGAGAAACTACAAACTAATTACTAAGTATTTACCTGGTAAGCATATGGTAAATTATAGTATTTTAGTGTGTAATTACTTAAGGTGATTAGTATGCAATTACAGAGAAACTACCAGGGAAAAAAAACACCACTGTTAAATATCAACTCAACAAAGTATTGTGTACTTGTTACCTGTTTAGGTTGGTAATAACTCAGATTTAATTGTGTACTTCCTCAGAATGTAGGCAGACTATTTTTAGAAACACCTCCAGTATTACCCATCAATTCAAGTTAGGTTTGTAGTTATCCTAGGGTTATGTTGGTAACAGTCCATGTTTATTTATTACAATCTTGAAATTAAGACGGTAGTTTCCAATAAATTACCTTGTCTTACATAGTTGTTGTTCATTTCTACACCCAGAACGGCAAGGTAAAAAAAAAAAAAAAAAAAAAAAAAAACTTTTTTTGTTATTTCGAGATATTAAGTCCTTCTTTCGAAATATTAAGTCCTTCTTTCGACATAATATCTCGTTATTTCGACATAACTCGTTATTTCAACATAATATCTCTATTGATGCAATATACGTCACATGACAAAACGTACGTCAAAGTTTTTAAATACCTCTGTTTTGACAGTCAACACTACACTGTTAGACCTTACCAGGCTTTTTTACAGTAAAACACTAATAACACTGTAATCTACATTATTACTATAAAAATATCATTAAAAAAACAAAAAAAAACTTGAGTTAACTAATTTCACTTGCAGTACGTAACTGACTGTCTTAAATTGACCAACTGTCATTTAAATGTATTATCTAAAATTTATAATGCACAAATAATGTGAGCAAAGTATTACTGTGAACTTATTTCATTTGAGACCACTAAAAAACTATTGAACATAAAAAGATTTCCACTGGACCAGCAACGCAGACACCACACAGTAAATTCCACAGTGTTAAATCAACACTGCTCAGAGCAAATATGGTCCCACTCTACAGAGTGTTAAAGTAACACTAAAGCGGTGTTAAAGTTAATGAGATAATTAAGTGATTAATTTAGTGATGATTGAACATTATTGAAGACACCTGCAGTTAACAAGCAGAATCACTGAAGGAGAAAAGCACAAATTGTAAGCCACCGTTATGGTGATGGGTGTTTGCTTTAGTTGGGCTCTTGACCCTTATATGTTTACTTTAGAGTTAGTTTGGCTGTTGTATCTGAGTTATAACTGCCAGATGAACAAAGAAAAAAAAAAGTGATCTGATGGTGTTGGTTATATTATGAAATTCATCATTTGAACTTGATCACTGAACTCATTATGATCCCTATTTCTGACTTCGATTTATATTGTTGGTTACAAAATAACTGTGAATCTGCATAAATATCCAGAATTTTTTATATAATATAAAGGATTTCTTAAAAGTTGTTTAAAACAAAAAAATCTTTCCTTTAGGCACACACAGACGTCAAGATTCAGTCTATGCATCTCAACAATGGTGACGAGCAGAATATTCAATTAGGGAAAGTAAATTAAATAGACAATTCAGATCATAATTTATTCATACCGCAATGCATGATGGGAGCCATTAATGAGTTGTGATTGGTGGCAGCCACTGCAACATGCTTTATTATTGTCACCATTGTTGAGATTCACAGGCTGATTATTGATGTCTGTGTTTCTAAATAAATTAATTTGAAAGTGTTTTGATCAGATTGATAATCATATGCTGTTAAAATCACAAAGCTGCTGGTAACAAGATAAACCAAACTATCTCAATAAGTTTCATTTTTCAGATCACAGCATGATTATGTCAAAACATAACCAACACTATCAGATCACACTTTTACTTTGTTCATTTGACTGTTATACATCAATAACAGCAGACAAACAACAGTAAAATTTAAAGTAAACATATAAGGGTCAAGAGCCCAACTAAAGCAAACACCCATCACCATAATGGTAACTTACAATTTATGATTTTCTCCTTCAGTGATTCTGCTTGTTAACATCAGGTGTCTTCAATAATGCTCAATCATCACTAAATTAATCACTTAATTATCTCATTAACTTTAACACCGCTTTAGTGTTACTTTAACACTCTGTAGAGTGGGACCATATTTGCTCTGAGCAGTGTTGATTTAACACTGTGGAATTTACTGTGCACCTGTTAAATAAAGCAACACACAACATATCATCAATTAGGGATGCTCATTTCGATTCATTTTCCCGACCGACAACCGCCGCTCGTTAATCGATTGTTAACCGTTAACTGATAAGATTATAATATTGAATTGGCATTAAATACAAATAAAATTGACGCGTATCTGTGACCCTTTTAAAAAATACAAACAATTTTTTTTTTTTATCAAAGGGTTTATTTTAACGTGCAAAGTGCAAACAGCAGCATACAGAACAGATCAACAACAGAACCTGGATTCATTTTAAATTTCCACGCACCTGCAGCATTTCTGACAGTGAGAGAAAATTAGAATAAAATAATACAAATAAAAAACAAAATAGGCCTACACTAAATATATTTTTTAAAATGAAATAATTAACAAATTAAGATGACAAAAAGAAAACACTGAATCCGTTTGAACGAAGCTTTCAAAAACCGGCAATTTTTTTCCGTTAGACTAAGATTTTTCGTTAAATAAAAATAGCATCCCTACCTCAACACCTTGTCTAATTTTTATTTTAAAAAAGCAACATATCAACGTGATGTGGGGTCAGTCTGGAGCGCAGCCTGTTGACAGTTAGACCCGCGGCAGAAAACACCCTCTCCGATGGGACAGATGTCCCGGGAATACACAGGTAACGTCTCGCTAGAGTGGCCAGCTTCGGGAAGCGCCTTTCATTTGCTTTCCACCAGTCAAGAGGATTAATATCCAGAGAAGGAGGATCGTCTCTCATGTAGATGTCAACCTCTGCTTCTGGATAATCAGTGGCTTGACGAGGGGTGCTGTAGTCACCTCCCAGGAGCATCATCATGGCGTTGCTTTGGCTGCGGTCTTCATCTCCAGCTTGGGTACACAGCAAAATCCCCAGTGTTAAATTAACACTCCTCAGTGTACATATGTGTCCACACTACAGGGTGTTAAAAATTAACACTGAAGCAGTGTTGAAGCTAATGAGGTAATTAAGTTAACACTGAAGCAGTGCTGAAGTTAATGAGATAATTAAGTGATTAATTAAGTGATGATTGGCCATTAGTGGTGACACCTGATGATAACAAGCAGAATCACTGAAGGAAAGAGAAACAAGAACAGAAAAAAAGAGAAACACAAGAACTACTGACTTTGAACCATTATTGCACTTATTATTTTACCAGTTTGACTTTATTTCTGTCATACATCTACACACAGTCTTATTTAGATTTAACAGAAGTTTAGATGGTAATGTTTTATGAAATGTTTCGTTTCATGTCACCATTATGGTGGTCAGTGTTTGCTTTAGTTGGGCTCTTGACCCTTTCTTATTTAACATTACTATTTCTCTGGCTGCTTCAACTCTGTGCTTATAGAGCATATGTGTTGTGGCAAGAGAAACTATGATTTGGGCTCTGTTTCCTGAAAGCATTGCAAGCCTAATTTGATTGTATAGACCATTTGTTGCAGTTGGTCTGTGATCAAGTTAGGCTTAAGATGCTATTGGAACTGCGGCCCTGGTTATGTTTTGATGATGAAATTACTAGTGACCTGCTTTACTAATGGCACCCATCATTA
This sequence comes from Leuciscus leuciscus, assembly GCF_965113295.1. Lineage (NCBI taxonomy): Eukaryota > Metazoa > Chordata > Actinopteri > Cypriniformes > Leuciscidae > Leuciscus > Leuciscus leuciscus. Next base: position 22,717,715 of record NC_138725.1, on the reverse strand, counting down.
TAAACTGATTATCCAAATGTTCTATTATTTTTTCACTACAGTAGTTCCTTCCAGCAATGTTTAAAGATCTGAAGAATTTAAAATCACACACAGACATCAAGAATCTACATATGAATCTCAACAATGGTGACAATCAAACAAACGCTTAATGTTGCAGTGCATGATGGGAGCCACCAATCAGAACGCATCAATGGCTGACATCATGCATTGCAGCATGAATAAATTATGCAGCTGAATTGTCCTGTAATTTTAATTGTTTTTCCTGTTTGCTTTTATTTTGCTATAGTTTTGTTCTGACTTTAGTAGCTTGTTTTGTGATGTTCAGAGTTGATCTGTTTGTCACTAGTTTGTTTATTGTCACTAGTTTGTTTATTGTCACCATAGTTGAGATTCATATGCTGATTCTTGATGTCTGTGTGTTTAAACACAATGACTTCTTTGCTCAAAGTATTTTCAAAAATTTTCATATTGTTGTTGGATCTCAAACTGTAGAATCTCAGAGCTACAATTAACAATACTAAAACAAGACATCAAGCATATAGTCAAAAATGTAGACTCTGACTACATTTAGAGGTCACTACATGATAATGTTTTTATCATCAAAACATATTGTGAGCAGGTCATGTTTTCTCTTGCAGTAACAAATGTGTTTTATAAACACAGAGTTGTAGCAACCAGAGAAAAACTAATATTAAAAAATGAAAAGGGTCAAGAGCCCAACTAAAGCAACCACTGACCACCATAATGGTAACTTGAAAAGAAAAATTCCATAAAACATTACCGTCTAAACTTCTGTTAAATCTCGAGAACTTTTGTCGATGTATGACAGAAATAAAGTCAAACTGGTAATAATAAGTGCAACTATGTGTAATGACTCGAAGTCAGTTGTAGTTCTTGTGTTTCTCTTTTTTCTGTTATTGTTTTTTCTCTTTCCGTCAATGATTCTGCTTATTAACATCAGGTGTCACCACTAATGGACAATCATCACTTAATTAATCACTTAATTATTGCATTAACTTCAACACTGCTTCAGTGTTAACTTAATTATCTCATTAGCTTCAACACTGCTTCAGTGTTAATTTTTAACACCCTGTAGTGTGGACACATATGTACACTGAGGAGTGTTAATTTAACACTGGGGATTTTGCTGTGTAGCAGACACCGCTTTCTCATCTCCTTCCGCATTGGCCATTTCCAAAGCAGCACACATTTCAATAAGTTTAGCTTTTGCGGCTTCTTTCTCCGTTTGTGCAAAAAAAGGGAGATGTTTATGGCGAGGGTCCAGGACAGAGGCGATCAGCGCAGGTTTGGCCACCATATCATCCTTGTCAACCTGTGACGAACATATAACCTCCTTATTAATGCAAAACAACGACAATAATAAATAATAATAATAATAATAATAATAAATAATAATAGGCTAATAATAATAACTACCTCCATGCGGCCACTTAAGGACTGCCGAACCTTTGCCTTGAACTCCGTCACTCTGTGGCCGTCATCCTCGGCTCTAATCAGGTGTGTATTCAGCAGGCTAAAGGTGATGGGGTAAATGTTGGAAATTGAAACGTTCTTTTCTGATGACATTATGGTGGTTGCACATTTTAAAGTTTCCAACACGGGCGCAATCTCCTCCATTATTTGCCAGTGTTCGTCTCGTACTGTATCTCCAGGGTTCTGGCATCTTGCAGCCTTGTAACTGTTCGGTCAGACAGAACAGCTGTAACAGCCCACCTTTGTTCGAGAAGTCTTCCGAACATGTCACACACCGAGTTCCATCTTGTTTTACAAGACTGAATGAGCTGGTGTTTCGGAAGTTTCATTTGTGATTGTTTATCTTCCAGTGCCTTGCATGCAGGGGTGCTGTGGTTAAAATGCCTAACCAGGCGCCCAGCTGCAACGATGACCCGATGCAAAAACACATTAAATCCATCATTTACAGCGAGCTGTAGTGTATGAGCAAAACAGGGAACCGAGTCCCAGTTCACCCGTTCTGGAGAGTTTGCAGCCACGATGTTGCGTGCATTGTCATGAACACATGCAGACACTTTCCCATCAAGTCCCCATGTCTCCACCGCATCAATTAGTTTAGCTGCGAGGTTCTCAGCTGTGTGTCTGCTTGGCATACTCTGTGTTAGAAGAACAGCTGTATTAACTTGCCAGTCCTCGTCGATGTAATGGCACGTTATTGTTATATAGCTCTCCGTTGTGAGTGCCGTCCAGCAGTCAGTCGTAAGGGCCACAAACTTTGTGCTTTCGAGTTGTGATTTAAGCGATTTTTTTCGCTCCTCAAAACGGGCCTCAATTCTACGGGTAATAGTGCATCTTGATGGGATTTCGTAATTGGGCTCAATATAGCCCAGTAGCTCTTGAAAACCTTCACCACAGACGACACTTATGGGCAAAGTGTCTTTTACTACCATTGAACAGATTATCTGCGTTATCTCCTCAGATCGCCGTGCATCGCATCTTCTCTCTGATAACATGGAGGGCAAAGTTTGTTGCCCTTCATCACTCGATGCTTGTGGGTGTTTGCTTCGTAAATGGTACTGCATCGTACTTGTGCTACTGCTGTATTTTAATATGGCGCCGCATAATTTACAGGTAACTTCGTCACCCTTTCTGTTAAAATGATCCCACACAGTGCTTCTTTTCGCTCGCTTCATTTTGCTTGCCTTGTTCGTAAAAAAAAATTCTGCAGGCATGTGTCACATGTGTGGTTGCGCGTGCCGACGTGCTCCATGAGTTAATAAATATAAGCTATATAGTATTTTATTTTTAAACCATGCAGCAAAAAAAAAAAAAGAAGCTTAAAAAAAAACGTTTATTAATAGGTCAAAATTTTTACTTTCGGTTAACGGTTAAACGGTCAATATTAGCATCCCTATCATCAATGTTTCTAGATCTTCTCCTGGACTGAAGCACAGACTCTACTCTTCAGCACAACGGTGCCCCAAAAAATGAAATCTTACAGTAAACTATAACTTACAGTTTATTACTGTTAAAATACATTTTGTGGGTGTGTCTTTTGTATCGTACACTGTTAACCCTTTAAACCCCACAGGAACGTCCACACTACAAAGAGTAACAAGTAACATTGACAGTGTTGCAGTGAGATAATTAAGTGAATATGTAAGTGATTGTTGAGCATTAGTGATGAACACCTGCTGTTAACAAGCAGAATCACTGAAGGAAAGAGAAACACAAGAACACAAAATAGAGAAACACAATAACTACGACTGACTTCCAGCCATTACACATTATTACACTTACAGTATTATTAACCAGTATGACTTTATTTCTGTCATACATCTACACAAGTTGTTATTGAGATAAAACAAATGTTTGGTTTGAAGTTACCATTGTAGAGATCAGTGTTTGCTTTAGTTGGGTTCTGGACTCTTGACTTTTTACCATTAGTTTCTCTCTTGCTGCTTGAACTGTGTTATTGCAGAGCACACTTGTGTATACACATATGGTTAGTGAATGATTGCAGTTATATTGATTATGATGCAAAAATCATTATACAACCTGTTCAATCACTAACCTCATTCAGAGTTTAATCCTGTATTAAAAGTGTTACATTCCCACCACTGTGAAACTACAACAATGAATTACAATGATGATTTTTTTTTAACACATCATGCACAACCAAATAAACAGAGCTACACTGTATTGTAGAAACATTAGAACGTGAATCTCAACAATGGTGGTATATATATATATATTTTTTTTTTTTCATGCAGCAGTGCATGCTGGGAGTTTTATACTATCCTGAAACCCAGCATGCATTGCAGCAAGGTACTTTTGATTGTCACCATTGTTGAGATTCATGTGCTGATTGTTGATGTCTGTGTGTGTCTGAGTCCAGCAAGAGTTCAAAATGTTTTAATGTGCTACATGATTTCAGTATCCTTCAGAATAATTGGTTAAAGAAATATTGCTGTATTTCATGTAGTACATTAACAGATACATGATAAATATTAAATACCCATAAATTCAAAGCTTATATACAGGATGAGATCAGAAAAACAAACATGTCCAGTAGGGTTATGGCATCATCACAACAGCCAAAATCACTTAATCATCTTCCTCTTGGCTTTTTTTTTTTGCTATAACTAATGTGTTTTATAAACTCACAGTTACAGCAGCCAGAGAGAAACTAATGCTATAAAGTCAAGGGTCAAGAGACCAACTAAAGCAAATACTGATCTCCATCATGGTGACTACACACTTTATTATTTTCAATAAAATATCAACAACTAAATATCTGTTAATTCTCATCAAGAACTTTTGCACATGTATGAAATAAATAATGTTAAACTGGTTTGTAAACTGTTTTCACACTCAGTGTGGCTGGAAGTCAGTTGTAGTTCTTGTGTTTCTCTTTTTTCTGTTCTTGTTTCTCTGTCCTTCAGTGATTCTGCTTATCAGGTGTTCATCAGTTTCTCAATTCACTCTCTTCTTTTCATTCACTCTGTCAAGTGGACCATATTAGTGAACTAATGTAGGGAATAGTGAATGAGGGTATAGGGTGTGATTGGGAAAACAGTCACACCCTATACCCTCATTCACTATTCCCTACATTAGTTCACTAATATGGTCCACTTGACAGAGTGAATTTAATGGAAAATGGTATGATATTGTCAGAATTTGGCCTTTTTTTACAGCAAGGGTTAACAGTGTGGGTATATTCATATTAACTGTAAAAATAAAAAATGGTGCATATGTGTTGTGAGGATTATATGTTTGAGTTATAGTGCTATGGTTGATTACAAATCTGGTTGGTGGGTCCCTACTTCAAATTTAACATGTAGTCTGCCTTTTTTTTTTTTTTTTTTTTTTTTTTTTTACAATAAATCATAACCAAACATTAAAGACACTATCCCACAATGGTTTGCTGGTGGTGACGTCAATCTAAAATATTAACCAACCTGCCCTGGGTCCATGAGGGCAAAGAGACAGTTTTTTTTTATATATATATAAATATCACTGTCGAAATGAGCTATAGATTCAGTTGAAAATAATCAGAAGACTTATTCTATTAACATACCAGGGACACATAGAAATAAGGTAAAATGTGATTTTAAAACAATATTAATATTACTGTTAAGAGCTTAAGTACAAGTCACTGGTGTCATTTCTAAACATTAAAATGCAGGAAAAAAATTCAGACTATTCAGAGACAACTGTCAGCTTAATTTGTTTAAATGCAACAACAGGTGATTTAAAGACATTTAACTAAACTTAATAATTATAACTGGACTGTGAAGGAACTGAAGGTAAGAATTATGTATTTAATTTTCTAAATATGGATACAATTTTTTAATTTTTTTAAAAAAAACAGTCAACTAATGTAATAACTGAATGTAAATTGTATTTTTTTTATTTAAGTTTTCACACCTGTAGTAGGGTTAATGAGGACCCAAAGGGGACATACTTTATTTTAAGGTTTCACGTTTAACTATTAACTACAACGTTTACCTCAAGAAACTCCTAATTTCCTGCTTTTTAATAGTAGTAATGAAGTTGTTAAGTGTAGGTATGGGGTCGGAGTAAGGGATCTAAAATATGATCATTCAGAATAAGGCATTAGGAACTACAACTGACTTCAGACACAGCCTCAGATGAAATCAACTGCAGATAAAAGAAGACATTACATCTGTGAAGATCTCAGCAGAGGAGGATTAAACAACTCCACAAACAGCATTACCAGCTTCACTTATTACTAACCAGACTGACTTTATTTTGTTTAAGTTTTAAAGTTTTTATTAAAGTCACCATAACAGTGATTAGTGTTTCAATTAGTTGGGCTCTTAACTTTTATTGTATATTTTGTCATTTTTGGCCGTTGTGGCAGTGTGTTTGTCAAACACATTTTCAGCAGCAAAGAAAACTAAAGTGAAATGAGATCAGGTGATGATGGTTACCTGTTGATGGGTTTATAATCATCATGAAACAGTCTAATTCACTGATGTCTGTTGAATCTAACAGTTGTGTTGTTCCACTAATATTTTCACATCACAAACCCTGTGTTACTGCAGCATGAGATCAAATTGTGATTATGTCAAAACATAACCAACACTGCCTGATCCATCAATATTATAACAATCAGATTAAGTCTTTTAACAAACATGAGATTAAAAAATAAACTTATGCTGACACACACAGATATCAACAATCAGCGTATGAATCTCAACAATGGTGACAATCACACATATTTAGATAAACAGATTAATTCAGAACATCACTGAAAAGCTACCAATTCACATAAAAAACAACAGCAAAAAATAAAAGCAAATATAATTTTTTCATGTTGCAATGCATGCTGGGAGTTTTATACTATGCTGGTACCCAGCATGCATTGCAGCAAGGTACTTTTGATTGTCACCATTGTTGAGATTCATACGCTAATTGTTGATGTCTGTGTGTGTCATATTAAACTGACTTTTTGTGCTCATTTTTTTTTAAAAGTCTTCTAACTGATTGTTATAATATCGTTGGATCTCATGCTGCAGTAACACAGGGTTTGTGTTGTGAAAATATTAATGGAAGAACACAATTGTTAGATTCCAAAGACTTTAGGTTTCACTTTAGGTTTCTTTAACGCTGCAAACACACTGTCACAGCGGCCCAAAAAGACAAAAGTTATAATAAGAGTTAAGAGCACAACTAATGGAAACACTAATCACTGTTATGGTGACTTCAAATGAAACACATTAGAGTTAAACCTCTGTTAATTCTCAATAAAACGTCTGACAGAAATAAAGTCAGTCTGGTTAGTAATAAGTGAAGCTGGTAATGCTGTTTGTGGAGTTGTTTAATCCTCACAGATCTTCACAGATTTAAAGGGATAGTTCGGCCAAAAATGATATTAAACCCATGATTTACTCACCCTCAAGCCGTTCGAGATGCATATGTCAATCTTTTGTTGTCAAATTTTTCAGACGAACACATGTTCAGTTATTTTAGAAAATGTCTTGGATCTTTCAGTGGTTAAAATGTCAAGTTATGGGGTCCACCTCCTTCAAGTCCCAAAAATGTGCATGTATCCTTCACAAAAGTAATCCATCCGGCTCCAGGGGGATAAACGAAGGCCTTCTGAGGGTAATCCGTGCAGTTTTGTCGTAAAAATATACATATTTAAAACTTTATAGTTGAAAATAACTGGCTTCCGGCAACGGTCGACGCGCGTTCACGGGAGATAGATGCCGGCGTATGACGTAGGACGTAGCATTTGATTTAGCTATACTTCGTTCTACGTCACAACGCTTCCTACGCTACGTCCTACGTCATACGCCGGCATCCATCTCCCGTGAACGTGATCGGACTCAAACCTTTTTGGACTCGGTCTTGTCTTGGACTCGAATCTCTTTGGACTCAGTCTTGACTTGGACTCGACTAGTCCTGGTCTTGGACTTGTCTTGGACTCGACAAAGGTGGTCTTGACCACAGCCCTAGTATTGGATCTGTATCGGTATGTCAGCAGATGGTCTGGACTCTGGATCATCTAAGTGGTTTGGACTGAATGCTGCTGATCATTGAAGCTCTTCTTCTCATTTCAGCTGTTCTAGGACAGGTGAGCTTGTGTTGGAGTATGAATACAGACATGAATACTGATGACTGATCATTATGATTCCTGTTACTGCCTGTTACCTGTTACGGATCACAGAGCTGCTGCTGATAATGATGATGATGATGATGATGATGGACACATATTTCCACTGGATACACAGCAAAATCTCCAGTGTTAAATTAACACTGCTGAGTGTTAATACACTGCACTATATTATATAAACATATAATCCACACTCAGAGTGTTATAAGTAACACTGAAGCAGTGTTAAAGTTAATGAGATAATTAAGTGATTAATTGAGTGATGATGGAGCATTATTGAAGACACCTGATGAACAAGCAGAATCACTGAAGGAGAAAAAATCATCCTTTAAGTCATCATTATGGAGATCAGTGTCTGCTTTAGTTGGGCTCTTGACCTTTAAATGATTATATAGGTTTACTTTATTGATTATACCAGTACTGTCCTTGAACAGCATAATTTAACATTTACAATGTAATCCAAATGATTTTTTTTTTTTTTTTTTTTTTTTTTTTAAGTGTAGATCCCTGCAGTGCTTACTATAAAGGCTAATATTGCCCACAACCCATTGCGCTTTGGAGGAGGAACTACAAACACGAGTAAAAAGTGTTAAAAAACTACAAACATGCTGGGTGTGCATGACAGATGGTTAAGTAGGGAGGTTTAGATAAAGGGATTTGACTGACTAATAATCAACATTTAATCTGATAAAAATATGTATTTAATGTTATCCATGTTATATTTAATATGCAACAACAATGTTAACTTTTATAAAGATCCGTTTGGCCATTAACTTTTAAATGCATCACTGTGCAAACATAGTGAAAGACCCATGACTGGCAGATCAGTGTGCCTCTCTCTGATACGGTAGGAAATAAAATAAAATGAAATGTGGAGGAAAGACACTCAAAAGTATCTACTTTTTCTTCACAAAAAGAGTACATACTTTTAGGGCGTAGAATAAGTAGGCAAATTGGGATGCAGTACGTGTGTTATGTTCGACCTCTTCCCAGAACCATTGCGCACACACATTGTTTTTTTTGGTTTATTTTTGTGATATGAAAAAGCGAACTTCCTCATCTGTTGGTTTGAATACTGCTGTTGTCGTCTTGCTTGATGCCTTTTCTGATCCTCTCCTCTCATCATTGCCCCTGAGCTCCTGAAGAACCTCATGGAAAGACAACATCCCAGATTATTACCCAGCCAGCACAGCCATGTGGGGCCCAAATGGGTTTGACCTGGGCTATCTAACTGGGACCCAGCCAGTTTTGTCCTCGGTTTCCATGTAGGCCCCACATGGGTTTGCCCAGATGAAATGAACACTGCTTATGCTGGGTACACACCAAAATATTTTTTACATCTTATAAGATTTTCAAAATGTGATAGACCACAAACATGAGGACAAAAAATCCTAGATTTAACCATTTTGCTCCTATAGTGTGTGGTGTGCCATGATGTGACAAAGACGGCACACCACACACAAACAGATTTTCAACCAGAGTCTCGACTGTGAACACAGGAAATCTCGCAAAACCTCGCGAGACTTCAGAATAAGCATGGCGGATGATATGCATGAAGAAATTATGATGATAGTGTTTGGAATGATTTTCACAGAAAATTCACATTAAAAAAAACAACAAAAAAAACATTGTACCCACCATTATATATAACCTTTTATACAGAAATATATTCATTCTTTATTGTCTTTATTTATTCTTTATTGTATTTATTGTCTCTTTAGAAAAAGTTAGCCTATTTAATCCCTCACTGAACCCTTATAACACTCAGCTTCCTGCATGTGTGCGTGTGTGAGAATGACCGTCTTCCATCATCTCACTTTCTGATTGGATATTGTTTTGTTTCACGTGATAATCTCCAGAACGTGCGCGCGTTTGTCCTCGGGGTTCCCCCCACACATCAGGATTTCTGATCGTAAATATTAAACATGTTGAATATTTACGATTCGCGATCGGGGCGGCTCCGACGTTCTTCCGAGCAGGTTCGGACACTCTTAACACACCTCACACCAAGGGAAAATCTGATAAGATAATCTGTTGAACCATCAAGATAATCGGGACATAGCTAGGATTGTCGGAAGGGGGGAAATCGGCCCAAAATCAGCCCGATTATCTTTTGGTGTGTACCCAGCATAAGTGTGCACACTACAGGCTGTTTAATGTAACACTGAATCAGTGTTGGAGGTAATGAGATAATTAAGTGATTGAATAATGATTGTGCATTAATGATGAACACCTGCTGTTAACAAGCAGAATCACTGAAGGAAAGAGAAACACAAGAACTACTTCCAGCCACAACCTTGGATGAAATCAACTGAAGATAAAATACATTACATTTCTCAAGATCGGATTAAACAACTCCACAAACAGCATTACCAGCTTCACTTATTAGTAACCAGACTGACTTTATTTCTGTCAGACGTCTACAGAAATTCTTCTTGAGAATTAACAGAGGTTTAGATGTTGATTACTTATTTGAAAGTAATAGTTTGGTTTGATGTTACCATTGTGGCGATCCGTGTGTGCTTTAGTCGGGTTCTTGACTTTTTAACATTAGTTTTTTTCAGGCAGCTGTGTCTGTTTGTTATGGTGAGAACAGCAAGAAAAACTATAATCAGATGCTGTAAGCTGATTGATGATAAGAGTATAATCATCATGTAGTGGCTTAGCTCATTGTTTATGTGTGAGGTTTATACAGGTAGTTTGTTATTCATTTTGTTTTATTGTTGTGATTCTACAGCAAGATAATAATAGAATTTAATCAGAACGTCAAATGATTTTTAACACACCATTTACATATTTTGGGCTCCTGTGAGATTTACTCGCACACAGACATCAAGAATCAGCATATGAATCTCAACAATGGTGACATGCTTCATGGTGCAATGAATTCTGGGAGCTATGGATAAGTTTCGTATGATGCACTATATCGCCAGCGATAATTAATGCGATATGGCTCAGCTTGTCAGTTAACTCCGGCTCTTTGTACACAGCAAAAACTCGTGTTAAATTAACACTCCTGGGAGTGTATGAGTCCACACTCAAGAGTGTTGAAGTTAATGAGATAATTAAGTGATTAATTTAGTGATGATTGAACATTATTGAAGACACCTGATGTTAACAAGCAGAATCACTGAAGGAGAAAATCACAAATTGTAAGTTACCATTGTGGTGATGGGTGTTTGCTTTAGTTGGGCTCTTGACCCTTTTATGTTTATTTTAGATTTTGTTTGGTTGTTGTATCTGAGTTATAACTGCCAGATGAGCAAAGTATAACGTGATCTGATGGCTTTGGTTATATTATGACTATCATCATTTGAACTTGATCTTTGCACTCATTAAGATTCTTCTTTCTGACTTCGATTTATGTTGTTGGTTACAGCATAACTGTGAATCTGCATAAATGCCCAGAATTTTTAATATAATATAAAGGATTTCTTAGAAGTTGTTTAAAAAAAAATAATAATAATAATAATTTTCGGCACACACAGATGTCAAGATTCAGTCTATGCATCTCAACAATGGTGACGAGCAGAATATTCAATTAGGAAAAGTAAATTACATAGACAATTCAGATCATAATTTATTCATAGCGCAATGCATGATGGGAGCCATTAATGAGTTGTGATTGGTGGCAGCCACTGCAACATGCTTTATTATTGTCATCATTGTTGTGATTCACAGGCTGATTATTGATGTCTGTGTTTCCAAAATTAATTTATTTGAAAGTCTTTTGATCAGAACAGTGTTTCTTAAATATATTGGATTATAAGTAAAGTACTGATAATCATATGCTGTAGAATCACAAAACTGCTGCTAACAAGCTAAACCAAACTGTCTCAATAAGTTTCATTTTTCAGATCACAGCATGATTATGTCAAAACATAATCAACACTATCAGATCGGTCCGTGTACCTTCGGATAATTTGTTTTTTCGTTTTTGTTTAAAAAAAGGAAAAACGAAGAAACCGTACGTTTATTGCATATTCAAACCTTCTCGTGGACATAAAAACGAGTTTCAGTTTCTTTTATTTATATTTTTTATTTTGTTTTCATCACACGTTGTTCTAATGCATCAAATGAAAATACAATAAAATCAAAAACGAAAAATTAAGGTTTTTAATGCACAAAGCGCGTATTAGTTCACCGGAAGTATCCACTCGCGCACGCGCAATTAGGCTTCAAGTTCACTTATTACCTCCACGTGCGAATAAAATGGATACATATGTGCTTTTTCATGGAAACAAGAGAGTCACTCTCAAAGATGAAGATATGCGTTCTGAAAAAATTTCGCGCATATTTCTGGTAGGTTTGCAAGACTCACAGAAAGATCATTTTAAAGGAGGTTAAATAAGTTAACTACTATGGCAATAAGCTAAGTTAACTAGTAACGTTACATGGCTATACCTTTATGTTCCTGGAGTTCAACAACCCTAATAAAACACACCTGCCTGTAATAATCAATGTAATAATCCTGAAGAGCTTGATTAGACGGTTCTGATTTGTTTGATTAAGTTGAACTGAACTCTGCTGGTCATGGCCCTCCAGGAACGAAATTGAATAGTCCTAAACTAATTTGGTCTTAATAAATGACCTATTAGCATGTGAGTATGAATAAATGTAGAGCCATACATGCATTGTAACACTTTTTGCTAATGTATGTACGAAATCTAATAAAGATTTTTAGGTTTGCTTCTAATATATTTGACATCTCAGCTGTCAGTTCACTTTAATCGATTTCTATAACTGGGAAATTTTATATCTATAAAAGTTTTGTAATGTGGTTTTGCAGTAAATGTAAAACCTCTGTGCAACATCAATTTATATATCTCATCCTTAAGTTATTAATAACAGTTGTGAAACATATGGGCTGGTATGTGTTCTACACTGTTAGACCTTACCGGTTTTTTTTACAGTAAAATACTGGCAACACTGTTGCCAGTAATTTACTGTTAATTGTGCAGTTCTTTACTGTAATCTACACTACAGTATGTTACTGTAAAATGCACTAAAACTCGAGTTAACTAATTTCACTTGCAGAAACCTTAAATTGACCAACTGTCATTTACATGTATTAAACTAAAATGTATAATGCATTAATAACGTGAGCAAAGTATTACTGTGAACTTATTTCATTTGAAACCACAACAAAACTTTTGCAAATAAAGAGATTTCCACTGGACCAGCAACTACACAGTCACCGCCTGTTAAATAAAGCAACATGCAGCATTTCATCAATATTTGTAGATCTTCTCCTGGACTGAAGCACAGGCTCTACTCTTCAGCACAATGGTGACCCAAAAAATGAAATTTTACAGTAAACTACTGGCAACAGTGTTGCCAGTATAAACCTGTTTCATAACTTACAGTTTATTACTGTTAAAATACATGTTGTGGGTGTGTCTTTTTATCTTACACTGTTAACCCTTTCAACCCCACAGGGAAATCCACACAACAAAGAGTAAAAAGTAACACTGAGGCAGTGTTGCAGTGAGATAATTAAGGGAACATGTAAGTGATTGTGAGCATTAGTGATGAACACCTGCTGTTAATAAGCAGAATCACTGAAGAAAAGAGAAACACAAGAACAGAAAATAGAGAAACACAATAACTACGACTGACTTCCAGCCATTACACATTATTACACTTATTATTAACCAGTATGACTTTGTTTCTGTCATACAGAAATTGTTATTGAAAATGTTTGTTTGAAGTTACCATTACAGAGATCAGTGCTTGCTTTAGTTGGGATGCTGATGCTAAAACATTCATTTTTCTTTTGCTGCTTGAGCTGTGTTTTTGCAAGTCATACTTGTGCACACACAGTTTATGAATGATTGCGGTTGTAATGCTTATGATGACAAAATCATCATATTGCCTGTTCATTCACTAAGGAATTAATTCTTATTCATTCAGAGTTTTATCCTCGATCAAAAGTGTTACATTAGCACCACTGTGAAACTACAGCAATAAATTACTATGACTAATTTTTTTTAACACATCATGCATAAACCAAAATAAAAACAGAGCTACACTATATTTTAGAAACACAGAGATAGCACAATTTAGCACATTAATCTCAACAATGGTGGCAATATTTCTTTCTATTTCATGCAGCAGTGCATGCTGGGAGTTTTATATTATCCTGGAACCCAGCATGCATTGCGACATGAAACTTTTCACCATTTTTGAGATTCATATGCTGATTGTTGATATCTGTGTGTGTCTGAACCAAGCAGGAGTACAATAAAATTGAATGCACTATATAATTGTTATTTTTCAGAAGACATGATTATAGAAATATTGATTTCATTTTGTAGATACACAGATATATTCTAAATATGAAATACCCATAAATTCAATTAATATATACAGGAAAAATCTGAAAATCAGGTAGTCCAAAATGATTGTGACATCATCACAAAAGGACAAAAACACCTGATAATCTTCCTCTTGACTTTTTCTTGCCATATCAAATGAGTTTTATAAACTCACTGTTACAGCAGTCAGAGAGAGATGCAAGGTAAGAAGTCAAGGGACAAGAGACCAACTAAAGCAAATACTGATCTCCATCATGGTGACAACAAATTTGATTATTAACTAAATCTCTGTTAATTCTCAACAATAACTTTTGTACATGTATGAAAGAAATAATCATAAACTGGTTTGTAAACTGGTTTCACAATCAGTGTTACTGGAAGTCAGTTGTAGTTCTTGTGTTTCTCTTTTTTCTGTTCTTGTTTCTCTGTCCTTCAGTGATTCTGCTTATCAGTGTTCATCAGTTTCTCAATTCACTCTCTTCTTTTCATTCAAGTGGACTATATTAGTGAACTAATGTAGGGAATAGTGAATGAGGGTATAGGGTGTGATTGGGAAAACAGCCTCTGAGTGTCGATTTGGAGCACTGTTCATTTACAGTATATTCCTGTAGGCTAGTTTTGTTTTCTAGGGTATATTACTGTTTTAATGGAAAATGGTATGATACTGTCTGAATTACGGCTTTTTTTACAGCAAGGGTTAACAGTGCAGGCATCACAGCTCAAGGAGGCCTTCACCTGCCTTGTTTGTAGAGGTATGAGACGCCAAGGGTCTGATGTATTAACTTCACAATTTACCACACACTTAAAGGGATAGTTCACCCAAAAATGAAAATTATCCCAAGCTTTATTCACCCGCAAGCCATCCTTGGTGTATATGACTTGACATCTTTTAGATGAACAGAGATGTATTTAAAAATATTCTTAGTCCTTCAAGGTTTATAATAGTTATGAATGACAGCCCAAATGTTTTAAAGGAGGATCTTTGTCTTACACAAATGCATTGATTCGCTTCAGAAGGCCTTTATTATCCCCCTGGATTTGTATGGATTAATTTTTTTATGGATGGATGCATTTTTTTTTTGTCTTCAAAATTTGGGCTGTGATTCACAAACATTATAAACCTTGGAGGACTAAGGATATTTTTAAATGTATGTCTGATGTGTTCGTCTGAAAGAAGATAGTCATATACACCTAGGATGGCTTGACGGTGAGTAAATCATGAATGAATTGGATGAACTATCCCTTTAAGGGTTTATAGTAAAATACACTACTCACAATAAGTTAGGGATATTGTTATTTACATGAGTGCTATTCCTATTTGGTCTGAATTTTAATGAAATAAGTAAAAGTATCCTTTGATATTACTAATAATGAATGAGAAGAAACACCATTTTCATTAGTGTAATATTTATTACCCCAAAAATGTAAACAATAACAAGGGTAGCCCCAAATAACAAAAATTGACAATGTCAGTGTTTCCACCATTTGCTGCAATGATAGCTTGACAGCGACGTCTCGCTCACCTCGCCTTCTCCAGCAACACTGACGACCATCATTTCTGTGCAAGGTGACCCGACACTCAGTGTTGCTTTAGAAGGCGAGGTGAGCGAGACGCCGAGGTCAACATGGTCCTCAGGGTTAGCTTTGGTGGAGGAGGTGTAACAGTCTGGGCAGGCATCACCAGTCAGCGCAAAACTGATTTGGTTATTGTAGATGGCTCAGTCACTGCACGTTCTTACCTCAGAGACATCATAGAACCCATCATCATCCCCCAATTCCGCCAGCACACCCCCAACTTTCTCCCTAATCAAACACACCTGATTCAACTCAGCTCATTATCACATGGGTTGATGAATTGAATCAGGTGTGTTTGATTAGGGAGACAAAGAAAATGTGCAGTGTTGGGGTGCCTTCAGGACAGGTTTGGGAACCACTGCTATACGCTGATTTCACGCAGCCGCCATTTTGAAATCGAAAGTGAGGCTCCGGTGGGAAAAACCCCGGAAGTAAAGATAAACAACAATGCCTTTGGACTACCAACTTGAAGCTTCTGCCGCGATTTACACAATTGGATGTTAATATCCAATATAGGATATGTATATAGTTCCTTCCTGCTTCTTTTTTTACTTTTTGAATTATAAATTTTTTTTTTTTATTTATAAATGAATTTCACTGTATATAGTCTAAAGTATAAAAGAAATGTATGTACAGTTTTAGAATTGACACAACATCATTAAACACAACAATACGCCATCGCATTCACGACTCTCCTGTGATTAAAGGCGACACTTCCGGTTTTCTTCCCACCGGAGCCTCGCTTTCGATTTCAAAATAACGGCTGCGTGAAATCAGCGTATAGAGCACGTTTGGGACCAGCTGAAGCAGAGACTGGATGATCGTACCCCCCCACCCCCACGTGACCTGGCAGAACTGCGTGCAGCACTTGTGGAAGAGTGGAACGCATTGCCTCAGGACAACATCATGAGGCTAGTGAGGAGCATGAGACGTCGCTGTCAAGCTGTCATTGCGGCAAATGGTGGAAACACCCGTTACTGACATTGTCAATTTTTGTTATTTGGGGCTACCCTTGTTATTGTCTACATTTTTGGGGTAATAAATATTACACTAATGAAAATGGTGTTTCTTCTCATTCATTATTAGTAATATCAAAGGATACTTTTACTTATTTCATTAAAATTCAGACCAAATAGGAATAGCACTCATGTAAATAACAATATCCCTAACTTATTGTGAGTAGTGTAACTTGCCATATTTGTGTGCAGCATTCACATACCCTGGACTACACTACACTTTTTCTTTTTATGGATGTGTTCGTGAATTTGACTCTAAATGGCTAAGCAATGAACTGAACAAAACTGAACAACTTTTCCTTTACCAGCTTAGTTTTTCTAAAGAATGAATAGTGCTTCTTAAATATTTTTATTTTGCAACTTATTTTGCAATCAGTATATACTCCAGTATACCTCAACATGCTAAAATGTAGGCAACAAAAAATGTTGACATAGTTTTAATGCATATCCTCCATTTTTTTTTTACAGACATCATCAGTGAGCCAATGCTGTCCGAATGTTGCCGGAGCATCATTGGGTGTAGAGCTTGCATTGAAGAATGGGCATTAACATCAAACCAATGCTTAAGTGAAGACCTGCTACCCAATTCCATAGTTGCTGCAAACATGTACTTACAAGAGATGGGATCCTCTCTGACCACACCAACAACATTTGGCATCTACCCTTTCTTAACAGAAGAGGACTGTGCATATGCAGAGCAGTCGTTTATTGATCAGTTTCCTGACCTGTCTGTCCTCTACAACAGTGTAATTAACAACAATTACAGAAATTTTCAGGAAGCAGTTATGTGCCTTATTAACATTACTCACCGATATTCAAATCCTTAAAGGCAGTGTATCTACATGCACTCTTTGTGAAGATAGTGGAATTACATTTTTTGATTATATTTTTAAATAAGATTGTGGGTCTCATTTTGTGAACAAGTCTTAATGAACATTTCTATTTTTTTGTTAAGATTTGTACAACCAGTAGCTGTAATTGAGCAAATTAAAGTTTATCAAGCAAGTACTTGTTTGAACAAAACATTTATTAAAACACATTCATTGAACAATGTTAAATACAATTTTTATACCAATGAGGGAAGACAAATAAAACATCTTAAAAGGTTAATGCTCCTTAATTCTTTGCCCTGGAATGTATGCAAAGCTCTGTGAATGTGTGGGATTTCTCAACCTGGAACTTCTTCCCTGGAAAACAAACACCTTACCAATTCTAGTATAACTACAGTATCTATAAGTTGGGATGATACAGGTTTTTTTCGTGAAATTTTACAACCTGGAACATTGTTGTACTTAAGTATTATTTTATAAACTCCACTGCAGAACAAAAACAACAAAAAAAAAAAACCTGTACAGGTAGTTAAAGATTTTAAATTTGTGTGCAATTACACACTCTGGAACACTTTTAAAGGAACAATTTTACATGCTACATATCAGAAAAAAAAATGTAGGTAAGGATTTTACTTTTGTGTGCAATTTCACATCCTAGAACACCATGTCTATAAGAAAAAATGCTTCTTCAGAGAAGCATTTTACAACACATTTCAAACTAACTCTTTCACAACATCTAGAACAGTTGACAGACCAGCCACCCTGATTATGTTTAGCACTGAGAACTCAGACCTGCACTTTAAGGCATGTTGTTATGCCTAAATACAGTATAGCCCTGACCATCATGGTTAACCTTTAGCCATTACACTGTCACCACCTCTTCTCTTCCTCATCCCTACATTCTTACCTTTTATCCCCCCACCACCATCCCCTTCCATCCCATGGATTCTGCAGCTCTAAAAAATGCTGGGTTGTTTCTGTAAACAAATTGTTGTGTTGATTGGGCTGGGTCAAAATGTTGGGTTGTTTGGGGTACACTGTACAAATTAATTAAATATCATTAATTAAAGGATTACCCCCTTACAACTCATTTGACCCAGCATGATCAACCCAAGAATGTGTTTACAGTACACTGTAAAAATGAATGCGCTATATCTACTCAATAAAATTGTGGCAACAGATTACAAACAATATTATTAATTAAATTTAACAAATTAGAACTGAGTAATAATTAATCAAAATAATTCCTTAAAAGTTAACCATTTAAAATGAGTACATTTTACACAAAAAAAAAAATTCTTAAACAAAAATATCTGAATAACAGATAGACGTCAAAGATGAATTAAGAACTCTTTTATTTTTTTATTGCCAACATTGAAGACACCTGATGTTAACAAGCAGAATCACTGAAGGAGGAAACCATAATTTTATGGTGATCAGTGTTTGTTTTAGTTGGGCTTTTGACCCTTAAATCATTAACTTTAGATTTTGTTTCGCTGCTGTAGTACCTGAGTTATAACAGCCAGAAGAACAAAGAGAAAAGGTGATCTGATGGTGCTGGTTGTGTTTTAACATAATCATTATTTCACAATCATTTAACCTGAATCACTTAACTCATATAGAGCCCAATTTCTGAGTTAGATTTACTTTATTAATTATAGCAGCACTGTCCTTGTACAGCATAATATTTCTAACTTTTACAATGTAATCCAAAGAATGTCTTAAAAGTTTATCATGTACAAAAAGAGAGCTAAACTCTGCAGGACAGTGGCCCTCCAGGACCGAGTTTACCCATCCCTGGTCTAAACCACGTTCGGCAGACGAAATTATTCACCTGAAAATAGCAAAAAAGTGTTCAGGCCGAATAAGTGAATAAGTGAATAAAGTGAATAAATTGTATCAACATTTTAGAGGACGCGATCAAATAGCAACCAGCTTAGAGTGAAAGGCGTGCAAGCTTTATATAGCCCTGTTTACACCTGGCATTAAGATGCGTTTTGGTTGATGGGATCAAATTTGGACGATACTAAATACAGGTGTAAATGGGGAGTAAAATGTTTTGAGCTTGTCCAGTTTAGACGTAAATGTTGTCCTTTGCGTTGTTTCCTGTTAACGCTTGTCTATACACAGGTTTTGTTACGGTCAACACTTACTGGAAGACTACATTATCCATTATTGCTTAAACCATAGCAAACTACGCAACTCAAATAGTTAATTATGTATAAAAAGTTGAAAAGTAATGGTAAATATTTATGTTGTATTTTGTTTGCTTTATTAGGCAATTTTAAAGGGGAACATGGTAACTATAGCCATTTCTCTGCTGACTTTCACTTTTGTTGTCGCGTGTTTTCTCAACGAGCTCCCCCTACAGCTGTGGGCCGTATATTTCACAACACATGCCATCTTATAAGTACTACTAATATGACATGGATAAAACATCAATAATAAAAATAAAAAAAGTTTTTATGTGCAGAAACTGACAATGATCGGTGGCAATTATGTTTCCAGTGGCAAACTGTATTTATGTTTATCCGTATTTTAACATGTATAGATTTATGTAGCAAAATAGGGAAATATGTATAATTAATTAAAGATATTTTAATCAGCTTTCAGAATCAACTGTAGCAGAATTGATATTACAATTATTTAGACTCTTTGTCCAAAGTAAAGTAAAAAAAAAAAAAAAAAGTGTTTCAATTTATGTGAATGTAAAAATATCTTGAACAAAGATTATTTGGGATGAGTATGTTTACTATCTTGATAGAAATAAACAGGGATGCTCTGCAACATTTGTTTAGTTGACCTAATAGGTTCTCATGTATTTTTCCAAAACTTGTCCAAATGTTGTCCCAAATTTACAAATTGAGTTATTTGAACAAACAATTTTACATTCAACAATGTTGTGCCAGTTCCCAGCATGCACTGCAGCTTGAATAAATTATGGGGTAATTGTTCAAATAAAAAGCATTATTGCGTTGCATTAACCAGCATTATTTGCGCTGCTGTTATTTAGCTGCCATATGTTTCAGAGTTCATATTTTTTACTGAATTTTAAAGAGGCAAATGTTAGTTAACTTTGAAAATCAAACATGGAGATGATAAACATGGATTGTTGATTAGCATTTTTCCCCAGGGTAGAGGAGTTTTACAGGCTTTTATCATCTATCTGACTCAAATAATGTGTTTCTAACAGTTAAACACTCAGAATAAAGTGAGATGATCTGCTGATGATCCTGAATGGCTTGTTGAATGAGTGTTGATAGTCTGAGGCTCATCAATATTAACAGATCTGCTGAAAACACTCTTTATTTCATGACAATAGTTCCTGTTTTCACCTCATTTATTATGCTGATGCCTTCAGATCTCCTGTAAATTGACACTTAAAGCTCATTTCATTGGTGTCAACAGACTGAGGGGATTTGATGGTTACTATATGTAGATTTATTTCTGTCTTTATGCATTGAACTATTTTTCTAACCATTATTTATATTTGTAATAATTGTATTACAATATGTATATTCTGTTATCAGTAAGTATAAAAACAAACTCAGTAACTGATATTTTATTTAGATTTTCGGCAGATCAGCTCCTTCCACAAATAATTATGACTGAGGCCCCTCCCATGTCATTTACATCACCAGTGAAGATACTCCCTCAGTCATTACATCATCAGTGAAACTCCTCCCACTGCAATTCACCCATAAATACTGGAATATTTCCATCAGCTACAAGTGAAGACGAGCATCAGAGTATCAAGGAAGAGCTGAAATCTGCAAAGACTGAGTTTATTAAAGAGGACAGTGAGAACATGAGTGATCCAGAACCCTGCAGAATGAAACACACTGAAGATCCTGAAGAACAAAGAGGTTGGTGTTTATTCTTCATTCATTCATGATGCTGAAGAACATTCATGTTAGAATCATTCAAGAACTTCATCACTTTTAGATAAACAGTTAAACTGTGAAATGGGTACAGGGAACATTTCAACAAATGTTCAGTAAAGGGGAAACTTTCATATTTATTGTCAATATCAGGTCAAACAAAGTAAAAATTTAGCTCTGGTTTATACTTCGTTCGCAATTTTTGTTGGATATTTCTCAATATTTTTATTATTATTATAATTTTTTTAAGCAATAAACAATAAACTGTATTAAGTAAATTACATTTCCAGGATGGCTGACAGGGTTGTAAGCGTAACTTAAGCAATATCTGATTATTTGTATAAGTTGTATTAATTAATCATAAATTATATAAGTTATAACGTTATAGAGATCATTCTTCTTATATTAACTTTAGTAACAGGGTGGATGAATACAGTCAATATATTTTATTATATATAATAATGGACTGTCCTTACTCGTGATTTTTCCCTGTTTCTTTGGTAACTTAGAAAATAAGCTCTGAGACCAACAAGTTTATGATTCTTACACGTTTAGTTCATAATGATTTGATGATTATAAATGGTGTAATCTAATGACTGTATTTCTTCCATTATGGCGTATTAGCCTTTTCTTTGGCTTTTGGATTACTGCAGAAAATAAGAAATATATTTGGTAACCCAAAGTAGCGCCACACGTTGCTTTTCAAATTGTCAGGAGTGTAGATTTCAAACTCCTCGTCAGGCGTGGTTGTTGTAGGCGTTGGCGCAGCCATTGTTTTGATTATACAAAATAGGCGCTAACCAGGGGTGCGTTTCCCAAAACCATCGTTAGTGAACTCTGTTTCGCAAGTTCTGCCGTTACCAGCGTAGTTCAACGAGTCGGTGTTTCCCGAAACCATCGTTTTAACGAACATTCGCAAACAGCATCGCAAAGATGTGTCGTTGGAACGACAGATCTCGACCTGTGGTTAGAAGAGTAGTTTCTAGTTTGCATGACGTGGACTTAATGCAAAGTAAGCAAGCTGACATTCAGTACAACCTGTGTCTTTTATTTAGAATACATACAAATGTCATTTACGTCTTTCTAGTTTGTCAAGACAAATTAAACCACCGTTTTTGAAGAGTGCGCATGTGCGAACATGCTCGACTATAAGAATGAGCCTATGATTGAATCTGGAAATAAAGCAAAATAACTGAGTAAAATGAGAAATAGTCATCAGATGCCATGCCTGTAATTTATAGCAAAACATTTAGCGTTAATTCGATCTCAAACAGTTTCATTAACCCCTTAAACCCTAAGCGTCCCGCCGGCGGGACGCCACCCCATGAAAAATATTCATAATCAAATTACTAAGCAACCACTGAATGGAACAACACAAAATAGGTATCATTTTAAAGCTTAGAATCTCAGCTTTTTAATGCATCTAATTACTTCGATCAACTTCTAATGATTGCAGAGTTATTCCACTAAATACGAGTGTACCCGCCGCAGGCGCCACCTAGCTGCAAAATTAATAATCATAATTTTTTTTCAAAAATATTACCTGGATCAACTTAAAATAGATGTCATTTGAAAGCTTAGAGTCTGAAATTTACAATGAATGTAGCCAATTTGATAAACTCCAATGTAGTGCTGAGTTATTTGCTGATAAATAGAAAAAAAATGTTTTCATAATTTATAAACTACTTTTTTGTACCACATACTGCAATATGTCAAAAACATCATACAGCTCAGATAGTCCTGTGTCATATGTCATTTGAAAGGTCTCAATGAGTAGAATACAACAAGCATAATTGTTCCAGGGTTTTTAATAAACTTGAGCAAGGTTTTTGTAAAATAACCCCTTAAGAGACCCATGTGTAAACCATATATGGATGCTGCATTTTAGACACATTTCCGCTTGTAACTTCATGAAACATGCTCCAATTGTGGAAAATGACACATCATTATTTACAGCAGATGCTTACAATTAAAAAGAGTCCAAACTCAACATAATCCATCACTCAGAACTAAAGATAATCCTCATGGAGTTCTAAACCACAAAAAATCCACTGATTCACGTAGCCTAGCAAGGTAGCTTAGACTTGGCCTTTTTACTCGTATCTTCATGAAACATTCGCCGATCATGAAAAATTATACATCGTTATTTACAGCAGGAGCTCACGATTACAAAGAGCCCAAACTTAATATATTCCATCAATCAGATCTAAAGATATTTCCTCATGGCGTTCTAAAACAAACAATACCTCAGACGCGCCTATCCTAGTATATACTCATGAAGCACTCGCGTTTGGTTTTCACTTATAACTTCACAAAGCATGCACAGATCGTAGAAAAATGCACATCATTATTTTCAGCAGACTCTCACGATTAAAAAGAGCCCAAACTCAGCAAAATCCATCACTCAGATCTAAAGATATTCCTCGTGGGAGTTGTAACACACGAACCACCACCGGCGCGCATAGAGCGTTTATTATAGATGTAGCACTTGTCGCGTTTTAACTCATAACTCAATGAAGCATGCATCAATTGTGGAAAATGGCACATCATTATTTACAGCAGATTGTTAAGATTAAAAAGAGCCCAAACTCGCCATAATCCATCACTCAGATCTAAATATATTCCTTATGGCGTTCTAACACAAAAAATTCCACAGGCGGATCTATGAAGTAGCAATAGCAGTGATGCGATGTTGTTTTGATGTGACGTTTCAGCTCATAACTCAATGAAACATGCATGGATTGTGAAAAATCACACATCTTTATTGACAGCAGATTCTCACGATTACAAAGAGCCCAAACACAACATAATCCATTGCTTTGATCACGAGATATTCCTCACGAAGTGATGCATACTTGGCTAAAAAACAAGTCTCTCATCCTCCCGGGGTGCAAAGTGTTTTCCAGTTTTCCCGGAACCATCCGTGCTCGATTTCAAACGTGGAATAACACAAAATATGTATCATATTAAAGCTTAGAATCTCAGCTTTTTAATGCATCCAACCACTTCGATCAACTCTGAACGAGTGCTGACTAGTCTCTCTCAACCGGAGTGTACCGCCCGTAGACGCCCCACAGGCGCCACCTAGCTGCGAAAATATTAATTATCATATTTTTCCAAAATATTGCCTTGATTCAAACAAAATTGGTGTCATTTGAAAGCTTAGAGTCTGAACTTTACAGTGAATGTAGCCAATTCGAAAAACTCCTAAGTACTGCTGAGTTATTTGTTGATAAATAGAATATTTTTTTTCATAATCTATAAAATAGTTTTTTGTACTATGTACTGCAATGTGTCAAAAACATCATACATCTCATGAAACATTCAAAAATCATTGAAAATTGCACTTAATTTTTTACAGCATATTAATACAATTCAAATGAGCCCAAAATTTACTTAATCTATTGCTTTTATGACAAGATTTTCTTCATGGTGAAACAATTTTAAAAATGCCCATGAGGGGGCGTCAAGGTCTCAACAAAAAGGCTATCTTGGTTCCAAATGCTATAACTTTTGATTGCTTTATCCAATCACCACAAAATTTTATCCAGATGCAGCTCATATATAGAGGGACTTCCCCAAAAAAGAATTTTCCTTCTACCTTATTTCCTTCCTGAGTTATTCCATGTCAAATAAGAAAGATATGCATTATCATTATAAAAATTATATATATTTTTTGTCTTTTATCAGCAGTTTCTCGGCAGGAGAATGTCCAAATGTAATGTAATGTATATTTTCAAAAAATTTGAAAAGTGTTCTTTCAAACGATACCTACCTTTAGAATCTCCTTGCTATAGTTTTGAAGTTATGAGTCTTTAGTTTTGTGTATGTCACTAAGAAAACTCATTTTTTTTATTGCCTTCCAAATGTGTGAGGACTTAACAAAAAGGCTCCCTTTGTTCCAAGTGCTGTAACTTTGGATTACTTTATGCTATCATCATAAAATAACGATCCAGACGCAGACCACACATAGGGGAACATCACAAAAAAAGAATTATTTTGCCACCGTATTTCCTTCCTGAATTATTGCATTTCAAATAAGAAAGATATGTAAATTATTAAAAAATAATATTAATATTTTTGTCTTTTATCAGCATTTTCTCAGCATTAGATTGTCCAAAAGTAATAAAAATTTATATTTTCTAAAAATATAAAAAGTTTCCTAACAAATGATATCTACCTTTTGACTCTCCTCTCTATAGTTTTGAAGTTATGAGTCTTTACTTTTTTGTGTGTCACTCAGACAAAAAACTCCAAAAATGGCCTCAGGGTTTAAGGGGTTAAAAGAAGTTAATACTCCACCGCGTGCGTAACGTCATAAACCAACGTGGTTGAACGACCACTTTGCGACAAAACAGTTTCGGGAAACAGTTGTGACTAGCTAGTTGATTTCTTCAACAATGCATCATACTATGGTAGTTAAGCAGCGAGTTACGTCGTTGTTTGGGAAACACACCCCAGGATGCTAACGTCACCTACAGGAGCCCAGATGACCAATAATAGCCTTGCTAATGAGCTCGCGATTCACAACTTCACCAGGCGTGAAAAAGCCTCGGAATCTGAATTGAAAACAACGTTTACAAGCAAACACGTTTACAAAAAATAATGCCCATAACAGGTTTGAATATTAAAGGATGCCTAATATTCGTTTGAATATCATAATTTTTTTAAATATTCAAATTATATTCGAATAACGAAGTTCGGAGTCAAAACCCTACAATGGATTGAGATTATTCTCTCTCATCATGCAGTAGAAAGAGCCCAGATGATGTCACTTCCTGAGTGTTTCACAATTTTAGAAATGCTCTGTTTTTAAAAGAGGAAAATCATGTCAGAAGTAACAGTTTAAGGCTGAAATAACCTCAGATACTTTGATCTTCTGTGATACGGACAACACAAACACACACAGGCTTCTGTTTCACAGCCCACAGAGTGAAGATGCAGGAAAGCTTTTTCCCTCCGGTCCTTCCTTCTCATTCGTTCCTTAAAATGTTTATTAATAATAATAATATATATATAGTATATTTAGGGACCAAGTACTGGCGGTGGTGCGGTGTTTGGGGGTTGTTTTGAAATAATAATAAAAAACAAAGAAACAACACACTAAAGCCTGTAAAGCATTGAAATAAATATCAGTAAATACTGGTAACTTAAATAATATTATAAAGTTGAATCTATATAAAAATAAAAATAAACGTTTGTTTTATATTTCCACACAAAGACGCGTGATAGCCTACACTGCGCTTTGAGAGGGATGTGCGACACGAGCAGGAAAGAGACCATCAATCTCTTTTCTGATATCTTCATGTTTTCTACTTGTTGTAAAATGTATGAAGAGCGAATTTTATCTTCCACAAGGGCAAGGCATTTAGGCTATGTTTGATATTGCGCTGCCAGAGAAAGCCAAACTAAAATCACCCGGGCGTGTGAAACGCGCTTTACAAATAAACTTGACATGCCTTACCAATTACCACGTGTCTAATAACAAGCACAAACTGTGTTAAAAAGAATTTGACGTACAAGTACAAATGTAGGCTATCTGTCCTACAGCGTTTTTCTACTTTACCATAGTAAAGAATACGAAAATAATAGGCATAATTAAAAGCGAACAAAGGAAGAAACGTTTATAATCCCCTTCGGAAATGGGTGAGACGTGAGTGAAGATATGGGAAAATAAACAAGAGATTCCATGCAGGGACGGGTCACGATTTTTAAATATTCGATTAATTGATTTAATTATGGAATATCTAATAGGTTGTGCGATTATTCTCTAAAATAAAATCTCCATGTTTTCGGTGCTGATGCGGTGGTGACAGCAAAAGTAATGATTATGAATGTGTCAAATATAGCAAGGAGACATTTGAATTGTTTATTAATAAAGTGTTTTCTGTGTCAGTGTCGGCTGCAAAGATGAAGTTGACGATGTTGACTCTTCATCTTCGCAGTGAACGCAGTGCTAGTCGGTTTATTTTCATTTTGAATTGTTTTGTTTAAAAGTAGACAATTTAAGCTTTCTATATGGAATAATAACTAATGGAATATTGTTAAATTGTTAAATAAATAATCTGGTGACCAGATCGAAAACCAAAATTCAAAGCCGACAAAGTTTAAATTTATGGGCTCACGCACAACTTTATCATTCGTCATGAATTCAAACTTTTCCATGGCTGCGATGTAACATTTAATTGCTTACCTATTATTTATTTTGTAAACAAAGCTTTGTGCTTCACTCGTGTCATAATATTAATGTAAAGCACTCACATACAAAATTTTTTTTTGGCGAACCACCACCGGTGCTACTCAGCCACTGCGGTGGTGCGGTTGTTAAGTTTACCGGCACAGCCCTAAGTATATTTTTACTCTGTGCAATTTCTATAATTTCAATGAAGACCTTTGAGTTTGTGTTTTAGTAAACAGTATTATTATTATTATCATCATCACTATTGATCAAAGTACACTCTATTGTACAATAGTAAGTTTATGTTATTTGTAATATTCTGTAATATGTTATTTCAAGTTAAACCGAACTTTTATATTGACAGGGTGTCGTAAAAGACTTTTGAGTTCGACAAATGTGGATAGTTTTATCAAATCAAATGGTGAAATGTTCATGAAGTGACTCTGCAGATGAAGTTCATGTGTTCATGTATAAGGAGACAGCAGACGCTGAAATCATCGCGAGTGTGACGCGTGCTTCAGTGTGTGTTGAAGAAGAAACTGCAGTGCTCTTTCACACACACACACACACACACACACACACACACACACACACACACACACACACACACACACACACACACACACACACACACACACACACACACACACACACACACACACACACACACACACACACACACACACACACAAACACACGGCAGAACATACAGACAGTCTTTTTGAGCTTTAATATTCACAGTCACTAGTCTGTATCTATATCTGATTATTTGTACAGCCCTACTTTTGATTTGTTCATCCCACAATTCTTCTGTGATGTTCCGTTTTATACAGTAAGTTCCATTAGTGACTGGATTCTGTGATTCTGCATCTCGGGAATCAAATGCTCTACATGATATTTGCAGTATTTAAGAGAGTTAGTTTTGTGAGTTATTTATTGTTGTGTTATAAAGTTGTTAATATTAGTGTAAGAAGGGTATGTATTTAATAGCGGTCCACTCTCTACACACTCTACATAGCACTCTTCATGGTCATTGAATACAGACAATGGCTTTTTCAGCAACGCACCGGTATGATGATGACTAATAATCAGACTTATGAGTTTGACCGTGAGATCAGCATTATTGGCCGGGGTGAAACTCTAAGTGACACTGGAATCCAAATGAACCAGTAAAATGTAATGTAAAGAGTTTAATAGAATAATCAAATGTCTATTTAACTTATGATATAAATGACTAATAATGAATTGGCGTTCCAACTTGAACTGGAACGCAGCGAAACTTGTGTTTCTGGTTTCCCACGTTCTCATGCGAATGAATGGGAGTCATTGAAATTAAAAGTCTAGTGTGACTGGACTGTAATAAAAGTTTTAAATAAAATAAGTTTTACATAACATAAATTAAATATCAATCTAAACATTGGTATCAACATTATGACACTATTGTATAATTTTTAATGCTAATATTACATTAGATAATTGTGTCATTGATCAAATATATTTAACAGTTCTTGATACAGAAACATGGTATTTGTGTCTATAATGTTTTTAAAATAAATATTAGAAGATCAATGAACCTCATTTATGGAAAGTAGTTTTTGTTATTACATCAGAGCTCTTTTTATGTCCTTTCACTTCATATTCCTCTCTTTGAATTATTTGTGTTGTACTGAAAATGAAAAAACTTTTTCCCTTTGATTTCAGACCTGATGGAAGTGAAGGAGGAGAGTGAAGAACTGAGTGAAGTGAAGGAGGAGAGTGAAGAACTGAGTGAAGTGAAGGAGGAACATCATGTCAAACCTGGAGAAAAACCATTGAGTCGTTCAAAGACTAAAAATATATTTTTTAAGAAAACAAGAGCCAATAAATCTACAACCTGCACTCAGTGTGGAAAGAGTTTCACAAACAAACCAAGCCTTGAGATTCACATGAGAGTTCACACCGGAGAGAAGCCGCACACCTGTGATCAGTGCGGGACGAGCTTCACACAAAAACAACATCTTCAAGGACACATGAGGATCCACACTGGAGAAAAGCCGTACTCATGTGATCAGTGTGGAAAGAGTTTTACACACAAACATAATCTTGAGATTCACAAGAGAGTTCATACTGGACAGAGACCGTTCACATGTGATCAATGTGGGAAAGATTTCATGCACTCATCAACCCTTAAGATTCACATGAGAAGCCACACTGGAGAAAAGCCGTATGCATGTGATCAGTGTGAAAAGAGATTCTCAGACAAACAACATCTTAACCTTCACATGAGAGTTCACACCGGAGAGAAGCCGCACGTGTGTGATCAGTGCGGGAAGAGTTTCACACAAAAACCTCACCTTAATAGACACATGCGTATCCACACTGGAGAAAAGCCGTATGCATGTGATCAGTGTTGGAAAAGCTTCGCACTATCATCAAGCCTTAATGTTCACATGAGAGTTCACACTGGAGTAAAGCCGTTCTCATGTGATCAATGCGGCAAAACATTTATTGTGGCATCACACCTGAAGAGACACCTGACAGTTCATACAAAGGAGAAGCCGCATTCATGTTCTGAATGTGGAAAGAGTTTTTCACTGCTGCAAACTTTACATAGACATCAGAAAATTCACACTGGTGTGAGAGAGTACGTGTGCTTTGAGTGTGAGAAGACTTTTATTACAGCGAAATGTTTAAAACGGCACCAGAGAATTCACACTGGAGAAAAACCTTACAAGTGTTCACACTGCGACAAGAGATTTAGTGTTTCAACAAGTCTGAAAACACATGAGAGGATCCACACTGGAGAAAAACCTTACAAGTGTTCACACTGTGACAAGAGATTCAGTCAGTCGTCAGATCAGAAAAGACATGAGAGGATCCACACTGGAGAGAAGCCACACGCATGTGATCAGTGTGGAACGAGTTTCTCTACTAAAACTCACCTGAAGCGACACATGAAGATCCATTCAGTGGAGAAACCACATCAACACAGTCATAGTAAGTACTGTAGTTCCCCAGCTAACAGACTTTATTTATAAGAACGTTCTCCAAAATATTGAGAACAAAAAATATTCTCCAAATATTCAGAACCAAATGTTGGTTCTGGGAACGTAAAAAATTTCCAGTTTTCTTGACGTTAGAGGAATGTGTTTTAAAAGGTATAATGTTCCTCAAACGTTCTTTCAAGTTCATTTTGATTTAAAATTCAACATTCTAGGAACGTTGATTTGTCACATTCCAAGAACATAAAAATGTCCAGTTTCCTGAATGTTAATATAATGTTATTTAAAGGTTAGTATGATGTTCCTGAAACCCTGTCATGTTTGGAACCATCCTCAAACCAAATTTGATGGGTTTAAAATGACTATTGAACTCATCAGTGATCTTGACTTATGGCTTCACTTTTTATTTCACATTTTTTATTTTTATTTTAGACCTGATGGGAGAACCAGAGAGAAACCTTACACATTTGATCAATTCGGGAAGAGCTTCACGGATAAAGGAAACTTTAAGAGACACATGAGGATCCACACTAGTGTAAGACTGGAAAAACTGGTTGAAGAACGACCACTCCTCGAGGACAAAGGACCTTGCTGGAAATTACCATTTGAACTCACCATTTGAGACAAAAGTCTCACCTAATCTACATTTCTTCCCCTCATCTTCCTATCACCAAAACTCACACAAGAATATATATGGTTTAAGTTAAGGGACTCTGTAGGACACCCAGTGGGCTCCTATTCATATGTACCCATTGATAAAGGGCTGAAAAATGACTGTTCTCATGAGGACATTTGGGATCAAATTCTGAATGAAAATAATACAAAGACAGACAGCGAATTTTTAACAGATTACTGTGATGGAGAAATTTTCAAGCAACATGTTTTTTGAAGATCACCCAACTGCACTGCGGCTGCATTTCTATGAAGATGAATTCGAAGTAGTTAACCCATTGGGGTCAAAAAGAACCAAGCACAAGCTATTATACTGTAATTTGGACAACAAGTATAGATCGCAGCAGAGACATAATCATTTAGCGTTGTTGTTACAATATCCATATTACCATTCTTTTCCCAAAACGCTGGGGCAGACCTACCAGACTTTTTCACTAAAGTCACTGTCACTTACCACAGACAATGATGAGCAGCTTCGAAGTCCGTTGGTAACCGTTGGTTACCGTTGGTTGGTTGTTCCAAACAAACTCATTCATAATACTAAGATCATGTGTGTGTGTGTGTGTGCGTAAGTGTGCCATGATGTTAAATATCCAGCATGTTTTTCAGAATTTTGAGAGTAGCTTGAAATTCTATTGAGGTTCTGAGCCTGTTGATCAACTAGTAGTGAAATCATCACAGATCCATTGATTTTGGTTGGATTTTTATGATTTTTTTCTGTGGAATGAGTATACTGTTTGGTGAAAAGAATGACATATTGACTGATGTCATATCTTGGGGGAATAGTTGATTGCCAATGAAGTAAAGATGGAAATATTGGGAAAAAGTGAGAAAATGCCAATTTTTTTTGCATTAAATTGATGCAAAATCATGTAGAAATGTGTTTTAAGAGTTATTTTTTTCAGTGGATGTTGTCAGCACATGTGTTCTGTGTATCTGGAATGCATTTATTGACAGCCTACCCAACCCACCGAAAAAAAAAAATTCTGATAAAAAATAAAATGGGCACTTTTTTTTCGCGATATTTCCAGCAGAGCAGACCCTACAATTATTGGTTCTTAGGGTCAAAGTTAACAGAAAAAAACACAAATAAAAAGTATGGCAGACCATGTCAGGTTCAACCCATCTTTGAGACTTTGGCTCCCCGACTATTGGTGCGTTATTCATATGTTAAACAGTGTGGTTTGGATGTCATCTTAAAACCTTTGCTAAATGATCTTAAAAAAACTGGCAACTGATGTTTTTACAGTAACTGTTGATGAAACTGAACACACATTTCGTGCTGCTCTTGCAACTTTATCTGGTGATAACTTGTCAGCTCACATGATCTATGATGTCTTTTAACTTTGGTAGAATTTGTCGTTATTGCATGGCTTTTTATGGAGATATAAAACACATGTTTGAGGAAGACAGCTTTGTTTTAAGAACATCTGAGGTTCATCAGTGTCATCTTGCCCGCATTCAACAAATTCCTGATGACAAAGTGACTTATGGGGCCCTATCTTGCACCCAGTGCAAGTGACTTTGTACACCGACGCATGTATCATTCCTATTTTGCACCCGCGCAAAGCGGACTTTTCCCTCCACAGAAGCACGTCGGTAAGTTAGGAAATACACTTGCGCTCCCGGGGGCGGTGCAGCGCAAAGAGGAGGCGTGTTCCGGCGCAAACATTCCTTCATGCTATTTTGCAGGTTTAGAAAACAATTGCGCCACTAACCAGGAAAAAATAGTTTAAAGTCAGTGGCGCGTTGCGCATGTTATTCATATGCTATTTTAAGGGCGCATGCTTGGCCATAATCAATGTAGCGTGTGCACAACGCGCACTTTCAAAATGTGTGAGCAGCACGAAATGTGTGTTCAGTTTCATCAACAGTTACTGTAAAAACATCAGTTGCCAGTTTTTTTAAGATCATTTAGCAAAGGTTTTAAGATGACATCCAAACCACACTGTTTAACATATGAATAAATGAATGGTTAATGTCATGGTGCAATGAGCAGAAACTGCTCTTTGTAAATAATTGGAATCTGTTTTGGGAGCGTCCTAGGCTTTTCCGTGCTGATGGCTTACACCCAAGCAGATTCGGAGCGGATCTTCTGTCAGATAACATCTCCAAAATGTTAAATACCCTTTGACTAGTAACCAAAAGTCCAAATCATAGTCTCTGCTGCACCAATTCAACTGATATAAATACTAGTGTAGAACATTGCATAGAAACCGTGTCTATTCCTCGTTTAGTGAGATCAAATAATAAATCTAATGCAGGATCTAGGAAAAATCTAATTGTTATTAAAACAGAAAATGTTGCTATTAGTAAACAAAAACTATTTCTAAAGCTAGGTCTTCTAAACATTAGATCACTCACACCTAAGGCAGTTATTGTAAATGAAATAGTCACAGATAATAGCTTCGATGTACTTTGCCTTACTGAAACCTGGCTTAAACCAAATGATTATTTCGGTATTAATGAGTCTACTCCTCCTGGATACTGTTATAAGTATGAGCCCCGTCTGATTGGCCGTGGCGGAGGTGTTGCAACCATTTATAAAGATATTCTAAATGTTACTCAGAAAACGGGTTATACGTTTATTTCATTTGAAGTACTTGTACTAAATGTTACGCTCTTAGATGTTAGAAAAACATCCCTATTATCTCTAGCCTTGGCTACCGTATATAGACCGCCAGGGCCTTACGCTGATTTCCTAAAAGAGTTTGCAGATTTTCTTTCAGACCTATTAGTCAATGTCGATAAAGCATTAATTGTTGGAGATTTTAACATACACGTAGATAATCCAAATGATGCGTTAGGAGCTGCGTTTACAGATTTATTAAATTCCTTTGGGGTCAAGCAAAACGTCACCGGACCAACTCATCGTCTTAATCATACACTCGATTTAATTATATCACATGGAACCGATCCAACCGATATAGATATCATTCCACAAAGTGATGAAGTCACTGATCACTACATGGTAACTTGCATATTACGTACTGCTGTAATATGTCATGCGGCGTCGCGTTATCAACCAGGCAGAACAATCCTCCCATCCACCATAGATAATTTCTCAAATTGCTTATCTAATCTGTCTCAGCTGCTGCCTGAACCCAAACAAACAGATGAACTAGATGAACTAACTAGCACTATGAGCACCATTCTCTCTAGAACATTGGATGTGGTTGCACCTATTAAATTAAAAAAGGTCAGAGAGAAAAATAAAGCACCATGGTATAACAATACTACGCATGTTTTAAAGAGAGAAACCCGTATTTTAGAGCGTAAATGGAAACAAACTAATTTAGAGGTCTTTAGAATCGCGTGGAAAGACAGTATGTCGCGTTATAAAAAGGCCCTAAAAGCTGCCAGGGCTGAGCACCTCCGCAAACTAATAGAAAACAACCAAAACAATCCAAGGTTTCTATTTAACACCGTGGCTAGACTAACAAATAAACAGACGTCACCCGAACAAAATATCCCGTTACAGTTCAGTAGTAATGATTTCATGAACTTCTTCACTGAGAAAATAGAAAGCATCAGAACCACAATTATAAACGTTCAATCTTCAATCGCGCCTTATAATTCAGCTTCAATTATCACCCCGAAAGAACAATTACAGTGCTTTACAACTATAGAACAAAAAGAGTTAAATAAACTTATCACTTCATCAAAAACAACAACATGTTTATTAGATCCTATACCAACTAAACTACTGAAAGAAGTGTTACCTGTAGTGGAAGAGCCTCTCCTCAATATTATTAACTCGTCTTTATCTTTAGGTCATGTTCCAAGAACATTTAAACTGGCAGTTATAAAACCTCTCATTAAGAAACCACAATTAGATCATAATAATCTTGCAAATTATAGACCCATTTCAAATCTTCCATTTATGTCTAAAATATTAGAAAAAGTGGTGTCCGCTCAACTGGGATCTTTCTTGCAACAAAATGATATCTATG
This sequence comes from Leuciscus leuciscus, assembly GCF_965113295.1. Lineage (NCBI taxonomy): Eukaryota > Metazoa > Chordata > Actinopteri > Cypriniformes > Leuciscidae > Leuciscus > Leuciscus leuciscus. The sequence goes on along the minus strand of NC_138725.1, from coordinate 22,682,694 downwards.
AAAAGTTTCAGTCTGGATTCAGACCGCATCATAGCACTGAAACTGCGCTCGTTAAAATCACAAATGATTTACTTTTAGCTTCTGACCAAGGCTGTATCTCAATACTAGTTTTACTTGATCTTAGTGCTGCGTTCGATACTATATATCACACAATACTCTTAGATCGACTACAAAATTATACTGGTGTTCAAGGACAAGCACTAAGCTGGTTCAAATCATACCTATCTGACCGCTACCATTTTGTCTATTTAAATGGCGAAAAATCGATCATAACTCCAGTAAACTATGGAGTGCCGCAGGGATCTGTATTAGGCCCTCTGTTATTTTCAATATATATGATGCCACTTGGAAATATTATAAGGAAACATGGAATTAGTTTCCATTGTTATGCTGATGACACTCAAATATATATTTCATCACGGCCGGATGAAAACGCTACATTTTCCAAATTGACAGAGTGTGTTAAAGATATAAAAGATTGGATGACGCGTAATTTTCTTTTATTAAATCCAGACAAGACAGAGGTAATACTTATCGGTTCAAAAAACCGCCCACAAAACCTCGCACAATACAACTTTAACATCATAGGATGTCCTGTTACTTTATCCTCTACAGTAAAAGACCTGGGTGTTATACTCGATTGCAACCTGTCTTTTGAAAATCATATTTCATATGTTACAAAAACAGCCTTTTTCCACCTTAGAAACATTGCTAAGCTACGTAATATGCTATCAGTTTCTGATGCAGAAAAGTTAGTTCATGCATTCATGACCTCGAGACTGGATTACTGTAATGCTTTATTAGCTGGTTGTCCTGCATCCTCAATAAACAAGCTACAGTTAGTCCAAAATGCCGCCGCTAGAGTTCTTACGAGATCAAGAAAATATGATCATATAACACCGATTTTATCATCACTGCATTGGTTACCTATAAAGTTCCGTATTAATTACAAGGTATTGCTACTGACTTATAAAGCCCTAAACGGCTTAGCTCCAGTCTATTTAACGGATCTTCTATCGCCCTATAATCCATCGCGCTCTTTAAGATCACTAAATTCAAGGCTTTTGGTCATACCTAGGATATCCAGAACCACCAAAGGAGGGAGAGCATTTTCACATTTGGCTCCAAAACTCTGGAATAGTCTTCCTGATACTGTTCGTTGCTCAGACTCGCTCTCCCAGTTTAAAACTAGATTAAAGTCGCATCTCTTCAGCCAGGCATTCATATAATCCTACAGTTCAAACTACAATCCGGCCTCTATCCAATGCCAGAGGAGAACTGGCCCCCGACTGAGCCTGGGTTCTCCCAAGGTTTTTTTTTCTCCATTAAGGCACCTGATGGAGTTTTAGGACACCATTAGGTCACTTGATGGAGTTTTTCGGTTCCTTGCCACTGTTGCCTTTGGCTTGCTCAGTTGGGGATATTTTGGGGATATTTAATTTAATTGTATCAATCAATAAATTCCTCTTGCAACAAACTTTGTTGTATTATTTTAATTTAATACTGTGAAGCTGCTTTGATGCAATCTGCACTGTTAGACCTTACCGGGTTTTTTTACAGTAAAATACTGGCAACACTGTTGCCAGTAATTTACTGTTAATTGTGCAGTTCTTTACTGTAATCTACAGTATGTTACTGTAAAATGCACTAAAACTCGAGTTAACTAATTTCACTTGCAGAAACCTTAAATTGACCAACTGTCATTTAAATGTATTAACTAAAATTAATAATGCATTAATAACATGAGCAAAGTATTACTGTGAACTTATTTCATTTGAAACCACAATAAAACTTTTGTAAATAAAGAGATTTCCACTGGACCAGCAACTACACAGTCACCGCCTGTTAAATAAAGCAACATACAGCATATCATCAATATTTGTAGATCTTCTCCTGGACTGAAGCACAGGCTCTACTCTTCTGCACAATGGTGACCCAAAAAACGACATTTTACAGTAAACTACTGGCAACAGTGTTGCCAGTATAAACCTGTTTTATAACTTACAGTTTATTACTGTTAAAATACATTTTGTGGGTGTGTCTTTTTATCTTACACTGTTAACCCTTTCAACCCCACAGGGAAATCCACACTACAAAGAGTAAAAAGTAACATTGAGACAGTGTTGCAGTGAGATAATTAATTATGTAAGTGATTGTTGAGCATTAGTGATGAACACCTGCTGTTAACAAGCAGAATCACTGAAGAAAAGAGAAACACAAGAACAGAAAATAGAGAAACACAATAACTACGACTGACCTCCAGCCATTACACATTATTACACTTATTATTAACCAGTATGACTTTATTTCTGTCAAACAGAAGTTTTTAATTGAAAATGTTTGTTTGAAGTTACCATTATAGAGATCAGTGCTTGCTTTAGTTGGGATGCTGATGCTAAAACATTTGTCTTTTTTTGCTGCTTGAGCTGTGTTTTTGCAAGTCACACTTGTGCGCACACAGTTTATGAATGGTTGCAGTTGTAATGCTTATGATGACAAAATCATCATATTGCCTGTTCATTCACTAAGGAATTAATTCTTATTCATTCAGAGTTTTATCCCCGATCAAAAGTGTTACATTAGCACCACAGTGAAACTACAGCAATAAATTACTATGACTAAATTTTTTAACACATCATGCATAAACCAAAAAAAAAAACAGAACTACACTATGTTTTAGAAACACAGAGATATCACAATTTAGCACATTAATCTCAACAATGGTGGCAATATTTCTTTTTTATTATTATTATTCATGCAGCAGTGCATGCTGGGAGCTTTATATTTTCCTGGAACCCAGCATGCATTGCGACATGAAACTTTTCACCATTGTTGAGATTCATGTGCTGATTGTTGATATCTGTGTGTGTCTGAACCAAGCAGGAGTAAAATAAAATTGAAATCACTATATGATTGTTATTTTTCAGAAGACCTGATTACAGAAATAATGATTTCATTTTGTAGATACACAGATATATTCTAAATATGAAATACCCATAAATTCAATGAATATATACAGGAAAAATCAGATAGTCCAAGATGATTGTGACATCATCACAAAGGAACAAAAACACCTGTCCATCTTCCTCTTGACTTTTTCCTGCCATATCAAATGTGTTTTATAAACTCACTGTTACAGCAGTCAGAGAGAAATGAAAGGTAAGAAGTCAAGGGACAAGAGACCAACTAAAGCAAATACTGATCTCCATCATGGTGACAACAAATTTTATTATTAACTAAATCTCTGTTAATTCTCAACAAGAACTTTTGTACATGTATGAAATAAATAATCGTAAACTGGTTTGTAAACTGGTTTCACACTCAGTGTTGCTGGAAGTCAGATGTAGTTCTTGTGTTTCTCTTTTTTCTGTTCTTGTTTCTCTGTCCTTCAGTGATTCTGCTTATCAGTGTTCATCAGTGTCTCAATTCACTCACTTCTTTTCATTCACTCTGTCAAGTGGACTATATTAGTGAACTAATGTAGGGAATAGTGAATGAGGGTATAGGGTGTGATTGGGAAAACAGCCTCTGAGTGTCGATTTTGAGCACTGTTCATTTACAGTATATTCCTGTAGGCTATTTTTGTTTTCTACGGTATATTACTGTTTTAATGGAAAAGGGTATGATACTGTCTGAATTACGCCTTTTTTTACAGCAAGGGTTAACAGTGTGTATTGTGAAAAGCGCTATACAAATAAACTTGACTTGACTTGACTTGACTTTGATTCTCTCATCTACACAGAAGCAGCAGTTTTCATTTTTGCAAATCATACATTATTACGATAGATAGATAGATAGATAGATAGATAGATAGATAGATAGATAGATAGATAGATAGATAGATAGATAGATAGATAGATAGATAGATAGATAGATCAGCTCCTGGCGTGCGTCTGGCAAATCCGCCGTTCCAATTCTGCCCTGCAAAGGCAAAAGACCTTAACTCGCTAGAGTGTGAAACTGAGAAAAATGACTTTAAAGTTTCTGTTTTGTCCAGACAAAAGTATTATAGGTAGGACTCCCAAAATTTGACAACTAGTTGCTATAATGAAGAAATGTTTGTATGCAAAAAATATTGAGCTCAAACTTGACCTTTGACCCTTGTTTGGCTGTTACTGTACTCTGCCTTTGTATCATATGCCAAAAATAAGGAGTCGTGCAAAGGCAAAAGGCAGTAACTGACATATAATCAATATTTGCTTGCTGTCCCCCATACTTACATCCATTATAAGAACACCTAAGCAAGGTCTAGTCATCATGGTATGTGTTTTAAATTATATAGAAGACCTTTGGTTGTTCCTATTTAGTGCTATAATGATCAGGGCTGCGTTTCCCAAAAGCATCGTAAGCCTAAGTTGATCGTAAAAACGATCGTACGACTTATCTTAATATTATGGTCTGTTTCCCAAAAGCATCGTAGCTTAAGTAGCACTTGAAAATCTTCGTAGATCTACGAGTGCTCTGGAGTAATCGTACATCCCCAAGTGCATCGTAAGAAGACAGATTTATGAGGACACCTGCAGGACAACCGGCAGATTACACCTTTAACTTTATTCAAATGCAATGTGATTATAATATAAGGTTTTGATTGTACTTTATTGTACTCTTTATTACTCTTTTTTGTTGTTGGTTAAATTAATGTATAAATTAAATAATTAAAAAGGTCAGAAAACAAAACAAAAAAAAATAGAAATAATTTAATCTAATAATTTTAATCAAAATTAAATGAATGAACAAAAAATAAATAAAAGAGATCCTTTAAATCTGTTAAAAATTACATCTTTGTTTCGCTCTATCTCCTCTAAAAGGACATTAATTTCATCTTTTTTGAAAGGTATCTTTTCTTCTTTTTTTTCAGCCATTTTGTCAGTGCCTCCGCCTGTAGGTGCTTTATATAGACTTGTCTTGATTGCTTATCCACAACAGATGACAATTATTAGGTTAAACGTTCAGAATACGATTCCATGTTATATTTCAGCACTTCGCGAATAGACAGCGACTCTTAAGTAGCACGTAGAGCGCGTTCTCGCGCGTTCATGTTAACCCTTTAGGCGCCAGAGGTTTTTTCCTAAAACGTTCGATTTTGACATCTTAATTTCAAAAGGCTATATCTTAAAAGTGATAAAAGATAGAGACTTTCTGTAAATTAGAGAAATATTAAGGATGACCCAAAGTTTATGTAGGAATTACATTTTCCCATCTAATTTGCATATTATGACGTCATATGGTGGCGGTCATCTTGGATTATAGAATTTTTATGGTTTTTGTTGATGTTTATTTGGTTGTTTTTTTGTTTTTTAGCTGACAAAGAGGCACACATCACAAGGACATGAACACACAAAAAAGAACACATATTGTACACTACTAAATGGTCAGGGAAATAGATAGTAAATCAACAGTGTAATAAATGGCAGACAAAAACAATTGTTGCAGGGCTTTTGCTGTAGAGATAATGACTCCCTATTCATCCAGGAGACATTTCTTGTAGTGTTTCATGGTGTGGTCTTGCGATAGACTATGCATAATAGCCCCTCTGCCCCGTGTCACATCGCCTCTTCGCCTGTAAACTCGACCGTGGCGCCCAGAGGGTTAAGTGCATTTTTGGGAAACGCTCGTGGAATTGCTGCGAGCGTTCGTAACCTTGCACGTAGAAAGCGCTCTTAAGAGCTAAGATACATCGTTATCGGGAAACCCGGCCCAGGATAGTGCGGCAACACTAACAACGTTAAACAGTATGACAGATACAGATAAACAGATAATTAAAACGTAAACAGATAAGTTACTTTGCAGTACAGTATGTACAGTATGAATAAATGCAAGAAATATTTTCACAATAAAGATAATTTAATTATAATTGAATACAAATGTTTTTTTTTTATATAAATTACAGAGGAGCAGTAATTTATCAATTTGCAACAAGAATATTTCATATTCATTAGGCGTGTTTAGGCCTTTATTTTGAAATAGCAATAAACATGAAAAATAATGAAAGATTGGTAGAAAGCTCAGTTTGTTTTTATACCAAGAGTTAAAAAAAATAACACCAATTAAATTATCTTAAAAAAAAAAAGTCATATTTAAAAAAATATATATATAAACAAAAATATTATGGATTCTCGATTCGTGATGCGGCTGCCAGCTATAACGCACATATGCGCTCTTTTTATGCGTTTATTAGAGGTTGAATTAAAATGACGGTGACAGTTAAAGGGTTAAGGGCCACCAAACTGCTCAAGATGCACAGTCAACGAACTCGACTTGGATTACTGCTTTTTATTTCTGAGATAATATAGACAGAGTCAACCGAAAAAAAGTTGGAATTACTTTTACCATTTAGGTTAGCCTACTTTGTACGGACGTTAGCGATAACTAGCTTAGTGCTATATGGATTTGTGTACGATCTGACATGAACACCTGCAAGAAGGAAATATGGCTCAAACACGTATGGATTGTTGTGGATACAGCAGATGACGTGCATTGCTATGGATTATGGATTATGCATCTTCCATGGATTATATCGGATTGCATGGAAAGGTAGGATGCCTGTGTATTTAATAATTGGTTTTCGGCGTCTGATGTGAGGCGAGTGTCAACGTTAGCGCTAATTTACGTGACACAGATTAAATTTAGCTAGCTCCGGGCTGTCACTGATATTGACAGATCTGAACCATCGCCCTGAACAAAAATAACAACATTTATGACAACCTATTAGCTTGCATACCATCTAAGTATGGCTTGTTCACCTTGCTTTGTTTCTGATTGCATACTTGGAGCAGTTAGTCTGGCCAAAGATGTGTTGTGTGTATGTTACGTGGTTTGGTGACAATTAAAGAGCGCCACATTTGACAGTATGACAAAGCCAGAGTACAGTAACATCACAGCGGCACCGTAACATCTCTCTTGATGCCAGGCTAAACAAAGTCAGAACACCGTAACTCAACTTCAGCGTGCTGGAACAAAGGCAAAGAGCCGTAACAACTGTTACGGTGTTCTGCTGTGGTTTCTCGTATGGTTTTGGAAGTTACGGTTGTCATGGCCCTTTATTTTCTCGTTAAAACAATCAAATTGACTCACGATATTTATTCACATGATAAAGGAGGTCTCAAATACCACAAAAATGACACTAACTCATTTTTGACCAAACATGATGTTACGGCGTTTTGCCTTTGTAGGGCAGAATAGCAATCCGCTATGGAAAAAGCGCTCCTGCTCTTAAAGGGAATGTGAGATGACGCTCTGATTGGTTTATTTCACGTTACGCCCAAACCACACCTATGAATAATGAAGCTACTTCAGACCAACCCATTTTAGATTTGCGCCTGGCGCAAGAGTAATTTATCCCGCCGGTATAATAGCAACAGCGCCGAGACCCGCCCACAAAGTTACTTGCGCTTTGCGCTTGACACTTGCGTTTCAGATCGTTAAAATAGGGCCCATGGTGTGAATGGTCCTTCACCTTTTGAAGAGTTGCAATATTTTGATGTGACAAAAGCTTTACCACTGGACATAATGCACGATTTGTTAGAGGGTGTAATTCCACTTGTTATGAAGCTAGTTATTGGCAAAGCTCATACAGAGAAACATATAACTATAAGAGAAATAAATGAAGAACTACAAAAACTGTGAATTGGTCAAAATGACAAGGTAAACAAACCAGTACAGTTATTAGAAAGACTGCAGCATGTTGGTATTACTGGATCTGCTTCTCAAAAGTGGTGCCTTTTCAGGCTTTTGCCTTTTGTAATGGCCCACCGTGTGCCACCTGATTGTAAATATTGGCATGTTTTTCTGTTGTGTCGAGAGATTACTGAGATCGTTATTGCTCCAAAGAACCTTTTTTTTTGTTAAATGTACTTGTTCAAGAGTTCCTGACAGAAATGAAAGATGTGTTTGGGGGTGTTATTACTCCCAAGTGTCATTACTTAATTCATTAGTCAAGACTGATACAGATGTATGGGCCCCTGCGTTTGCTATGGTGCATGAGATTTGAGGCCAAGCACCAATATTTTAAAATGGTTGGCCATAACTGCAGACATTTTGTAAACATAGCTACAACACGGAGCAACAGACACCAGTTCAGACAGTGCTGGTAGTTTTGTGGGAGTATGCTGGGTGAATTTGAGAAAGTCCCGGTAAAAAGTGTGACCACTCCATTTTTATCTTTACCTGTGGAGCTGCAGAGAGCCCTGATGGTCAATCACAACCTCGGTGATGTAGATTTAACAGAGAAAGCCATCCAACGTGTGTCTGAAGTAACAGTCAACAATGTGAAGTATGCGGTCAGAGATGTATTTGTCATTGATGTATTGCATTCTGAGCATATTCCATTGTTTTGGCAAATCAAGTAGATATTTAACATAAACACCATGTGGATCCTTTGTGGAAAAATGTTGATTCCTCTGTCCTATGACCATCACTTTCATGCATGCAGTGTCAAGGTTGATAAAGAATGGACTTTACTGAAACCAGGAGATGAAATGGACTTCCAGGCTTTGGCCTTCATGGCTAAGGGTTGAATAAGTACAGGGCTCTGGTCGTTGTGAGATAAGGGCCCGGCTAGCTGACTGTTTAATGTTTCCCTGCCCGTGCGAACGGCGCTCATACACAGAGGCGCACGCTTGAGCGAGCACGAGTCCCCTATAGCGTCTACAGTGTGGGCATTGACACATAGCGGAGCATTGATAGCAGTGGGTACACGGTCTATGTTCATTAATTTTTCTACCCTGGCAGGGGGAAAAACTGGCACCGTGTTGGAATGTGTAGGGGCGCACAAGTTGTACTGGGCGCTCGAACTGAGCTGGCTCGAACAGCCTGAGCTGGCGAGAGCTTTTGAGGTTGTGTGAACAGTGTCTGAGACTACATGCACAGTGCTTGTACAGTGTGTGCGGGCCGTGTGAGGGGCGCACCTCCCACATTTGCTGAATTCGCAGCTTGAGGTGGCGAATTGGTAACTATGGGGATAGTGCTTATGTGCAGGCATGCAAACTTTATAGCGGGCACATGACCTACATATGACACATGAGAAAAGGAGCTCTTTTCTTGGATTATTTGGGTCGCCATAAAAACTGCATTTGTTTGCAGGTGAGCGTGCAGTGTGGCAGACTCGATTACTGCTGGCTGTACATTTCCAGCCGTCTGTTAGGGAGCTGGGAAATGTCTGGGGATTTTTAGAGAGATCGGTCCGGCCTCGGCGGGACTCGAATTCTCTCTTTTTCTCCTTATAGCTAGGAAAGCTTGCGCGGCTCGGGGTCCAACACAATCTTGGGTCGGGGTCCCCGCCTCTCAGGGAATGGAGCGCGTCTAGCAGGGCGAGATCGACGACGGACTCCAGCCACTGGGCGGGGCTGGGTGACCGGCAGTGCTGACTTTGCTTGCTGCGAAGGAGGCTTCCTCCTGTTCTGGTGACTCAACGCCGAGCTGGAGCGATTGGGGAGGAAATGGCGCATCGCCTGTGACACCTTCTGAGCCTCGGTGTAGCGCTCGGAGAAGTTTTTAACTGCAGGGCCGAAAAGGCCGGATGTCGAGACGGGGGAGTCCAGGAAGGCAGCTTGGTCAGCATCTTTCATGTTCGTCAATGTCAGCCATATGTGCCGCTCAAGCACCGTCAGGTTGGCCATACTTCTGCCGATGGCTTGGGCTGTGGATTTCGTAGCTCTACGCGCCAAGTCGGTGGCGCTGCGTAAATCCTTAAAAGCATCTGCGTCAGGACCAGACTCGTCCAGGGAGTGGAGAAGTTTGGCCTGGAAGACTTGTAGTACAGCCATTGTGTGAAGCTCCGATGCTGCTTGTCCGGCGGCGGCGTAAGCGCGGCTAGCGAGGGTGGAAGTAGTGCAGCAAGGCTTCGAGGGATGAGAAGCTTTTGTCTTCCATCCCGCGGCGGTCGAAGGACACAGGTGGGCGGCCACCGCTCTCTTTCTCTTTGGCGCCGTCCACATTAGAGAGCCTTCCTGGTAAAATAAAGGTAAAAAAAAAATGAGGGTTTGATACGAGCTGAGTGTGGTGCCTTCCACGATTTGGTCAGCTCTTCGTGGACTTCGGGGAAGAAGGGAGCGGGTCTCTGTTGGGGGGGTCTGCCGGCGCCCCTGCAGGAACCACTCGTCGAGCCTGCTGCGCGGTGGTTGCTCGGGTGGAGACCAGTCGATCTCGAGGTCTGCCACGGCCTCAGTCAGCACTCGAATTCGGAGTCCATGCTAGCTCTCACACTGTCCTGAGTGGATGGCGGTGGGCCGGAAATGGAAACCATTTTTCACCGTCCGAACCCTCAAGAGAAAGGCTGTCCTTGTCGTCCTCTTCCTCGTCTGAAGCCCCGAACGACACGAGGTACGCCGCTTAAAGAGAGGGGCGTTGCTCGGCCTAAACAGGACTGGCGAGGGGGAATGCTGGAGAGAGACCGAGGCACGGGGGGACTGAGCCGGCGTGAGCTCGCTCGTCTCGGCTGGCTCAGGCTCCCTCTGGGAGCGGCGCTTCTTCTTGCGCAGCTCGAGCAGAGGAGCGGCTTTGAGTGGGTCTACGTCGGCGAAGCTGGTGAGCTGCGCTCGCAGAGTGGATAAGTCCATGACGTCACATTCCGGGCAGCCGCCCTTGGCAAGTGCGGCTTCAGCGTGGTCACGGCCCAGGCATGAAGTGCACAGAATGTGGCGGTCTCCACCGACGAGTGGGCCTCTACACGAGGCGCAGTTAGTCCGAGGCATTTGAAACAATGCCTGAAATGAGCTCTTTTAGAGTGTGGATCGCAACGGCGAACACACGAAGCAGCGGAAAAAAAAAGGATATGCACGCCGGATGGCGCAGCAACACGGCTTGCTGAAGGTGGCTAGAAGCCGGCGTCCTCAGAAGCTCTATCCCGCTGAGTTGTGTTTCGACGGCGGCGAAGCTTTGTATTCCGGAGGTCAGCGAAGTGGATGAAGTCGCTGAAGGAGTTAGATCTGAAGTACGAAGGCGAGTCTCGCCAATATATAGCCTCTGACCACGCCCATATTGGCAGGCTGTGACACGCCAGGGAACCAAGCGCCCTGATTGGTTCTCGCGTCAGAGCTGCCTCGCTATAGGTTCGTGCAGTTGCCGCAGCACAGCCAATGAGCGCGCCCGCGCTCATTTGTGCTCGCAGTGCAGCTGCAATGTGTTTTAAAAGTTTACTTAAGTATTCTTGAGAAAAGGAGTTTTCCCATAGCGTATCCTTACGCAATATGAGAGACCTCTCGAAAGGGAACTAAAAGTCCATGAGAACAAAACTAAAAGAACATGACTGTTACACACTACTTGTACATTGCTGACAGAAAATGTTGCGGTTTTAAGTGGACTCGTTTTCATGGTAGGCCTACAAAATGTTCTTCTTTAGTAAGCTACACAGAATGTTCTACATTCAATATTTAGCTAACAGTCTGAAGTTACCAAGCAGCAGTGTATGTTAACGTTAGCTCAGTCAACGTAAGGCTAACATCAACAGGTGTAGACAGAAAATATGATTATCCTGACCTGAGCTAGTTTACTGAATCCACCAACTCACATCTCCTTTCGTTCTTTTCATCCATGATGACATTAAAGTCACCTGTTGTAGTATCTGGCATTTCATCGCTGACTGTGCCGCAACCGCAATACCACGGAGGAGCAGAACCGAGCTTGTGTCGATGCGCGCGTCCAGATCCAGGAACGTCGCGTGCACACTCTAAAAATAGCTCACTGAAGGGTCTAATGAGCAGGTATCGCGGTTGCGGCACAGACAGCGATGAAACGCCAGAAACAACAATAGGTGACTTTAATGTCCTTTAATGTCCCCCCTGTCCCCATAGGAAAGAATACCTTTGAGTACAGCATAGCTGAATACCACTGCATAGTATAATAGAGGAATAATTGGTAATGGGACATTGAATTACGGCCAGACGAAACAAACGTTGAAAGCAACGCTATTTAACTCAACACCATACCCATCAAACTCCCTCAGGCACAAAGAAATAACAGATGCAACCGCATTTCACCTGGCAAAAGATATGGCTCCCGTGACCACTGTTGAAAAAAATGTGTTTAAAAAACTGATTAAAACCCTTGATAAGCGCTATTGCATGCCCTCTCGTAATTATTTTTCACATGTTGCAATACCTTCTCTGTACAGCAAGTGTCGTGGAGCAATTGAAACGGAACTGCGAGATGTACAGTATTTTGCAGCAACTTCAGATTTATGGTCCAGAAGAGCAAAGGAACCATACATGAGCATAACGATTAATTTCATTACTCATGAGTTAAAAAGTCGGTGCCTACAGACTGGGTTTTTTCCTGAGGACCACATTGGCGAAGCATTGGCACAGGGATTAAAGGGGTGGTATAATGCCCTTTTCACAAGATATAAATTAAGATATAAAAATGTGAAGTTTTAGCTCAAAATACCCCACAGTTATTTGTATATAGCATGTTAAAATTGTCACTTTTTGAGGGTGAGCAAAAACGCACCGTTTTGTGTCTGTTCCTTTAAATGCAAATGAGCTGCTGCTCCCGGGACAGGGGGCGGAGCTACAACAGCTTGCACTCACACAGACATGCACTGAACATTTCAAAAACTTTTAGCCTTTTATGTTCAAACCGGATTCAGACAATGATGGAGAGACTCAAGAAGAAGTGACAACATGTAGAAGCAACAGGACATTTCTGAATGGTTAGTTGATGAAATTATGTAGCTTATGTGTAGTTATCTTCTAGTCATTGATTAGCATATTCTGTCTTGATAATCTATAAATCGTGTTCTGGGGGCGGGGTTTATGTAAATTGTAGGGTTGGTGATGTCACTAACCAGGGAGGAATGTCGTGTAGTCCATACCAGCCGTTTGTTGTAGTCCTTAAAAAGCGATTTCTTTAAAAGCAAATATCCCCCTTTGCTTTGAACATTGAGCTTTGTAACTTTGTAGATGTTGTTTATGCTCAAACAGCAACATTACACACTAACTAAAGTTAAAAAAGTGAAATCATAATCAACCACCACTTTAAAGGGTGCTCACATAAACTGGAAATTGGAGGAGGAAAATCTTGTTTGCATAACTACAGACAATGGAGCCAACATTGTAAAGGCCACATCCATAAATGACTGGACACGACTGCAGTGTTTTGGTCACAACATGGGACTGCATTATATCCTACAACATCTGGACAAACTAGGGACTTATGTGAGGACTTCAGCTCGGCCTTCAACACCATCATACCAAACATCCTCCTGTCCAAACTAACCCAGCCTCCGCCAACTAACTGCGCCCGCCTCCATCTGTCAGTAGATCACAAACTTCCTGACAGACAGGCAACAGTTAGTGAGGCTGGGAAAACTGTCATCCAGCTCCTGCATAATCAGCACTGGCTGGGGTGCGTTCTCTCCCCACTGCTCTTCTTGCTGTACACCAACGACTGCTCCACAAAAGACCCCACCGTCAAACTCCTCAAGTTTGCAGACGACACCACACTTATCGGCCTCATCCAGGACGGTGACGAGTCTGTTTACAGACTGGAGGTTGAACAGCTGGCTGTCTGGTGCAGTTATAACAATCTTGAGCTTAACACACTCAAAACAGTGGAGATGATCGTGGACTTTAGGTGAAACTCCCTGCACTCCCCACTCTCAGCATCATGAACAGCACTGTGGAAGCAGTGGAGTCATTCAGGTTCCTGGCCACTACCATCTCTCAGGACCTGAAGTGGGACAATCACATTGACATTGTCAAAAAGCCCCAGAAGAGACTGTACTTCCTTCACCAGCTGAAGAAGTTCAACTTGCCACAGGAGCTGCTGATACAAGTATACTCTGCAGTCACTGAATCCTCTGCACTTCTAGAACTGTCTGGTTCAGCTCATCTATCAGATCTCAGAAGACTACAGCGGATCGTCTGCTGAGAGAATCACTGGTACACCCTTCCCCACTCTCCATGAACTGTCCTCATTCAGAGTGAGTAAAGAGCTGGCAGAATCACCCTGGTTAAAGAACGACCTCGATCCATCAGGAAACGCCACATGGGTCGCTGCATTAGGTAGGCTATAGCATTGCAGTCAGACTAAATTCAATTATAGACTTTATTCACGAGATCACACATTAATTGCGGGTGCAAAAGTGATGTTGATTTAATGCAGTTAACATTTAACATTGTTTCGATGGTTGCTTGCTATCTGGCACCCTCATCAAACACACCTGAAGCAGCTAATCAATGTCTTCAGGATTACTAGTGTAGCAAATTAGCTCTATGAAATATTAATAATCAATCATAACTTGTTATAATTGATTATGAATATTTGGATCAGTTAATCGGATTAACTTGATGTAGTCACAATAACATTACAACCAATTACTCAGTTCATCCTGTGAACCCTCAATATTGGTTATTAATTGAAATAGAAGTGTACATTTCCGGGGCATGGGAAATGTCTTTCTTACTGTACAGTACTTTTCAGAGCCTGTAGCCAAAATCGATATGATTAGTGACTCCGGATATGAGCTTGAGACACGGACAACTTTACGTGTGATATGAACAAGACTTTATTAACTAGACTAAACATTTAAACTACTCTAACATACACATACATACATGCATACAGTTTGCCAAGGGAAAGAGACTGAAGCAGAATACAGGAAAGCAAGAAGTTATAGCATTGTTTCAAATTCAGCAGATCATCAGCCTTGAGCAAACCATCAGTTTAGTTCTAACACGGCCTTCTTATAAAGGGTTAAGGATACTTAATGTATCAAATAATGAGACAAAGTTTGATACTTGCATGTCCCACCCATTTGAATTAAACTGTCCTGATGCAATTTGTTGAGGCTCCAGTTGATCTTTCCTGATGTTGTCTTGATGAGAGAGAACCAGTGTGAGTCAGAGGGTCTTTGGTGAATGAAAAGACAAGGCCGAAGCCTGGCACAAGCTTGGGGGTCCTTGGGGGACTTCTAGTTCAGCATCATCTTCACATTAAGACTTCTCAGGAGGGACCAAAAGAGTAAGAGAGCAAGAATCAAGAGAGACTAAGAGGCTAACTGTGCGTTCACACCGGACGCGAATAGCGCGTCAAATTCGCGTCTACCGCGTCTAGTTTGACGCTTGACCACTTTGTGTTAATTCGCGCGGTGACTCTCTCGATTAATGCTAATGCTCGATAAACATCTAAAAAAGATGGCCGCCAACGGGTTTCGAAACTTTCGCCTCTGACGCGCGTAAATTTTGCTTCAAACTTTTGTTTTTACGCGCGTCAGAGGCGAAAGTTTCGAAACCCGTTGGCGGCCATCTTTTTTAGATGTTTATCGAGCATTAGCATTAATCGAGAGAGTCACCGCTCGTATATGCTCTGGAGAGCAGAAACAGCTGCGTAGGGGACATCGTCGCTGTACTCGGGTCCACCAGACCCTCTGGAGGGTTTCAGGAGTTTCACAATTTGCTCCAGGAGCTAGGTTTGGTGGACCTAACGGTGAGGATGCTGACGAGGACAGCGTAGGCCGTATAAGGCCTCAGCCTCGAGTGGTCTATGCCTGTCGAGCCCGCGCTCTACAGCCCGGCGCGAGGTTCACCCTCGCCCGCACCCACCTAATCTGTCATTTATTTTTGTTTTGATAATAAATGGAGCCAGCCTCCAAAAGTGAAACCTGTCCTGTGATTTAAAAAAAAGTTTTTATACACTAAATTGTGTTTGTTGTCTTTACATTAGAATAATAATGTTTCATATAATCTAGAATATGGAATAAATAGCATTCAATACAAAATGAGTATCTTTCATATATTGAAATCGAGTTTTTATGTGAAAGATTTGCTTTGCACACCAAGCATTTTAGTCATATTACAAAATAGTTTATCGAGGCCAAACATAAAATAACATTATAAACTGTCACTTCACCACGTGACAGCAGCAATTAGGCTCCTGATTGGTTAACGCAGCGCGAATTGACGCAGAAGTTCCGATTTTTCAACTCGGGCGGCAGACACGAATTCGCGTCAAACGCGAGAATGCACAAAAAGCACTACATGAAACATTTGTGTGTAACGCGCTTAACACGCCAGACGCTCAATTCGCGTCTACCGCGCCACGCTCTACGCCTCATTCGCGCCGCAAGAATTTTTTACGTGCTTAACGCGTCTTTGCATTGACTTAACATTGAAATCACTCGCGCCTGACGCGCTATTCGCGTCCGGTGTGAACGCACCATAAGAGAGGAGAGGCTAAGAGTGTGAAGATGTCACACCCTCTGGGGGTCTGTGAGCCAATAAGAAGTGTTTCCTTTGGAGGAAAATGTTTACGACCCATTGTGTTCTAGGAGGCATTTGAATATGTAATTTCATTGGGTGTTTAACCCTCTGGGGACGGATTGGGCGGTACCGCCCAAAATGGCATACTTTTACAAATGTGTAATTATCTTAAAAACTATTAATGATAGAGAGATGGGGTCTTTTTTGCCGTCTTCCTCAGACTCCGCTGAAAACAGTGGTATATGGTATACACACTTCCTTGTTGCGCAATACCACTGCGTATAAGGCCAATGAAATCGATGTTGTTAGGAATATTCCACGCGCAAAGACCAATGGAAAAATTGCCGCTGGGAGGAATATTTTTCTTGCCCAATCAGAGGAAGGTTACCATGACATATTCTAGCTAATCAGAGGACTCTGTCCTTGCAAGGGGTGGTACTATAGTAAGTGATATGACGCAAACAGCGTCGAGTGGAGAAGGAGACAGAGAGCGAACAGAGCGTAGAATTACACACACAGATTTATATGAGAGAGACAGAACAATTATAATGTTTATATATATAGCATATTAGCAATTATAGCATTATTATTTTATTGTTTTAGCACTTTTATGATGGCAAGCAGTAAAATATTTACCTCAGAACAAGCTCTGGAACAATTAACAGTTACTGGAAAGTGACGAGGAGAAATTTGAATCACTGGCATGCCTGAGAAAAAACGCCTCGGACTGTTTGTATATAAAAGTTCATTATTTAATTGTTCTTTACACTTTTGATTGAACAATTACAAATGTCTGTCAAGTAAAGGGTTTGAAAAATATAGATTTTGTTCAAAAACTGTTCACTATTGTTGTGTAAGGTGTGATTTTCAGTAATAAATTACTAAAATAAAATTTTCGTTTTTGAAATTATCTAGTTTATTTAATTTTTTTTACTCATACTTCCTTTATAAACACATTACATGCATTCTTATGTTAGCTTAGGGTCTTCTGAATCCATAGATACCAAACATCTCCGGTTACTTAATTGTAACCTTGTTCCCTGAGAAAGCGGAACGAGATGCTGCGCTGCTCAGCGCATTGGGAACGTCTTTAATCGTGACCAGCTGTGAATATTGTGTGTAACACGTCGATAGAATTGACCCGGAGGTAATATAGCCTCGGTCGGTGACGTCATCGGCGCGCTCCCGCGACACGAGGCTATAAATAGATGAGCCACAGGTGCATCATTAGGATATTTTGTCTGAAGAGCAGTCCCGGGACATCTTCAGCACGGCAAAGTAGCGCAGCATCTCGTTCCGCTTTCTCAGGGAACAAGGTTACAATTAAGTAACCGGAGACGTTCCCTTTCGAAAGCTACAATCGATGCTGCGCTGCTCAGCGCATTGGGAACGAGAATACCCACGCCGCCGTGCTTGAACATGTCTGGACTCCCACGGTTGTGCAGGTGTGTTTCACAAGAACGTAAGAAGGCCTAGACATTAGCTTGCGATGTTGACTCAAGGACATGAGAGCCCGGAGTGGAATGAACATCCAAACTATAAAATCTTATGAATGTGTGCGGAGAGGACCAACCTGCCGCATCACAAACATGTTGCAAAGGGGCCCCCCTTGTCAGAGCACTAGAAGAGGCGACCCCCCTGGTAGAGGGAGCCCTAAGGCCTATAGGCGAAGCTTGGCCGCGCGCCTCATAAGCAAGAGCGATAGCATCCCTGACCCAATGAGACATAGTCTGCTTGGTAGCAGCTCCTCCTCTGTTGCTGCCCCCATAACAGACGAACAGTTGCTCCGACTTACGCCACTGGCTAGTGCGGTGGACGTAAACCTGAAGAGCACGGACTGGACACAGTCTATGAGATCTCTCCTGCTCCGGCGTTGAGAACGGCGGGGAGCAGAAAGCCTCAAGAGTGACAGGATGTACAGCCGAAAATGGAACCTTAGGCAGGGAATCAGGATGTGGATGCAAAATCACTTTCACCATTCCTGGGGCAAAGTCAAAGCAGGATGGCGAGATAGACAGAGCCTGCATATCCCCAATTCTTTTCAAGGAAGTTATTGCCATTAGAAAAACCATTTTTAAAGTCAGAAGTTTGTCAGACGCTGATTCTATAGGTTCAAAAGGGGTGTCAACCAGACCCTCGAGAACTATAGCTAAGTCCCATGAAGGGACCTTGGTTCTTGCTGGAGGCCTCAGTCGCCTGGCTCCCCGAAGGAAGCGAGAGAGCAGAGGGTGTCTCCCAAGTGGTGCCCCGTCAACTAAGGCGTGGCAAGCCGAAAGAGCGGCCACGTAAACCTTAAGAGTGGCAGGACATGTGCCTGTTGATAATTTCTCTTGCATGAAGTCCAGCACTGAAGCAATCTGGCAGTTAACTGGATCTACATTGTGTTCAACACACCACCTTTCAAAAACGCCCCATTTACCGGCATAACTTTTTCTAGTGGAGGAAGCCCTAGCACTCAGAATGGTCTCAATAACATCCGGCGAAAGCCCAGTGTCTCTTAATTGGTACCCATCAGGGGCCAAACGTGAAGATTCCACAGGCCGGGCCTGGGATGGAATATCGTGCCCTCCGCCTGAGACAGAAGGTCCCTCCTCTCCGGAATCGCCCACGGCGAGCCGTCGAGGAGAGACATTATCTCCGAGAACCATACTCTGTTCGGCCAACGCGGCGCTATCAGTAAGAGGCAAGACCCTTGTTGGCGAACTCTGGCTAGAACTCCCGGGAGCAGAGAAACTGGAGGAAACGCATACAGGCGCATCTTGGGCCATGAGTGCGCCATCGCATCCAGACCCAGAGGAGCTGGGTGACTCAGAGAGAAGTAGAGGGGACATTGCGCTGTCTGCTGGGAGGCGAAGAGGTCCACCTCCGCTTCGTAAAATTTGGTCCAAATCTGTTTCACTACTTCTGGGTGGAGTTTCCATTCCCCCGTCGGTAGTGTCTGTCTGGACAAAAGATCTGCTCCCACATTCAAATGCCCTGGAATGTATACTGCCCTGAGTGACAGGAACTTGCCCTGGGCCCAGATAAAAATCTGTCTCGCTATTCTGTTCAAACTGCGTGAGCGCAGACCTCCCTGGTGATTTATATACGAGACTGCTGCTGTGTTGTCCACCCGCACTAGGACATGACAGCCCCTCAAATGATGGAGAAAATATTTCAGAGCCAGAAATATGGCCATCAACTCGAGGCAATTGATGTGCCAATCGAGCTGATGATCCTCCCATTCCCCTTGAGCTGGACGGCCATCCAAGACCGCTCCCCAGCCCGTCAGGGAGGCGTCCGTTGTTAGCAGTTTGCAACGACACGGCGCCCCTAGAGTGGGACCCAAGGCGAGGAACCGGGGTCTGAGCCACAGAGATAGTGTACGAAGCCCGCGGCGCGTCACTTTTATTTGCCTTAGAGGATTGGCTCTTGGATGAAATCCTCTGGCTTTTAGCCACAACTGAAACGGTCTCATGTGCAACAGCCCCAGAGGAATCACCGTGGAGGCTGATGCCATGAGACCTAACATTCTTTGATACTGACGAACAGTATGAACTTGGCCCAGCTTGACTTTGGTCATGGTCTGCCGAATGGTCTCGATTCGAGCGGGAGACATTTGTGCCCGCATCGTAACCGAATCCCAAACGATCCCGAGATAATTCGTTCTCTGAGCAGGAGAAAGAACACTTTTCTTGGTGTTGAGTTTCAGCCCTAGAGAAACTAGATGAGCTAACACGATGTCTCTGTGTTGGAGCGCCATCTCTCGTGATTGTGCTAGTATTAGCCAATCGTCGATGTAATTCAAAATGCGAATGCCCTGGAGTCGTAATGGAGCCAGTGCTGCATCCATGCATTTTGTGTATGTGCGGGATGACAGTGCTAGACCGAATGGAAGAACCCGAAATTGGTACGCTTCGCCCCCGAAAGCGAACCTCAGGAACTTCCTGTGTTGTGGCAGTATTTCTATGTGAAAATATGCGTCCTTCAGATCGATCGTGACGAACCAATCGTGATGTTGTATTTGCGACACGACCGTCTTGACGGTTAACATCTTGAACTTGAGTGCTTTGACTGTGCGGTTTAAGCCTCGAAGATCTAAGATTGGACGTAACCCCCCATCCTTTTTGGGTACTAGGAAGTATCTGCTGTAATAACCTGACTCCCTCTCTGGAAGAGGAACACGTTCTATGGCCTCTTTGCTCAGAAGAGTTTGCAGCTCTTGCGACAGTACATGCATCTGCTCCGGTTTCACGGTAGTGAAAATCACGCCGTTGAAACGCGGAGGACGACGAATAAATTGGATTCTGTATCCTAACTGTACTGTGCTTAATACCCACGCAGAAACGCCCGGCAGAAGTTTCCACGCTGCCAGACTTTCTGAGAGTGGTATTCATTTTAATACTTCCTTTTGAGGGGATATCAGATGTTCCGTGTCCGGAATGACAGCCGGAAACGACGGAACATCTAATATTTCGCTGGAAACTGCTGCCCCCCGAAGCACGAGAGGTGGCGGGGATGGAGTGGTTTTGTGAGGGTAGCGGGAAGGGACGAATAGTTCTTGAACGCGCCCCATCCCGCGGGGGGACTACCCCCACTAGATTGGGCGCCAGACCATCAGGACTTTCTCTTTCTATTGATAATAGTCCTGAGGTCTGACTTGGGAGGTTGGCGAGTCTGCCTCCAGTCTCTCTGAGGGGGAGCGCGACTCGCCACGCTCTGCTTTTTCACCTCCCTGGCTTTTGAAGGACCGGGGCGGGGCTGGGTGGCAGACGGCCCCTCCCTTTGAGTGCGGCGAGGAAGAAACTGAACGAACGCTTCCTCGTGTTTCTTGACTTCCTTAAAGCGTGTGACTACGGTGTTAACCGAGTCACCAAACAGCCCAGATGGAGATATAGGAGAGTCAATCAGAAACAATCGATCTTTCTCTTTAATCCCTGTCAGATTAAGCCACAGATGCCTCTCCGTGCTGACTAAAGCAGACATAGAACGGCCGATGGCACGGGCCGTGTGCTTGGTCGCACGGAGAGACAGATCTGTGGCATGACGAAGCTCCGTGAAAGATTCCTCGTCGATCGTACTGCCCGCACTCAAATCCTTCAACAGGTCAGCCTGGTACGCCTGTAACACTGCCATAGTGTGCAGCGCAGCACCAGCCTGACCTGCAGCTTGATAAGCTTTTCCCACTAACGATGATGTAATACGACAGGGTTTAGTGGGGAGGGTAGGTTTCTTTATCGAAGATGCTGATTCGGGTGAGAGATAGCCCGCGAGCGTCTCTTCAACCCGAGGCATCTCCGTATACCCCCGCGCTTTCGCACCCACGATAGTCGAAAAAGTCGACGTCGAGGGCACAAAAACGCGAGAAGTATATGGTTTACTCCATGACTTAGACAGCTCGTCATGGAGGTCCTCGAAAAAGGGGAGAGACTGATGTAATGTTCTCTCCCCCCTGCCACCGGACAGAAACCTATCCTCAAGCTTACTGGGTTTGGGGGTCTCTTGGTCGCGTGGCCAGTCAAGCTGTAACCTGGCCACCGCGCGAGTAACCACCTCTAGCAATTCCTCGACAGATTTCTTATCACGAGTGGAATGCTCAGAAGGTGGCTGCTCGTTATGATCTGACGAACCAAGAGATATATCATCCCCCTCATGAACCGAAGAAGCACCGGAGCGCGCTTCGAAATCACGAGAAGGGATGTTTGGATCTGGTGACGCAGCAAGCGAAAGGGACGGACCCGTCTCTTGCTCGTCATGCAGATCCATGCGAGAGCCCCACAATGGTAATGTGGGTGCGGACTGGAAATAGTTCAGGCGGGCGCGGAGCATCTTAACTGTGAGCTGATCGCACTGCTCACACCCGCCCTTCTCTATAGCCTGTACCGCGTGCTCTTCCCCCAAACAAACAAAGCAATAATCGTGTGTATCCAGCTCAGACATAGGACGGGAGCATGGAGGAACACAACGCTTACTGCTTTGTTGACTCATTTCACTTCTTTTTTTACTTTTTAAACTCTATGATGTAACGAGAGAGAAAAAGTAAACTAACTCCTAGCAACAGATCTGTATCAGAACGAAGGTAGAGAGAGAGTTTTTGACGCACACACTGCACAGTAATGGTCTGAAAACAAAAGACCTGATGATGCACCTGTGGCTCATCTATTTATAGCCTCGTGTCGCGGGAGCGCGCCGATGACGTCACCGACCGAGGCTATATTACCTCCGGGTCAATTCTATCGACGTGTTACACACAATATTCACAGCTGGTCACGATTAAAGACGTTCCCAATGCGCTGAGCAGTGCAGCATCGATTGTAGCTTTCGAAAGGGAACACATGGTGTTCCATCTCCATTACATGGTTTATAAGCCCAAATGTAAAAATAGAGAAAACTGACCAAAAAGGGCTTAGTCCCCAGAGGGTTAAGAGAAGAATCTTCAAGATTCTTATAATACTAATGCGTCACAAAGTTAGCAAAATGTAATGTAAATTAACAAATGGGGGACGAAGTTTGGAGTTTATAGAGACCAAACATGCAAAACATGCTTTTGGTTAACCATAGTTTGCAAAGTTTGAAACATTAACCCATTAGAGTTTACAAGAAAACATAGGCCAAACCACATAAAAGGAAAATCATGAGATGGGAAAATTAGATAAATGTTTATACATTTCTCAAGTGGTTATACAGTATATAGAATATATAGGATTAACAGGGTTTATTTCTCGTCCTCAGCTAGAATTAAGTGAGTGTCCCAACTCTCTGGAAATTCCTTTTGGGGTCGTAAAAGTATTCTTATCAGTCTTACTGTGTCCTGTAACAGGACACCGGGTTCTGCCAGTGTTTTCACTTCATTTGGGATGTTAGTTTCGGGGGAAGTTTCATAGACCTTTGTTGGGAGAGTGAGTTTGCTGGATTATTCATTAAATATAATGAATAATTAGTGTGTGTCTGATTGGTCCAGACGCTACACTAGAAAGATACAGGGAGGAGAGTGTATCAGGGCTGGAGCTAAACTCTGCAGAGCTGTGGCCCTCTAGGACCGAGTTTACCCATCCGTGGCTAAAACCTTTGCTTGCGAGATGAAAAGTTTTGATTGCACGTGATAGTGATATGCGATAGTTTGGCCACACCCACTACACACTCCTGCCAGTCGGACTGATAACAGCTCCAAACCCTAAAAGCTCCACATTTCACAACTCCACGAAAATGTTTTCTGGATGTATCCATGCACAAGAGACACAAGCATAACATATTGTGCAAATCAAGAAGATCACATTTGCTTTTATTTTGGCCTTATGGACAATTAGAGACATTCTGTTTAGAAGGTTGTGTAGGCTGTCTGTATATGTGCACTGCATTAAAGCTAATTTGTTTTTAGTTTTTTCACATGAAGGAAAAGGATGCAAAAAGTAAAGTGTTTACATTCATTTACATTCATATCAGTTCTACCAGAAAGACTCGGAAGATAAAGTGATGTAACAAAGCATATATTTATTGGCTGCCCGGCAAGCATTGTAAAGTTCTTTGGCGTAGGCCCCGTCCATAGCTCGTAATCCGAGGGTAGCGGATCTGCATCTCCTGCCTGGAGACGAAGGCAGGGGCGCAGCCGACCCCCCTAGAAGGTATGGACAGGACCATCCTGGTGGTGGTGGGGAGGATGGAGGTTGATGTCGCGTCGGCATCTGCGAACTCAAACATGAGTAAGTACCATCTTTTATACAGAAAGTATGAAGACGTGATTGGATAGAGATGAAGGTAATAAGTGACGTAGTGATTGAGTCTTCCTGGCAGAACTTAGCTAAAGCTTCCATTTCTACCAGAAAGACTCGGAAGATAAAGTGATGTAACAAAGCATATATTTATTGGCAGCCCGGCAAGCATTGTAAAGTTCTTTGGCGTAGGCCCCGTCCATAGCTCGTAATCCGAGGGTAGCGGATCTGCATCTCCTGCCTGGAGACGAAGGCAGGGGCGCAGCCGACCCCCAAAAGAAGGTGGATTAAGAACCACCGGGACGGGGCCAGCCTCCCCCCAAAAATTGATAGATGAAAAGCATACGCACCGGTCGTGAATCCTGATTTTCTGAAAGATAGAAAAGGAGTTAACATAGTCAGTATGATGAACGTAAGATGGATTTTATGTACCTATGTTTGATTATGTTTTTTTTTATTTTTTTTTATTTATTTATTTATTTTTTTATTTTATTTTTTTTTATTAACCGAACCTAAACGGCCTTGTTAGACCACGCAGATATAGCCACGTTAGACCAGACATATACAGGCCTCGGTAGACCACACAGATATAGCCACGATAGGCCAGACGTACACAGGCCTCGGTAGACCGCACAGATATAGCCACGATAGGTCAGACGTACACAGGCTTCGGTAGACCGCACAGATATAGCCACGATAGGCCAGACATATACAGGCCTCGATAGACCACGCAGGTATAGCCGCATTAGACCAGACATATACAGGCCTCTCTAGACCACACAGATATAGCCACGATAGGCCAGACATATACAGGCCTCGGTAGGCCACGCGGATATAGCCACGATAGGCCAGACATATACAGGCCTCGGTGGACCGCACAGATAATAGCCACGATAGGCCAGACGTACACGGCCTCGATAGACCACACAGATATAACGTTAGACCTAGCATAAAGGCCTTGATAGACCGTACGGACGATACCATATGGCTGTAGCTATATATATATATATATATATATATATATATATATATAATTTTTTTTTTTTTTTTTTTTTTTTTTTTTTTTTTTTATTAGACATGGAGACGAGGCCACGCAAGGCCATTATCGTAACACCACCACCAGTATTGTATGAAATTTACCTGATTTGTTATTGGAGTGCTTGCTGGGCTTCGAGGATGGTTTTTGAATCGGGTCTGATGTATGATTCAAATGCTGAAGAAGACCATCTGCCCATGATCTTAATAGCTGACGTTGAGATTCCTCGTTCAGCTGCTGCGGTAGCTGCCCCGATCCTGAATGAATGGCCGGTATAGAGGGAGGGGGATAGGCTGCAGCTTTTGATAACAGTGGTTAAGTGAGTTCTGAAACAAGCTTTGGAAAGGGGTGCTCCGTTCAGTAATATAAATAGCGGTGCGTATTTAGAAGTTCTAGGCCGGATTTTAAGAAATTTAACCATAGCTGTGAAGGGACAGAAATTATTATCGAGTTTTGACAGTGTTAAAGTGACGCCGGAACCTTGAGCATCAGTTTTAGAGTGCTTAAGAAATAGTGTGAAGAATTTAGGTCCAAAGCGTAGATCAGAAAAGGAAATGCCGCGGGCTGGATCGAATTTATTAGATTCTGAAGTAAATTCCCCTGGACGCATAAACCCATAAAAGGCAGATAGAAACACTGCCTCTAGAAGGATGTTAAGGTATGCAGAAAAAAGGCCATTGCGGACAGAAATGATTAGTCTATGCAATAAAGGCAGGGAAATTGGCAGGCGTTTGTCTGTTATTTTGTTGGAAGATTTAGCTAACCCCTTAAGCAGTAAACGAACGGATGGTTCAGAAAAAAGGCTTTGGAAATTAGGATTATAATATTTCGCGTAGAATTGGATGCCAGCGAGGAGTCTGCGAATAGAAGAGATTTTAAGATTGCGATTTTCAAAGTTAAAAACGAGAAAGGAGCAAACGGTCGAAATAAGAATAGGAAAAACGGAAATTTGGAAGGAGAAGCAAAACATAAGAAAAGCAGACCATGCAGACGTATAGGCTTTAAGTGTAGAGGGAGCGACGCCTTTAGAAATGTAATGTTTCACTGACGTAAGCAGGTCGTTTAGTTTAGTATCATGTCTGCTAAGGGAGGGCAGGTTGCAGGATCCGGGCTGGCTGATGGGCACAGCTGTCTGAAAGTCTGAAATCGAAATCGAGAGAGAGAATCAGCAATAACATTGCAGCGGCCGGGTATGTGTTCAGCTTTAATGATGAAATTAAAAACGACAGATTGCCAAATTAACCGTCTCAAAAAAGGCATGATCGTATTGCAAGATGATCTACCTTTATTAATGATGGCGACTGTGGCTTCGTTATCGCAGAGCATCGTGATACGTTTGCGTGACCACTGTGGGCCCCAGATGACACTGGCAACGGCTATAGGATATAACTCGTAAAGCGCGGATGAAATGAAGTCGGATGCTGTTTTAGGAAAGTCGTTAGGCCATTTTTCTGCGAACCATTGTCCTTGAAAGAACCCCCCGAACCCGATGGAAGGGGCTGCGTCAGTGAATAATTGAAGTTGAAGCGATGATTCAAAATCGTCGTTGTAGAAGAAAGAAATGCCGTTCCAATCGTTAAGCAATCTTTTCCAGAATTGAATGTCAGACAAACAACCTTTGTCTAGTTGAATCTGATCGCTTAGTTTTTCTGCGGAATGGGCCAGAGTTAACAGACGTGAGATGAAAGCCCTGCCTTGCGGTATGATTCTCATGGCGAAATTTAGGTGTCCGAGTAGCGAAAGCAAATCGCGCTTTGATATGGAATGCAGGGAGGGAAAAGATTCCAAGAAAGACCTGATTCTTGAAAGTTTTTCGGGGGGAAGAGATGCTTGCATTAGATTTGAATCCAGAGTAATCCCTAGAAATTCTAATGAGGTAGAGGGTCCCAAAGTTTTTTCCGCAGAAAGAGGAATGCCGACGTCACTAAAGATAATTTTAAGAATGTCCAGAATTGAAGATTGCGGAGATGGAAAATCGATTAACAGAAAATCATCGAGCAAATGGAGAACGAAAGGGAGCTTGCTGACATTCAGCAGGATCCAGCACATCGCTTCAGAAAGGCTATTAAAAATGTGAGGGCTACTCCTGCACCCGAAAGTTAGTCTTAAGGCAAAATACAATTTGGAATTCCATTTAACGCCGAAGAGTGGCCAGTCAGAGGGGTGGATTGGCATGGTTTTAAAAGCATCAGTGATATCTGCTTTAGCTAGCCAAGCACCTTGACCGGCTATCTTAATTAGATGGATGGCATTGTCGACCGAGGCGTAATGTAGAGAGAAAGGTGCTAAAGGTATGCATTCGTTTACACTCGCTGTGTAATCAGAATGAGGGGATGACATGTCGAAGATAAGACGTTTTTTACCGGAGTATTTCCGTGTTGCGACGCCGATGGAATTAATGCGAAAAGGCGAAAAAGGAGGGGAAGCAAAAGGGCCAATGATATAACCTTTATTTATCTCTTTCTCTAGCAGATTAGAAACCACTTCTGGTTCAGTAATAGCAGATTGCAAATTTTTTCCTATGAAAGAGGTGGTGAGATTGGAAAGGATGCCCACCCGAAACCCTTGAGACAGACCGGTGATTAGATAGTCGACAAAAGTCGGATCGGGGTGAGAAGAAAGGTAGCTAGAGAGTTTAGGAACATTAACTGGAGTAGAAGGGTGGCTTTTCAGAATTTTTTTCGAATTGGGGCTTTTCCTCGGATTGGAGGTTTGTACCGGCGTGGGCAGACCGATTTCGGGTGCGGATCCTTGCAGAAACTGCAGATGTGTTCATATTTACATTGAGAGAAAGAACAGACAGATTCATTAAAATTGTTACAAATAAAGGTGCCGTTGTGTTCTGAGATTAAGCGATTCTTTCTGTCATATGCAGGCCTTACGTGATCAGCACCTTGGACAGCGCGCGGTTCTTGGCTGGCGAGAGCTTTGGGGCAGAAAGACGCCGAGTGTCCATGAGCGCTACAAATGTTACAAGCCAGCGTTTTTGCGCCGCCAAAATGACGGACGAGCAGTTCGGTGTCAGTCACGGACCAATCCAGTCTGGAGTTAAAAAGCGAAATGAAGGAAGCTGATTTGGCGGAGAATGATTTATGGTACTCGTAGAATAATGTACCGCCGTAACGTTGATTGAAGTCTGCCATCATAGCTAAATACAAATCCAGCTCTTCCCTTCGATCTGGAAAAACCTGACACAGAACGTCTCTGAATATGCTGAAAGCGATAACGAATTCTGCGAATGTAAGATTCCGTTGTAATCTGGGATCGGAAGTTTTAAGCAAGACTGCCACGTCACCGCAGTCAACCACCTTCCTGTCAGCCGCAGGCGAAGGAAGCAAAAGTGAAGCAAGGTTTAAATCTTTACCTTGGATGATGTTTGTTCTGATGTGAGGAGACACCGTAGCAGCGGCTGGAGAAACAAAACGCCTACCGAATAGCTGGGCAGGGGCTGCTGTCGAAAGGTTAAATGATGAAGTTTCAGGTGGAGCGGAAACATCCTGAAATGGAGTTTGAGCAGGTTGAAGAAAAGTTGACGGGGCTGAAGAGGTAGAAGCGAAACTCGAAGGATCGCTTAATCCGCTGGCAGAAGGACGAAATTGGGGAGTTACTGCGAAGTTGATAGCCGGATTCGGATCATTGGAGATAGCAGTAGAGTGTTCGAACTTTGACATCCTCGATTCGAGCCCTTTGACAGTTCGAGAGAGGCTTTGGACCGCTTGGAGAAG
This sequence comes from Leuciscus leuciscus, assembly GCF_965113295.1. NCBI lineage: Eukaryota > Metazoa > Chordata > Actinopteri > Cypriniformes > Leuciscidae > Leuciscus > Leuciscus leuciscus. Next base: position 22,654,049 of record NC_138725.1, on the reverse strand, counting down.
TTGAGAGTTAAATCCGTCAGGCTCGGTGATATCCGGATGAACAGTTGCCCGAACGTGCGGCGTAATTCTTTTACCGGGATGAGGTGACGATGATTTGGCTGTTCTCTTTCTGCCGGCTTGCTTTGAATGGCCGGGCGCTGAAGGAGTCGCGATATTAGTGACGGACTCCGGTGGATTACCCAGAGTATTTTGGGCGAGAAGAAGAAGATCCTCTCTGGACAGACCTTGGCTGATGGGAATGCCAGCTGATTCCAGAGTACTGTACATGTCCTCCGTAGACCACGCTGCCCATAGCGAGTCACGGCATTGGAGGCGCGTGCTGCGCCGTGTTGGAAGAGGAGAGGGCGGAACAAACTCGTCATCAGAGTCTGAGTAGTCGCAGACGATTGGGGTATCGTTGGACATTGTTGGTTAGCAGTGAACGCAATCAATTGATGTCGCGTCGGCATCTGCGAACTCAAACATGAGTAAGTACCATCTTTTATACAGAAAGTATGAAGACGTGATTGGATAGAGATGAAGGTAATAAGTGACGTAGTGATTGAGTCTTCCTGGCAGAACTTAGCTAAAGCTTCCATTTCTTGCTAGAACTAGAACATATACGGTAGCTTTAGAAAACATTCTACATTTTACAAAATTATACAGTTTATTTTATTAAAACACTTTTGGATGTCATACTGTAGAAACATTACTATAATCAATGATATGAAATTAACACACATGACAGTCTAGAAGAGATCAGCTGATCAGAGCACTACATGATGATTATATCGTTATCATCACGTAGCTGACATCATCTGATCACATTTTCTCTTACTGTTCTTGCCATAACACACAGTTCCAGCAGCCAGAGAAAAACTAACATTAAAACATCAAGAGTCAAACTGCCCAACTAAAGCAAACACTGAGCATCATAATGATGACATCAAACCAAACTATTAATGTCAATAAATCATCAACATCTAAACCTCTGTTAATCTCAATAAGAACTTTTCCACACATATGACAGAAATATATGGGGTTAGAATGGTTGCATTATTCCAAATAAATAGATACATATTTACAAATAAATGTAAAGAGTTTCACAAAAAAATATAAAATTCACAAATAAAAAGATTAAGATCCAGAAATAAATGTAAAGAGTTTCACAAAAATGAAAAAAAAAAAAATCACAAATACATAAAATGAGATTTGCAAATAAAAAAATATTTACAAATGTTTTATTTTACAAACACAACTGTGCCTGGCATTTATTTGTGAACCGCTTTCTGTGCATTTGTAAATCGCTGCACGCATTTGTGAATTGCTTCTTGTGCATTTGTAAATCCCCTCACGCATCTGTGGCTTTTGAAACACTTCTAGCGTCGACGTGCAGACAAATCCACAAATAAGTGGACTCCACCCACCGTTTACTCAAGCCAATCAGATAACGCCCACATTGAGCTGGCCAATCGTAGCTCGTTCTCACTACAACCAATCACGTTTGGCTTTACACTCTGGGCGGGAACTGATTATTGCACCCTTGAAAGGAGCAATATTAATCTTTGGGCGCTTCGTTCAAATTGAGTTGAACTGTTTGTGTGGTTAAAACTAGCGTGTTTGAAATGTTAACACAGTTTTCCCTACTTGACGTCTGTTTTTAATCGTACTTATATTACGGGGCAGCGCGACACGATGATTCATTGACAGTAAACGGATGCCCGTTCTTCTGAAGTAGCGGCTACTACACGCAATTACACGAGGACAAATGATTTGCACATTCGCTTTGCCCAGTGTAGATAGACTTGCATGGTGTAGACACGATGTAAGAAATTACAGAACATAAGATTTTGCCTTTTAAAGCACAATCGCAGTGACAAATAGATATAGGACATAAGTAAATGGCATGTAGAATACCAAATATGAGCCAAATGACCAAATGACCACCCAAATGTAACAGTACGAGCCTCAGCATCAGTGTGTACTGGGGTTGGATGCTGCAAATAAATATCTTGCAATGCTGAAAAATACATCTATGCATTTAGCCTACTTTAGATGCTGTAAGTTACTTTTACCATAAAAAACTATTAAGTCTGATTAATATGAAATATTATTTGTGTGATCAAGTGTTTTAACCGATCAATAAATGCATCGCTTGCCGGGCATATTTCACTTTTAAATGCATGATATCTCTTGGAATGCAACAACCTGTCACACGCTTAAAAAGAACCCACCTATATCTTCTCTACAAACAAATGGAATCGTAATACAGGTATTTAATATTTAAAATTCTATATATAATGCTCTATAGATTGTTAGAACCACGGAGCTGATCTTATGCGACATTAAAACTCCTTGACTGAAGAAGTGGGAAAAGCTGTTGGCTGTTGTGTGACAGTAATTTCCCTTTCACCTGTTACACAAACTCATGTATTTATCACAAGGTTGAACCCAGTTATTCATTAGTCAGCTACTTATTGATGCTTTTCTGTTATATCTTGAATAACGTGACGCTTCCATAACGCGTTGTTCCCATTACCGAGATGTAAAGCGCTGTTTCTCTGGCTTTTTCCAAGGCTCATAAAAATTGTGGCTTGGCTTGATACACAGTCTAATGGTCTAATTCTAACAAAATCCAAATTTTAAACTTCTTTTGCTGTAGCGATTTTATGGGCCTTACGCATAGGCTACACTTCCTATTTGAGCCAATGCAGATGATGAATGAGCAAAGTTATTTCAGAGCAAGAACGCCCAAAGTGTAAAGCCAAACGGGATTGGTTGTAGCGAGAACGTGCTACGATTGACCAGCTCAATGTGGCTGTTATCTGATTGGCTTGAGTAAACGGTGGGTGGAGTCCACTTCTTTGTGTATTTGTCTGAATGTCGACGCTAGGGGTGCATCTCAATATCCCCCCTCGTCTCCTCTCTCCTCTGTCCTCCATCCTATGACCCGGAAACCGATCGAGCTCAGCCATCTTGAAGGACATCTTAATTCTCTGATTGCACCGCGAGGAGTCGAGGATCGAGGAGTGAGGATCGAGGAGTGAGGAGGCCTCCAGAGGAGTCATGAGCGAGGAATCACAGGTGTATCCTATGCGGAAGTGTTTTATCGACTAAACTTGACACATGTATAAATTCTCCTCCCCCTTCACATAATTTTTTTGTGAAACTCTTTACATTTATTTGTGAATATGAATCTATTTATTTGGAATAATGCAACAATTCTAACCCCATAGAAATAAAGTCAATCTGGTTAGTAATAAGTGAAGCTGGTAATGCTGTTTGTGGAGTTGTTTAATGAAGTTGAAACCTGACATCAAATGTTTAGACGTCAACCCAATTTTAATTTTCAACCCAAATTTGACGTCTAAACGATGAAGTTCATGTCCAATAACATTTCTAGCTGGGGTGACCTCATATTGTGGCCATAATATGATCACACAGTGAGTGCGCTGTGAGTTACACTTTTAGCTCACTGTGACTCACATTGTGATCATATGGAGAGATCACTGTGAGATCAACGTGTTGACTGGGATGTTAATGAAAATAAATCTGGCCTTTTATTTGTAAAAAAAAAACAAAAACACATTTTAATCTAAACTTGGTGTCACTATTTCTTCAGGGTGATCAGAGTTTTTTCTTTGTTTTCTGAGAAGAAGAAAATAAAACGATAAACAATCCTCTGTAAGTTTTTGCTATTTTAAAGATTGTTGCAGATTTGCTCTAAACTCATCAGTATTTTATTGTAATATTGTCGGCATCTCTATTTCCTCTGGGTGCTTCGAGTCCTTCCTCCCTGCAAAATAAAAGCATTGACTGACCTCTCGTATGTGTTTTTATCATGATTGCAGATTGTTCCAGATCAGATGAGTGTGAATCATCAGATTGTGTGCGGCTCAAAACTCACCAGCTCTTCTTGCACAGATGATCTGAAGAAGAATCACAGTAGGAGCAGCAAACACTGCGATCTCAACAATAATCACAATCACTGCAGGAAACATGAGAGGAAGAAGAGAAACTGTACATGACTGAAGTCAAGGGTATTCAACTATCAACAGTTATTGATGAAGCTTTTACAGACTGACTGATAGTTTAATGTTATAAAGCTGTCAGTATAAATGAACGTGTCGTACCTCTGTATAATAATCCAGCATTCACACTGACTTCAGTTTCTCCTGGATCTGTGGATCACGTCTGTTAGTTCAGTTCAACACATAATGCCACATATACACAACATCATCATCACATAATACCTGAGCTTCACATCACAGAAATGATGAATATGTGCATGAGTCTGTCATCATTATCTTCTTACTTCAATCTCAAGGTGTCAGGAGGAGAAGGACTATCGCCATTGACCAAAAATAAATCTATTTGATGCTTTATTCATTCATAGATATTCATGTTATAACCTTAATATATCATATTAAATATTAACGTTAATATGATATTATATATTAATAATAACCATAATATATCATGTTATATTCATGTTATAACTCCTTTATAAATAAGTTTCTTTCGACCGTGTGGAATGGGCATACTTATTTTATACTTTGGAGAAATTCGGCTTTAAGGAAAATTTCATTTCTTGGGTGAAGCTTTTATACTCGTCCCCTTTGGCTTCAGTTAGAACAAATAATAATCAGTCTTCTTATTTTCCTCTTTATCGTTCAACGCGGCAAGGGTGTCCTTTAAGTCCTCTTTTATTCGCTGTGGCAATTGAGCCTCTTTCCATTGCGCTTCGTGGTGACCCGCATATTAAAGGTATTGTGAGTTGTGGGCAGGAACAGAGAGTGTCTCTATATGCTGACGATCTTCTTTTATTTATTACTGACTTCTCTGTGTCAGTTCCGGCGGCACTCTCTGTTCTTTGCTCATTTGGATCCATTTCTGGATACAAGTTAAATTTAAGTAAGAGTGAGCTTCTACCTCTTAATAAAGCAGCACATGAATATCCACTTCACACCCTGTCGTTTAAAGTTGCTCAAAACAAGTTAAAATATCTTGGGATTCAGGTTACTGCTAAGTTCAAGGATCTTTATTGCGCTAATTTCACTACTCTTCTGTCTCAGGTACAAAGCAGTTTTAACCGTTGGTCAGTGTTGAACTTATCCCTAGCTGCTCGGATTAATAGTATTAAGATGAATGTTCTTCCCAGGTTTTTATATTTGTTTCAATGTATTCCGATTTTCCTTCCACAAATTTTCTTTCGTAAATTAGACGCCATTATTTCGGATTTTGTTTGGAATGGGAAGCCACCAAGATTGCGCAAACAGTATTTACAGAGCCCGAAGAAGCTAGGAGGTATGGCCTTACCCAACTTTAAGTTTTACTATTGGGCGGCTCATCTTAGAATAATTCAGTTTTGGCTACATTCTGGTCCACAATTATTATCGTCAGTCTGGTTGGGAATGGAACATTCTTCCTGTAAGCCTGTTTCACTTTCAGCTTTGGCTCATTCGCCTGTTAAATCACCTATAAAAAGTTACACAAAAAATGTCATTATTAAGACAACTGTGAAGATTTGGAATCAGTTTAGACGTTCCTTTGGTCTTCAAACATATTCTATTTTGGCGCCAATAACAGCTAATTACTCCTTTCCTCCATCGTTAATTGATCGTGCATTTGAAGTTTGGTCCAATAAGGGTATTAAAACATTTAAGGATCTCTATATTGATAACACTTTCGCCTCATTTGAACAGTTGTCCCAAAAATTCTCCCTCTCAAAACAACACTTTTTTAGATACTTGCAGATCCGTAATTTTGTTTTTCATAGGTTCCCCCAGTTTCCTTCTATACCCTCTGACACACCCCTAGATATTTTTTTAAAACCAGCTCCTGCTTTGAAGGGTATGATCTCATTCATTTATGCCCAGATTCACTCACTCAGATTGGTTTCTTTGTCGTCAATTAAAGCGCTATGGGAGGAAGATCTGGGGATTGCGTTCACTGACGATATGTGGGGGAATGTTCTCGACAAAGTGCACCGCTCTTCAATTTGTGCCAGACATGGACTCATCCAATGTAAAATTGTACACCGTACTCATCTGACTAAGACCAGGCTCTCTAAGATGTTTAGTAATATTGACCCGACTTGTGACCGATGTCACCAGGCAGCAGCAACACATATACATATGTTTTGGTCTTGCCCAGTCCTAACAACTTATTGGCAAAATATTTTTGATTCCTTGAGTGAGGTCACAGGGAAGAGATTAGTGCCTGATGCGGTCACTGCACTTTTCGGGGTAACTCCGGTTACAATATCATTGTCTGCGGAACTCAAGATGTTCATAGCCTTTGTTAGTTTGTTAGCGAGGCGCTTGATACTTTTGAAGTGGAAGTCTCCTACACCTCCATCGTACTTTCATTGGATTAGGGATGTCCTTTACTTCGCCAAACTAGAAAAAATTAGACATTTGTTAAGGGGCTCCCAGGCTAAATTCTCAAAGACGTGGGATCCCTTTTTTGAATATGTGGGGAAGTTGACCTTCCCAGATAATCCTGAATAAATTTAGTGTCCCGCGTCTTTGCTGCAAACGATTGGGCAGTAGTCCTCGGATCGTTACTCACAGCTAATAATTAATGTGTTTTTTTTTATTATTTTTTATTATTATTATTATTTTTATTTTTTTTTATTATTACATTTTTTATTTTTTTATTATTATTTATTATTATTATTATTATTATTATCATATATATATATATATATATTTTATTTTTTTAGGATGTTATGTTTCTGTATTCTATATGTGTAGAGGGATTTTGTTTGTTCTTGTTTCATGTTTAAAATTGAATAAAGAGATTTGGAAAAAAAAAAAAAAAAAAAAAAAAAAGTTTCTTGCACACTTGCATTTCTAAGTTTGCAGAAACATTGAAATGTGGAATATCTATTTATTGACGGCATCTAAAACATATGTTTCCTGTATGAAAACATTCAAATGCACAAATATTGAGGAATCCTTCGAGGTTGATGTATGTGCCAGTGATCATGTGATCATGAACCTTGTGTAGAAGCTGCTGCTGCACTGTAAAAAAAAATCGTAATTTTAACGGCAAAAAACTGTAAAAAAGCAACGGAAAAGAAATGTTAATTGCTTAACAGTATGTACCCTTACTATATACAGTGAAAAACTGTAATAGCTCTCACGGGACATTTCATGTAATTTTACAGTAATATACTGTTAAATGTACAGATTTTGGAAGTACACTGTAAAAAAAAAACTTACCGTTGCATTTACCGTACCTTACCGTAATAAATACGGTAGCATTTTTTTTGTTTCTAATTTACAAAGTTTTACATCATTGAACTAAAAATGACGGTAAAAAACTGGTAGCTGGTTGCCAGTACTTTACCGTAAAAAATACGGTATAAATATTTATGTTTTACGGCATTGAACTAAAGTTTACAGTAAAAAACTGGCAGCTGGTTGCAAGCGATTTACTGTAAAAAATATGGTAGTAATATTTTAGGTTTTACGGCAGTGATCTAAAGATTACGGGAAAAATATTTTAGTTTTTACGGCACTGAACTAAAGTTTACGGTAAAAAACTGTCAGCTGGTTGCAAGTGCTTTACCGTAAAAAAAATACGGTAGTAATATGTTACGAACCCATCAAATTATTTATGGATCGACATAACATATAAAAGACCACAGAGATTCGATGACAGTGTAAATAAATAATTTTAATTAAGTGATACGCCTTAGCGTACGCAAAGCATGGTGGCAAAAATAAACATAACAAAAACAAAAGAAAACCCTGACCCACACTATTCTTCAAAGCGGATGAAACTTGCCTGCCTCCCGTTCAAAACAAAAGACAGAGTTTGTGTGAGTCTTCCGGGTCCTCTTTCTCCTGCTCTCCACTAATCTATACTAAATAATATGCAAAAACCCATCACCAATTACCACCAGCTGTAAAATAAATACAATAAACTAACAAACAATAATCCCATATCGGGATCGTGCTTGTGAAACCAACATTGAACCAAGCTCTAAACAAGTACAAAGGAAGCAGCAGGCCGAGCACGCGTCGGAGCTTGTGCTCCGCCTGCTACCAGGAGCAGATGGGAAGTGAGAGAGAGCCCCCGGTCTCCAGACTGGGCGTCTTTAAAGCAGTTGCCCCGCCCACAATCACAGCCGGCGGGACCTCACGTGATCTGTATAGGAAATTAAAAACAGATAGAAATAACCGCACTCAGCAGCAGGTAACCGTGGCCATTTAGCAACGTAACACCCCCACCCTTAAAGAAAATAAATTGTTGTTTAAATGACAATATAAAATATACAAACCATTAATGTTCAACAGAAAGAAAAAAAAAAACTGCTAAACTAAACAGAAAAAAAAATTAAGGTGCAATCAATACACATTTTTTTTTAAGCACAATTTATTTACAATATTTTCCTTCAAGCACGGGACAATGCATCTGCAACTACATTGTCGCGTCCTCGGATGTGCCTAATCTGCAAGTTGTACCCTTGCAAAATCAAACTCCACCGCATTAAGCGCTGGTTAGAATTGCGCATGCGATCGAGAAAAACCAATGGGTTGTGGTCGGTGTAAACCACAACCGGACATGCGGCACCTCCGACATAGACCTCAAAGTGCTGAAAGGCAAGCACAAGAGCAAGGGCTTCCTTTTCTATGGTCGAATAAGCACGCTGATGTCGGTTAAACTTGCGCGAGAAGAAACAGACAGGATGTTCAAGACCCTCCTCGTCATGCTGCAAAAGAACAGCCCCCGCTCCAAGGTCGCTCGCATCAACAGCGAGGGAAAAAGGCCGGGAAAAGTCAGGAGCAACCAACACAGGCGCAGTAGTCAGCAATGCTTTAACGGACTCGAAAGCCACTTGACTCCGTGAAGTCCAGTCGAAGGTCACTTTTGAACTGAGCAAATCAGTGAGGGGTGAGGCAAAAGCAGAGAAATTTTTGCAAAATGACCGGTAGTAACCTACCATGCCCAGAAAACGGCGGAGTTCGCGACGAGTGGTTGGAGGAGGATAATTCAAAATCGCCTCAACTTTTGACTGGACAGGACGCACCTGCCCACGGCCAACCACTTTACCCAAATACACCACGGTGGCCTGGCCAAACTCACATTTAGCTAGATTGATGGTTAAATTAGCTTCTGATAGCCTGCGAAACACAGTAGAAAGATGGGCCATATGCGAAGGCCAGGTGGCACTATAAATGACCAAATCGTCTAAATAGGCCTCGCAATTAGGCACACCATCAAGAACGCCGTTGATAAGCCTTTGAAAGGTGGCGGGAGCGTTCCGAAGGCCGAAGGCCATGGCGGTGTACTGTAGGAAGTGGTCGGGTGTCACAAAAGCTGAAATCTCTTTGGCACGGAATGTCAGCGGAACTTGCCAGTAACCCTTTAATAGGTCGATTTTACTGACAAATACCGCTGAGCCCAAACGATCAACACAATCGTCAATACGTGGTAATGGGTAACTATCAGGTTTTGTAACGGCATTCACCCTCCTAAAATCCGTGCAAAACCGCATGGAACCATCACTTTTTGGCACCAGCAAACAAGGCGAACTCCATGGGCTATTACTAGCTTCTGCAATGCCATTTTTCAACATGAATTTTACCTCACTTTGAAACAACAACCTTTTATGTGGATTTGTACGATACGGATGCTGTTTAATTGGACATGTAACCCCCACATCAATGTCATGTTCAATTGCCGTTGTTCGACGAGGCACATCAGGAAACAAACTCTCATTTTTTTTAATCAAGGAGATTAAATCGTTGCGTTCTGATGTTGATAAATTAGACAAAAATAAATCTAAATCATTAAGAACTTCAGAATTCTTCATTCTTCCTTCAATAACCTCCATCGATGGAGTACGACCCTCATCTTCAAGGTGAGGACTCGCCACAACACCGTGTTGTACTGACAGAGACGCATTTTCTCCTTGTCCCACAACCGCCAGTGAAGAAACAACTTCAGCACCACGCGCCTTGGACAGCGCCGATTTAGTTGCGCAAGCATTTTCACGGACAGTGGAAGTGCAAGGCGGGGTAAGTTCCGAGATTGAATCTTCTCCTCGATCACAGTACAATTTTAATCGGTTAATGTGACACAGTGTGGTCTTTCTCCTTCGATCTGGAGTAGAGATGACATAATTCAAATCATTCATTCTACGAGCAACGCGATATGGTCCACTATAACGAGCATGTAAAGCGGAACCCATCCCCGGAATCAGCACAAGAACTTTATCACCAGGACTGAAACTTCGGGAAACAGCCTTCTGATCAAACCTCTGTTTCATTCTCTTCTGACAAAGACCTAAATTGTCTCTGGCCAACTGACATGCACGGCTGAGCCTATTACGCATGTTGGACACATAATCAGTCAAACTGGAACACTCTTTAGGCTCGGCGAGCCACGACTCTTTCAACAGCTTTAAAGGTCCACGAACCGTGTGTCCGAAAACCAGCTCTGAGGGGCTAAAACCCAAACTCTCCTGTACCACCTCGCGTACAGCAAAGAGAGTAAGCGGTACACCTTCATCCCAATCACGCTGGAACTCGAGGCAGAAACACTTAAGCATACTTTTCAAAGTTTGATGGAACATCTCAAGTGCACCTTGAGTCTGTGGACGGTACGGGCTGGAGGTAACATGATGGACAGCGAGCTGACGCATAGCTTGCTCAAACGCACGGGACATAAAATTAGTACCGCGGTCGGTCTGAATGGTTTTCGGAAGGCCAAAAACAGAGAAGAAACCCATCAGGGCTTTAATAATGACAGGAGCTGTGATTTTACGGAGCGGTATGGCCTCTGGAAAACGAGTCAAGCTACACATTATGGTGAGTAACCACTGATTCCCAGATTTTGTTCGAGGCAATGGGCCAACACAGTCTAGTATAACGTGTTCAAACGGCTCAGACGTAACCGGAATCGGCTGTAAAGGCGCAGGCGGAATCACCTGGTTAGGTTTACCAGTGACCTGACATAGATGACATGTTCGGCAGTATCTCACGACATCCCTTTTAATACCTGGCCAGAAAAAATGGCGTAAAATCCTGTCAGTAGTCTTATTTACGCCAAGATGACCCGCGAAGTGATGGTCATGAGCTATACTCAAAACGTTATCACGAAAAGAAATTGGGACTACAATTTGAAAGAGAACTCTCCACTCATCTTGCGCTGAGGCCATAAGAGGTCTCCACTTGCGCATTAAGACACCATCTCGTAAAAAATAGCCGTGCGGCGAATGCTCAATGTCTTCTTCAGACATAGCTTCTGAAAGAAGAGAAGACAGAGATGGGTCAATTTTCTGTTCCTTGATAAGCTGCTCTCGACTCATAGATAAATTAGAAACATCAGAGGAAAACGACAGTGAAGCAGAATTCAAAGACAAATCACTATCGCTAGAGAGTGAAGGTCGAGCAATAAAAGTATCACTAAGATCAAGTTGATCCTCAATTTCATCTTTTTTTTCTTTCTTCGCCATCGCACGAGTAACCACGCTAGAGGTAAAAACCTCAGGGAAATTAATTGACAGGTCATCGGTACATGATTTTGGAAATGCATGAGACACTATTGGGCAAGGCAAAACTTTTCCACCACACAAATCGTTACCAAGCAGCACAGCTACATTTTCAACAGGCAGAGAAGGGCGTACGCCCACGGTAACTTTGCCAGTGACCAATTCAGACATAAGAGAAATCTCATGCAGAGGGACATTAACATAACCCATTTCAAATCCACGTACAAGAATACTATCCCCAGTAAAAGTCTTCTCACTAAAAGGCAACACATCTTGTACGATAAAGCTCTGTGAAGCGCCAGTGTCACGCAGAATTTTTACAGGAATTTTTGAGCGTTCACCGGGCAAAGAGACAAAGCCATCCATTATAAAAGGCGCAAAACTGTGGTTATCAGTATCGTCCCTACTCACAGGCAAGTTCGAAACACACAACCCTACCTCTGATCTACCAGAAGCTGGTTGACTCGCTACCTTATTTTTACGTTTCAGAGAATAACACTCTGCCAGAACATGGCCACGTTTCTTACAGTACGCGCAGGTCGGAGCTGTAACGTTAGACCCCGACGGACGCCAGTCTGAAGAGCGGCCAGAAACAGGCACGGTTTCTCTAGAAACCTTGGACACATTTGGATGACTAGAAACGTTTTGTGAAAATTTTAAATTAGAAGGAACACGCTTGTGTGTGAGTACATACTCATCCGCAAGTACAGCTGCACGAGCCGGAGTCAGATTCTGATGCTCACTAACATGGGTAGCGACTATTTGAGGAAGGCCGTTTTTAAAATCTTCAAGAATAATCAAATCACGAAGAGATTGAAAGGTTGTCACTTCTTGCGAGCTAAGCCAGCGATCAAATAGCATTTCTTTTTCTCTAACATACTCGACATGTGTAAGAGCTTCAGGTTTATGATAATTGCGAAATTTCTGTCGATACGCCTCAGGCACAAGAGCATAAATGCGCAAAACAGCATGTTTAACTTTCTCGTAATCTGCTGCGTCTTCCAGAATTAACGAGGAATAAGCTTCCTGCGCTTTCCCAGTAAAAACACACTGTAACGTCATGGTCCAAATTTCTTTGGGCCATTTAAATGTTGTTGCTACGCGCTCGAAATGTGCAAAAAACTTATCAACTTCGCTCTCATTAAAAGGAGGAACAAGGCGAATGTTACGAGTTATGTCAAATTGATCTTGCCTAACAGAAACACCAGCCTCACGAGCCTTCAGCTCGAGCTCTTTAATACGTAATGCTTGCGCAAACTCAAGATCTTTCAATCTAAATTCATGTTCTCTCTTCTCCCGTTCTCGTACTGTCTGTCTATCAGCCTCTAATCTAATTTTTTCGCGTTCCCATTCAATTTCCTTCTCTCTTAACTGTAAACGTTTTAACCCTAGTGCTGCTTTACTAGGTGAAGGTGGAGGTTCAATAGGAAAACGCTTACCCTCAGGCAATGTAGATGCATCCGGAGATACTTTCAAAAATACTCCAAGTTCTCGCAAACCTTCAAGAAGCCTATCCTGAAGTTCAGCCTTGGAAGGGTTACCACTCACCTCAAGTTTATAGTGGCCAGCAATTCTAACAAGGTCATCACGCGTAGCAGTTAAGAAAACCTCCTGTGAAGGAGCGAGAATAAAGGCATCTAAATTAAACATTGCGTTAAATAAGAATAGGTCCACCCTAAACGAAAAAAAATTAAATACACTAACGAAAAGTCACCGAAAATCCACGGCATAATTAACAAAAGGCGATCACAGCAAACTAATGCGCGGACGAGCCCCCATTTATATGTTACGAACCCATCAAATTATTTATGGATCGACATAACATATAAAAGACCACAGAGATTCGATGACAGTGTAAATAAATAATTTTAATTAAGTGATACGCCTTAGCGTACGCAAAGCATGGTGGCAAAAATAAACATAACAAAAACAAAAGAAAACCCTGACCCACACTATTCTTCAAAGCGGATGAAACTTGCCTGCCTCCCGTTCAAAACAAAAGACAGAGTTTGTGTGAGTCTTCCGGGTCCTCTTTCTCCTGCTCTCCACTAATCTATACTAAATAATATGCAAAAACCCATCACCAATTACCACCAGCTGTAAAATAAATACAATAAACTAACAAACAATAATCCCATATCGGGATCGTGCTTGTGAAACCAACATTGAACCAAGCTCTAAACAAGTACAAAGGAAGCAGCAGGCCGAGCACGCGTCGGAGCTTGAGCTACCAGGAGCAGATGGGAAGTGAGAGAGAGCCCCCGGTCTCCAGACTGGGCGTCTTTAAAGCAGTTGCCCCGCCCACAATCACAGCCGGCGGGACCTCACGTGATCTGTATAGGAAATTAAAAACAGATAGAAATAACCGCACTCAGCAGCAGGTAACCGTGGCCATTTAGCAACGTAACATAATATTTTAGGTTTTATGGCATTAAACTTCAGTTTGTCGTCCCCTTGGAATTATAAGGTTCTATCTGCGTTCTGAGCAGTTTTGAGATATTGAGCTTCAAAGTTTTTGCATTACATATAGGAAAATTTATATGGGGAACAAGTTTCTTTCAAACATGAAAATAACAGGGACCCTAAATGTATTCTAAATATACAATATCAAAATCCTCTCAAATTTGTAAATGGGGATTTTTGGAATGGGTCAAATGCAGATAGAACCTTCTAATTCTACAAAAACACTTTTCGCTTAGAATTATAAGGTTCTATCTGCTAAAACATTATTTGAACACTAAATATAAAATTATTAATGTTGTAACAATATCTCAACATGTGTTAGAAAGTAAAATTTTATCCTTTCTATGACATTTATTTCATATTTTTAGCACTTCCATGTATTTAGGACATTTCAAATTAAGCAAGGTAGGTCTAAATATTTTGTCCAGTGCAGATGTTAATTTTTGATACCAATTTGGTGGGTAATTAAACACATTATTGCAGAAATTGTTACTTTAATCTTTCTTTTGTTTAGACCGAAAGCAGCTACTGTAATACATCTGAGCAGGACTTTATTCCACCTAAAGTGGGCCAGGTAAAATGGCTTTCTCTCTAGACATCAGTATGGCAGAAATAACATGCTAATGTTTATTGTTGTAATTAAGACCCCATCAATTAAATTGTTGACTATTTGACCTTTAAGGCTTAATATTGTAAAAATTAAGACATTTTAAGACTTTAAAAACTGCAAGAAAACAGACATGCTTCAGCAAATTAATTCATAGTTAATAATCATTGAAAAATGATTCACTGACTATATAATCACAAAAAATGTCGGACTCATTTTTTAAAGGGATAGTTCACCCAAAAATTAAAATTCTGTCATAATTTACTCACCCTCAAGTTGTTCCAAACCTGTATGAATTTCTTTTTTCTGCTGAACACAAAATAAGATATTTTGAAAAATTTTGGTAACCAAACAGTTGATGGACCCCATTGACTTCCATAGTATTTTTTTTTCCTACTATGGAAGTCATTGGGGTCCATCAACTGTTTGGTTACCAAAATTTTTCAAAATATCTTATTTTGTGTTCAGCAGAAAAAAGAAATTCATACAGGTTTGAAACAACTTGAGGGTGAGTAAATTATGACAGAATTTCCATTTTTGGGTGAACTATCCCTTTAAAACACAGAACTATAATACTCTCTGTGACTCATTTTTTAAAACACAGATTTATACTCTCTATGACTAATTTTTTGATTGGTCCTCTTCTCTGCATTCAAAGTGCTGATTGGCTCACGCAGATAGAACCTTATAGAGCCAAGTTAGAGTTCGACTTTGTAGATAGAACCTTTTTGTTTTTCAATAAAAAGTCCCAAAATGTACACAACTTAAAAAAAAAACATAATGTCAATAAGTTGTCACAGAATAAGAATATGTGAATAACTCAATTTTGACAAAAATGTCAGATAGAACCTTATAATTCCAAGGGGACGTTATGGTAAAAAAAAAATTATAATAATAATTGCCTTCTGTGGTTTCCTGTAATTTAAAAAATATTGTATTACTAACCAATTTGTCATAAAAGTTATTATTGAGAATTACCAGAGGTTTAGACGCTGATGTTTTATTGAAAATAATAAAGTTTGAAGTTACCATTATGGAGATTAATGTTTGCTGTAGTTGTGCTCTTGACCCTTGACTTTCTATCTTTAGATATTCTCTGTCTGCTTTAACTGTGTGTTTATAAAACACGTTCATTATGGCATGAAAATCAGAGAGAAAAAGTGATCAGGTGATGTTGGCAGGTTAATGATTGCATAATCGTCATGTAGTGGCCTGATTCACTGATCTCATAAAGAGTCTTATCTTTCATTGTATGAGAAATGTTTAATACTAATATTTTTCACATTTTTGATGTATGTCAGTATAATAGCTCTGTGACCCCACCGCATGCCAGCCAGCAGTGACAAACAGATATTCTGAAGAACTTTAAAATACATGGTGCATAAAAAAAGTTTTAAACTACTGTATGATTTAGACCAACACAGACATCAAGAATCAGCGTATGGATCTGAACAACGGTGACAAATCAACAAAATAATCAGATAAAACTCTGAACATCACAAAACAAGCTACTAAAAAGTTGCAACAAAAACAACAGCAAAAATAAAATCAGATATAATAATAAAAGAAAATACTGAAGCAATTCAGCATAATTTATTCATGCTGCAATGCATGCTGGGAGATATTGATGAGTTTTGATTGAAGGCTCCCATCAAGTGCACTGCGCTTTTATCATCACCGTTGTTGAGACTCATATGCTGATTCTTGATGTCTGTGTGTGTCTGAAAGATACAGTAGTTCAAACCTTTATTGTGCACAATGTTTTAAAAATACTTCTGATTATCACAACACTGATGTACTGCAACAGCAATTAATAACCCATAATCAAAGAAAAGACTCTAAAAAAGCTCAGTGAATCAAACCACTACATGATGATTGCCATCATCAACACATAATCAACATCACATGATTCATTTTCTCTCTCTGATTTCCCAGCCATAACCAACGTGTATAAACACAGAGTTACAGCAGACAGAGAAAATCTAATGTTAGAAAGTAAATTGTCAAGAGCCCAACGAAAGCAAATACTGATCACCATCATGACTACAAATGAAACAATAAATCATCAACATCTAAACCTCTGTTAATTCTCAAACATAACTGTAGACGTCTGACAGAAATAAAGTCATTCTGGTTAGTAATAAGTGAAGCTGGTAATGCTGTTTGTGGAGTTGTTTAATCCTCCTCTGCTGAGATCTTCACAGATTTAATGTCTTCTTTTCTCTTCAGTTGATTTCATCTTAGGCTGTGGCTGAAGTCAGTTGTAGTTCTTGTGTTTCTGCTCTCGTCGCTTCTCTTTTTTTCTGTTCTTGTTGTTTCTCTAAATTGACATTCCCAGAATTCCCTGCGTGACACTTCACATTTTATGTTATTTCATTTAAATAATTATGTTTCTTCTTAGTTTTTGTTATCAGTTATGTACATTTGGGGTTTATATTACATCATATATTGTTTAATGAATGTTTATGGCATTATTTGGAGTCATGTGTGTGTCACCATGATTGTGTTTTGTATTTGTGTGTATCACACTGTGCACCTTCTTTATATTAACATGTGCCTCAGTTTGTGGAAAACGAATGGTGTACTTTAAATCATCATGTGCTTTTTTTTTTACCACCTGCATTATTATTATGGTAGTAATCAGTATATTACAAAGGTATAAAGCAGATTTTAATACTTTAGTGAAATTGAATGATAACGTTTATCGGTTTATGAAATATAAGGGTTGTCCCGTGAAAACTAAAAGGTTACTACTGTATTTTTTATGGTAAAGTACTGGGAACCACAGCTGCCGGTTTTTTACCGTAAATTTCACAGTTTTTTTTAAGTGTGTAGTTCGTTCATACACACCTGGAATCAGAGAGTTGACTGTGTTGTCTGGAATCAGTGTTGTTGCTGTAGTTGATGTTACAACTATTAAAAACAAGATGGAAATATAAATATGATTACACAATGTCAAGGCATTTCTTTTACAAAATGCAGTAGTCTAGAGCAGCTCCGTATCAGTGTGACGCTCCTGGGATGACATACTAACATGGGATGAGTTGTGTTTAATAAATAGTGAGTTACACTAGCTGTATGATTATTTTGCATCAGACAACAGACTGTACATGACCTGTCATATTTATCAAAACTCACTGACAAATCTGATTAAAGAGCTTTTTTTGATGATAATATGTGTGATGATAAAGCAGTCTGTGAGAGCCAGTGCAAACCACTGAAGCGAGAGACTGATGATGTGTGACAGTGATCATGTGATCATGAACCTTGTGTAGAAGCTGCTGCTGTAGTTCGGCTTGATGTCTTCTCAGAGTTTGAGCTTCTGACTGGAGTCAGTGTTGTTGAAGCGACTGGAGCTGCAGAAGATGAATGTTCAGACGCATCAGGACATTAACATCATATTTTCATATTGATCATGACATGCAGTTTGTGTTCAATCATCACAGCTTACAGTGGCAGTAGTTGAGAAGAGAGATGTTACTGTATCATTTATTCCTGGTTTATATGAGAGTGAAACACAGTGAGCTGCTTCCCATAAACCTTCAGCTTTCCTGAATCAATGACATTATTAAGCCTTAGAATTCCTCAAACTGCATACAAATCCTTATAATTCCCAATATTGACGTCCCTCATGGGTCATACATGAAATATTGCATAAATCAGAAGAGTCTATTTTAGCCTAGTATGACCCATAGGAGGTCAATATTGGGAATTATAAGGATTTTTATGCAGTTTATGACTTTGACCACTAATATTTTACAATTGTCAAACGTATGAAGCCATCAGAAAGAGTAGAGCCAGTGTGTGAAAGTTTTGACAAATCTGTCAGAAAAGAGTGTTTTCTCACCTGAATACTTGACAGTGTATCTGACTGAGGTCTTGAGTTCATTTCTGTGAGTAAGCCGACATCTCCACTCTCTGTTGTTATCTTCATCCTGGAGTGTTGTAGTCAGAGTGATGATGATACAGCGATAATAATCTGATGATGATAATATCTGATATCTGGAGTCTGTCTTCAGATCAACACCAGCCTGATTCACCCACAACAGCTCAACTCCCTCAGAACGAACCCAATAATCACAGGAGAGTCCAGTATCTGAATACAACTGACAGGAGAGAGTCACAGAGTGGCCTGGACTGATCTCAGTCTGTGAGGATGAAGATGATGATGACGATACTGAAACTGAACACAAGACACAAATCACAGACTCTTCAATCATCATCTGAGTTTAATAAATACTCATAAACTTAATCATAAACTTACCATGAAGAACATTCAGATAAACACGTGCATCAGGTCCTTGTTGTCTGTCATTCACATATTGTCTGCATCTGTATAATCCATAATCTTCTACTGTGACGTTCTTGATGTTCAGAGAGCAGTCAGACTCCAGACTCAGTCTCTCATGTTTCTCTGTGTCTTTTTTCTTTATCCCTCCAGCAATCAGTTCAACTCCTGCTGAATGTCTGTTGTAGATCCATGTAGTTTTAGATTTGCAGTCAGAAAGAGCATTATTACAGGACAGACGCACATTTTCACCAGAACTGATGAACACATGATCATCATCCACTCCACTGATACCTGAAACACAGCATATATCAGTGATCATTATGATATTAATAAATGAAAAAACATAAAACATACCAGCATAAAAAAGCAGAAGATTCAAATCATACAGTCTTTTTTCCGGTGTTTGATAGTTAATGCTATCATAAACATTTATGATAGCAAATGAAACGCCTCTTTAAGAAAGAATAAGAAATACCCTGACTTAATATTTAATAATGTAATATCATCATATCTTGAACTTTTGATTTCAGCTTTCTCCTAAACATTACTGGACGGCACAAGATTAGTTGATCCTCCTCTTCAACCGTAGAAAATACACTGATGTAACCCAGCAGGCAACACTGGCTAGTGGCTACCAATAAAGAGAAGTTACAAGAAAAAAGAGAGAAAAAGAGTGTTCTAGACTGAAAAGAGATTTACCCAATCACACATTGTGCTGCAGTGACTGACACCTCCGTAAGCCAACAGTAGTGGCACATTGATAAAGCCCGCCCACAGGCTGCGCGGCACTACTTCCAGCAATGAGCAGATGTGAGAGTCAGAGTCAGAGAGTTCTTCAGAAACTCCTTGCATTAAACATTAAGAGCGCCTGGAAAGTTGGACTTTGCATCAGCCTGAAGTAGTGTTGTTGAAGAGAGAGAAGAGTGAAGCAGAGATGGACAATAGATGGAATGGATTTGAGAGTGAAGCGATGTGGATAAACTTTCTTTTATGAAATAGTTATTCTATTTCGTTTTGGTGAGTGAAAATTCAGATATTAATCTGATTCATATAAAAGATAAGCCACAATTTCCAGAAAAATTCAGTAAGAGTTGAGTTTGAGCTGACCGCGTGCAATGCGTGAGCTGAATTGAATAGCACGTGGGTTAAAGCTACCACATCCCAGCTAACAGGGGACGTCCCCCGGACTTTTCGAACGTCCCCTAACGCCGCCTTCACACTGGCAGTTGAAATCAGCTCCGTAATACGCAATACGCCCCCAGCGGACGTCGTACTACACCGTTGAAAAGCTTCGGAAGCGAGTAGAACAAAAATGGCGGAGAGATTAACGGTTGATTTTGTCGGTGTCAGAATGTACAATTCTGTATGATCTCTCTGATGAGGGTTATAGAGACATTAATCGGACGGCTGCTGCGTGGAGGAAAGTTCCCCAGGACGTTGATATGTCAGGTCGGCTAAATGTGATATAGTGGTATATAGGGCTTTTAATTGTATTAACTGCCCTAATAACGTTAGAAAATCATGAAAATAAAAAAATGACATGACAACTTATCGTTATAAAATCATTATTTATTTGATTAAAAGTTGAGAATTCAGGTTTGTTTATCAGTACCATAGCAACGCTAACTTCCGCTGGAATTGTCGGATAGGAACCGTCCGTAGCCTTTCGCAAGAGTTCAATTTTTTGAACGCATCCGGATGACCAACGGACACGATTTTTTTCGCACCGCACTCGTTCGGACCCGGTTCGCACCCATTCGCATGCGGTCTGCGAATCTCCATAGGAAATGAATGACTTCCGGTCGTTTCGTAGCCGTATCGGAGCTGATTTCAACTGCCAGTGTGAAGGCGGCGTTAGGTCCGCATTAGGTCCGGTTTGTAACGTTCGCTGACGGACATTCTGATGACGTCCGCATTTGGTCCGCTTTGTAACGTTCCCGAGCGGACCTTCGGAGGACGTCCGTATTTGGTCCGCTTTGTAACGTTCGCTGATGGACGTTCTGATGACATTTGTCCGGGCCAGTTTGTGAACGTCTATTTCGTCCCTCACCAGCCATTTCCATGACAACACAATCCAGTCGCCCATGCCTTTGATTTTTATCATTAGACCGGACATCTTGCAACTCAGACAAACAAATAATTAAACTAAAATATAAACCCATATTGGATTTAAAAGGAGATTTGTTTATCCATTAAATTAACTGTGATAATGGATTTTATCTAAAAACCATGTTTTTTTTACATTTAGTACAAGTACTTCAAACGAAATAAACTTATAACCCGTTTTCTGAGTAACATTGAGAATATCTCTATAGATTGTTGCAACACCGCCGCCACGACCAATCATACGGGGCTCATGCTTATAACAGTATCCTGATGGACTCATTTAGACCGAAATAATCATTTGGTTTAAGCCAGGTTTCAGTAAGGCAAAGTACATCGAAGCTATTATCTGTGACTATTTCATTTACAATAACTGCCTTAGGTGTGAGTGATCTAATGTTTAGAAGACCTAGCTTTAGAAATAGTTTTTGTTCACTAATAGCAAAATTTTCTGTTTTAATAACAATTAGATTTTTCCTAGATCCTGCAGTAGATTTATTATTTGATCTCACTAAACGAGGAATAGACACGGTTTCTATGCAATGTTCTACACTAGTATTTATATCAGTTAAATTGGTGCAGCAGAGACTATGATTTGGACTTTTGGTTACTAGTCAAAGGGTATTTAACATTTTGGAGATGTTATCCGACAGAAGATCTGCTCCGAATTTGCTTGGGTGTAAGCCATCAGCACGGAAAAGCCTAGGACGCTCCCAAAACAGATTCCAATTATTTACAAAGAGCAGTTTCTGCTCATTGCACCATGACATTAACCATTCATTTAGCGCAAATAATCTGCTGAACTTTTCATGCCCTAGTCGGTACGTGGGAAGCGGTCCTGACACAATGATCATTGTTTCAGGCGATGTGCTGCGTACCATATCGATCAGGCTCCTGAAGTCTTTCTTCAGAACCTCCGTCTGGCGCAGCCTAATGTCGTTCACTCCCGCGTGCAGGACCACAGTTCCGACACGCTCGTCACCGTTCAGAATCTCGGGAACGCGAGCAGCGATTTCAGAAACACGAGCACCAGGAAAGCAGTGACTGTGCACCTTACTTTTACCTAGGGGTGTGCGATATGACGATTTTTGATCGTGGACGATTAAAATGTCTCCACGATCTGCTTTTGAAGAAATATCGTAGAATCGTGCATTCTCAGTTGCTGTTCTGGTGCCTCTGTCCCAACATACTGAACAACACGACGTATATTCATATAAAATGTTAACGCAGCGGAACGGGACACTGCAGTTCACAAAAGTTCATAATTTGCATGTGCTTTAATGCCTTGTCGGTTAAACATTTAATTCGCGTGCTTATGCGCTGTTCTAACGTGTGTGTTTCTAGCCTGTCTACCAGCGCCTGGATACTGGACTAAGTTATCTTTCGAGTCTTATTGTGCTAATACTGTCAAATACACACAAGGTTTACATAAACAAAGTCGGTTATGTCTAAAGTGAAAGCAAACTTGAGAAAATTGAGAGAAAATCTGCTTGTCAAATGCGTGTATATTAGACGCGTTGCGCGCAGCTCTTAAAGAGACAGTAGTAACAGTAAACACGCTGCCGCTTGTCCTTGAAGGGATAGTTCACCCAAAAAAAAAAATTTCTCTCATTATTTACGCACTCTAATGTTGTTCCAAACCTGTATTAATTTCCTTCTAACATTTTCTAATATTTTTCTAATATTAATATTTTGAAGAATGTGGCTATCCAAACAGTAGCTGGTCCCCATTGACTTCCATAGGAGAAAAATATACTATGGAAGTCACTGGGGTACATCAACTGTTTGGTTACCCACATTCTTCCAAATAACTTTTATTTTCAACAGAAGAAAGAAACTTATTCGAGTTTAAAACAATTTGAGAGTAAATTATGACAATTTGAATTTTTAGGAGAACTATCCCTTTAATGTTAATAAAACAACAAAATGCAAAGAGAAAATCACTCACTGCTCTTGACTGATAACTTTAATAGTAGCTTTAATAAGTATCAATGTATAATTTATACAGTGAAGTCTATGTTTTGTTTTATTTTCATATTTGTTAATTTAATTACTTTCTTCAATGCTACTGTTAAATACACCTACTGTAGCTGAAAACATAAAGTACTGTTTATTTAATTTGTATATTAAGTTGTGTATGTGTAATATGTATCTTTGATCTTAATATTTAATAACAAAGAAAATAATGAAAAAAAAATTATCTTCGCCCCTGTCTGCCATTCTTTTTTTTTTTTCTTTTTTTTTTTTTTTTGCAATTTTTGTAAAAAGCCTAAGGCTTTGTTTTTAAAATATGGACATTAGTTTGGCTGTAATGCTCAGTCACAAAATAGTAAAACCAACATAAAAAAGAATCGTGATAAAAATCGTGAATCGTGATTTTCCTGAAAAAAATCGTGATATGATATTTTTGCCATATCGCCCACCCCTACTTTTACCTAACGTAGCGTGTACGTGCCGAACGATGGAATCGCCGATGATCACAGCATCGCGTTCTGTTTCGCGAAGAGGGGAGAAGCGGTTTTGTAACGTTAATCACTGATTTGTGTACATCGGCGCGTGATGTTTCAAGAGCTAAACGCCGGTCTCTTAGCTCGGCCTGTCTCAATAAAAGGTTGTGGATCTGTTTCTCAACAGCTTCCAGCTCAGACTGCAGTGCGTGCAGCTCAAATGTGTCCTCACCTGCACCAAAAGGTAGACTACTTACATCTGATATATTCGCCATTTTAACAGATGGACAGTGAGTTAGCAACGAAGCTACCAGTGATGCTATCAATATTAATACTAATTTATGACTGAAGTCTTGGATATAATCCGTCTTTTTAGTGGTAAGGGTGTAGAGTAGACGCACGATAGGCGAAAAACTGTTTGTTTGTAAGTGAGTGTGGAGAAGACGCGTTCAGCCGTGATCCACTGGAGTAACCTATAAGAGTATCCGGAGTTGGATCACTAAAAGGCTTGAGACGCGTCTGCTCAACAGTCCGCGTTGTAACTATGAGGTTTGAGCAGTAGTGCTTCTCAGTGAGGAAAAGTAGAAAATGTTCGTTGTAAGTCAGTTTAAAGAGAAAAATCAAGAATTATAAATCAAATCGATAGAGCTCCAAAGACAACAACACGTTCAGACGCAACGCATGCGCATTCATGTGCAACTAGCACTCCCCTTGAGAGTAGAGCCTGAAAACCCAGTCAAAGCGAACATAGGCGCAGCGCCGCCTCACTGTTTGAATGATGCTGATGCCGATTCTGCAGAGACGATATCTGTGAAATTCCCCATGTCTGCTATGCACCCTCCAGGAATTCAGAGGGTGGTGATGGAACACATTGTGAGAACAAGTGACTCCATGTCCTCGCAAAGTGCCCCATTTCGTCTAAAAGCTTTCTCTGGAAGGAGCCCCCGCCCATGTAATGAGGCTGACTTCGACACCTGGCGGGCAAGCGTTGATTACCTGCAAAACGATCCATCCCTTCCTGAGTCGCACAAGACACGGAAAATTCTGGACAGCTTGTTACCGCCCGCTTTAGACATAATCAAGCATGTGAGCCCGAACACTCCATCGTCAGAGTGTCTTAGGCTGGTGGAGTCCGTCTATGGGTCAGTGGAGGACAGAGACGAATTATTAGCCAAGTTTATAAGCACCCTGCAGAATCCTGGCGAAAGGTCATCCGCCTACCTTCACAGATTGCATGTAATTATGAGTGCTGCCATCAAACGGAACGGAGTTGCAGAGAGTGAACGAGACCATTGTCTGTTGAGGCAGTTCTGCTGTGGCTGCTGGGACAATGCCCTGATAGCTGATCTGCAGCTCGAAAAGAGAAAAGCAGACCCACCTCCTTTTGCTGAATTAGCCATACTCATCTGTTAGGGCTGGGCGATATGGCCTAAAAAAAAAAATCCCAGATTTTTTTCACAAAAAATCCGATTTACGATTTAAATCGATTAATTTTTCTTCCCTTACTTAAAATCAATCTGCAGATGACAAAGAAATTGTTCAGTTTTAACTTTATTTTGTTTTGATTTTCCCTTCTGGGATTTGATCTGGATTTCCCCCTTGGGGTTAAAGTGCAATCAGAAACAACAAGCCAAAAAGACAAGATGGCAGACCCTGCCTTCGTAAACAGTGAAAATGCATACAGTAACATAACGTAACATAACATGAAATGGGTGGATTGGGATTGGGGGGGGATGTGAATTTTTTTTTTACAGAATTTTATTAAGTTTAGTGACAACACAATGTTTACATGGTACAATGACTGGTATGCTACTGTTTTTATTATTGCTTTCACAATTTCAATTCAATTCTTGTGATTTGATTCTATACTAGGTACTGTAGATACATGTTAATTTAAAGCCCTGTCAGCTGACAGAAGTAAATCTGGTTTGTAATAAGTGAAGCTGGTAATGCTGTTTGTGGGGATGTTTAATGAAGTTGGAGCCTGACATCAAACAAATGTTGTCAACCCAGTTTTCATTTTCAACCAAAATTTGACGTATGAGCGATGTTGGAGTCCATGTCCAATAACATTTCTAGCTGGGGTGACCTCATATTGTGATCATAGTATGAGAACACAGTGAGTGCACTATGAGGTTACACTTTTAGCACACTGTGACATTGTGATCATATGGAGAGATGTGAGATCAACGTGTTGACTGGGTGAGAGGGCCCAATCATAATTAATTAACTGTTAACCACTTACCAAATTCAGCTCATGATTTATTTTAAACTTACTATCAAATGCACATGATGTTCTAACACAACAAGTATTCAGCCCAGTTAAGTTGTTGTGGGACTTTTCCAGAAGTCAGAGAACGGAGGTGCAGTCAGGGTACTTCTTATTCCTTCTTAAAGAGGCAGTTTGATTTGGTTTATCCATAAAAGTTAATGAATGCATTAACTATCAAACATGTACTAACATGTAGTTAAGGCTGTAGTCATTGGTTCATGATTAGTTCATGCTTTCAATTATCATTAATTCATGTTGAATTAAGTATTAATCCAGGTATTAGTACATGATTATTATTCATATACCCTTATTGTAAAGTGTTACCGTTTTTTCCTCACTTAATGCAAACAACACACTCTCCAGAAGAAACTATTAGTCTTTATCAGAGAGCTGTTCAAATCACTGACACACTCTTGTAGAATTGAAATAATCTTGACTGTTTTTCTACCCCCTCTTTCCACCACAAGGACCATTTTGAGTTCCAAAATACACAGATAGTGATCAAGGCCTGTTGGCCAAAATGTTTGTATTTTGGGGGAAGTTCAAATTATCTGATTGGTCAGTTTAAACGTCTCACAGTTGGGTTAAAGTCACATGGTCAGGAAAGGATAAAAGAAGTTATGCTCTCTCTCTCTCTCTCTCTCTCTCTCTCTCTCTCTCTCTTTACTTCCTCTTTTCTTTCTCTCTCTCTCTCTCTCTCTTTACTTCCTCCTCCTCTCTCTCTCTCTCTCTCTCTCTCTCTCTCTCTCTCAGGAAACATTTACATGCTGGGTAAGATTAATGGTATAAGTTATCATCATCTCATACATCTATTTTGTAACTATTTTAAGTATAACTATAACCATATTTTGTCATTAAACCTTTTCAATTACAAATAATGTTCTAAATAGTTCTGATTTGGTATTGACTTTGAAGTGCTACCTATTGCAATACAATATCGTCACTCTCTATAGCAACGCTCTCCCACATATTAATCTATTGTAACTGTGCTTATTTCCGTCGTTGGTATAAGTAGCAGTGGGTGGAATAGACAAGAAATGTACAGTTCTCTTACGAGAGGTACTCTCGTACTGCGTAAATCTTACGCTAGGGGAAAATCTCTTTTCCGCGAGATACTGAAGCCAAAAAATTATCCTTAATTTTGAAATAATGTAAAACGCGTTGCGGCAGCATGCAGACACAGGCGAGACGGCTTGTGCGCCTATTGGCTGCCCTGCGGCAACTGCAGCAGCCTATCGATAAGGCCCACTCGTGACGTCAGCTCCAATGGGGGCGCTTCGCGCCCAATACGTCACGTCCAATACGTCACGTCCCGCCAGAATGGGCGTGGTCTAGGGCTATAAACATAGCTTCGAGAGGCTAGCTCACTGATTTTTCATCTCTTCAGCGAAGCTCTCGCATCGCTGGATCCGGAGAGAAGCCGCGCCGTCTGAAAAAGCCTTTCAGCGGGACGAGTCGACACTCTGAAGCCGCTGGCCGCGCCGCCTTCAGTCGCCTTCCTGTTGCGCTATCCGGCGTTATATCCTTTCTCTGCTACTGTGTTTTGTGTATGTGTGTGTGCTCGCCGCCGCGACACACACTCTCATTGCACTAAAAGAGCCGGGCGTCTTTTTCAAGACGCCCCTTTCCTGAGGATCATGCAGCTCTCGCGCTCGCGCTCGCTGACGGCGACCGCCCTCACTGCGAGCCAGTTACTGCCTGGTGACTCTGAGGACTCACCTGGCATCCTTCTCCGAGACTGCTCCTCCGCCCCCCCCCAACCCGCAAAGCTCGCCGGTGCGCCCGCTTGCCTTGCCTGCTTGGGGGATGATACCTGCTCTCCCTCTGTTCGAGCCGCGCAAACCGCGCCGTTCACAGGGGATGTCAGGAGCGGACGGTCACGGGGCTAGCTTTCTCTCTCCCTCTGTTCGAGCCGCGCAAACTGCGCCGTTCACAAGGGAGGCTGGAAGCGGACGATCGGGGTTAGTTTTTCTTTACGTTACAAGAAAGCTACCCTGCCCTTGCGCCCCATTCACGCGTCACTCACCGGCGAAAAGACAACTCAGTTCCCTGATTAGGCGACTGGAAATATCAATATTGCAGCAAACGAGCCTGTTGTAACACGCACGCTTGCAAGCAAACGCCGAAGAAAACATGTTGACGCTCTTTTATATGCTCATGCATCTATACACCTTTGTGTTCCCCCCCTGTGGCTCAGTGGCGGAATCTTAGGTTTTTCGCACGAGGGACCGGGGTTCGAATCCCGGTCTAACGGCAGATATATTATGCCGCCAATGCTTCGCTCTGTCAGTTCCCTGAAAGGCGACTGCAGATGTGCATTTTGCAGCCAACGAGCGCGCTGTACAACCCGCTCGCCTGCACCCAAACACCGTTTCTATGGTTCCCGTGCGTCACTGGCGAAAGGAGAAAAGGGTGTTTTTAGCCCCGCTGCGGCCGGGCCAACCTCCACTCCTGACACATTTCTCATTCCCCTCTTAAGTTCAGGTGACTGGAAATGTCAATATTGCAGTGAGCGAGCCTGTTGTTTTGCACGCACGCCTGCAAACAAACGCCAGCATGTTGACGCTCTTTGATAATACTCGCGCTACTGAATGTCTATGTGTCTTCCTCTGTGGTCCAGTGGTAGATCGTCAGATTTTCACGCGAGAGACCCGCGATCGAATCCCGGGTCTACCGGCAAAACACACTTTTTGCCGTCAATTCTCGCTCTGGCAGTTCCCTGAAAAGGCGACTGCAGATGTGTATTTTGCAGCCAACGAGCGCGTGGTACAACCCGTTCGCCTGCACCCAAACTCTGTTTCTATGGTTTCCGCCTCTGAAGTTCAGACGACTGGAAATGTCAATATTGCAGTGAACAAGCCTGCTGTAATACACGCACGCCTGCAAACAAACGCCAGCATGTTGACGCTTTCTGTTTCTATGGCAACTTCTCGCTCGTTCAGTTCCAGTAAATGCGACTGTTCCAGTGTATTCTGCAGTAAACAAGTCGGCGAAATAGCCCGCTTGCCTACACACAAACGCCGCTT
Organism: Leuciscus leuciscus; assembly: GCF_965113295.1. Taxonomy (NCBI): domain Eukaryota; kingdom Metazoa; phylum Chordata; class Actinopteri; order Cypriniformes; family Leuciscidae; genus Leuciscus; species Leuciscus leuciscus. The sequence continues at coordinate 22,625,352 of NC_138725.1, read as the reverse complement.
TTACGGCTACCCAGATAAATCCCATAAGAGTGTATTTTCTGGTGTCCCGGCCACGGCCGATGGTGTTACGAATGTAGACGAAATTCCTACACACAAACACAGCCCGTCACACAGGGCTCGCGCACATGAAATCGACCCAGGTCGATTGCGCATTAAACGTGGTAAATGTGCCCACTGCCCAGTGCCCACAAACACTACGTTCCGCATATCTCAAGGTTTCTGTAAAAACAAAACCAACGTGCATTCGCTCTGCTCAGGCGGACAATGCTCTCAGTGTTGTAAATGTGCCCGCTATCCCGCGCCCACATTCACACATAGACATGACAGGTCCTACGGGACTCGCCCAGCCCTCCCCTCTCGGTTGACCACCGCAAAGGAGTCGAGCGCGGGCAATCTGCCCGCTGTTATCAGCGCGCCCCCTGCCTCGAAGCGCGACGCTTATGTTACAGCACACCGAAGCCCCTCTGTCGCTGAGCGACCAGAGCGCGCTCCGCATTCAGCCCCTAGCCATTCGTGCAGATGCATGGGCAAGGCTACCCGGGGGTTTTGAAGTGGGTGCTAGACATTATAGAAAGAGGCTATTCGCTACAGTTTCGCCGACGCCCTCGCCGCTATGTGACGCACGTCGAAGCTACGGTAAAAACAGAAGTAGCACCACCTACTTCGAGCCGAAATTTTGAAACTGTTGAGCAAAGGGGCCATAGAGCCTTTATCTCAAGCTCAGAGTGAAGGAGGGCTATACAGCAGATACTTCCTGGTACTGAAAAGAGACGGGGGTCTCAGACCCATACTAGATCTAAGGCAACTGAACAGAGTGCTTGCGAAGCAACAGTTCGGAATGCTCACGACCAGAAAAACCCTCACGCACATTCGCCGAGGAGATTGGTTTGTGTCAATAGATCTGAAAGACGCATATTTTCAAATACAAATAGCGTCACGTCACAGGCGACGTTTGAGATTCGCCTTCGAGGGCCAGGCATATCAGTGCTCAGTCCTACCGTTCGGCTTGTCTCTAGCCGCTCGCACCCCTCAGACTACAGGGCATGCGAGTATTGAACTACTTGGACGATTGGCTGATTCTAGCTCAATCTCACTCGGTGCTCATAGAGCACAGGACCATTTTGCTCGATCACCTCGAGAATCTGGGTCAATTGGGCGAAGAGTTCTCTGTCTCCCAGACAGATAATATCTTTTCTGGGCACAGAACTGGACTCGCTGTCTATGATAGCGCGACTGTCACCAGAGCGCGTACTAGACATTCAGCGCGCAGCGAGCTCTTTCCGCTGCGGCGCATCTGTCCCGCTCAAGAAATTTCAGAGGATGCTAGGTCTCATGGCCTCAGCATCATCAGTACTTCAGTTGGGCTTGCTTCGCATGCGCCCGCTACAGTTCTGGCTGAAAGCGCGAGTACCGCGCCGAGCGTGGGCTTCCGGTCTGCTTCGTCTCAAGGTCAATCAGAAATGCATCGCAGCTCTGAAACCTGGGAAAGCAAACGACTTGTACCAATCAGGTGTTAGCCTGGGGACTTCCTCGAGTGTGAAGGTAGTGTCTACGGACGCCTCCACCTTGGGATGGGGAGCACTGCTCAAGGGCAGACCGTTCTTCGGCCAATGGTCAGAACGGGAGAAGCTTCTACACATAAACTGCCTCGAAATGTTGGCAGTAGACAACGCACTGACGCGTTTTTGTCCCTAAATACGAGGACACCACGTCCTGGTCCGCTCGGACAACATGTCAGTGGTGTCCTACATAAATCGCCAGGGCGGCCTCAGGTCCCGAAACCTGCACAGGCTGACAGAACGCCTCCTGGTGTGGGCTCAGCGCAACCTGCTCTCGCCGAGAGCAGCGCATGTGCCAGGGCTCCTGAACGTAGGACCGGACAGACTGTCCAGAAACAATGTTCCGACAGGCGAATGGCCTCTACACCCACAGACAGTCCAGCTGCTGTGGAAGAAATTCGGCAGAGCGGAAGTAGACCTGTTCGCGTCTCAAGAAAACGCTCACTGTCTGGAATTTTTCTCCAAGAGCAGGGACGCGCTGGCTCACGTATGGCCCCGCCGCCCGCTCTATGCCTTTCCTCCCGTCTTTCTCCTGCCTCAGGTGATAGAACGGATCAGAGAAGGATGCTCAGTGCTACTCGTAGCGCCGTTCTGGAAAAACCAACCCTGGTTCCCAGTTCTGATGCAGCTAGCAAGCACTGCCCCATGGCCAGTGCCAGTGAGGAGGGACCTCCTCTCTCAGGCCAAGGGCTCGTTTTGGCATCCGCGCCCAGAGCTGTGGTCCCTTCATGTTTGGGCCATCAACGGGTACCCGCTGACCTCCCCAAGCGGAGTGTTAAACACGATCACGCAGGCTAGAGCTCCGTCTATGCGACGTCTCTATTCCTCGAAATGGTCAGTGTTCTCCAGCTGATGCACAGCTCGTGGCGTGTCGCCCCTAGACTGTGGGGTGACGGAGGTTCTCTCCTTCCTACAAGAGCTGTTGGACAAGGGCAGGACCCCTTCCACGCTCAAAGTGTATGTGGCGGCCATAGCAGCGTTCTCAAAAACAACGCTGGGTCAGACAGTAGGAAGGAACGATTTAGTCATCGTCTTCCTTAGAGGAGCTAAGAGACTGAATCCTCCCAGGCCTCCCTCAGTCCCTGTATGGAACCTTTCTACAGTGCTGGAAGCCATGAAAGGTGACCCATTCGAGCCTTTACAGACGATTGATCTTAAACACCTGTCTTTCAAGACAGTGTTTCTTCTGGCTCTCGCTTCAGTGAAGCGCACAGGGGACTTACACGCGCTCTCAGTAAGCGCGACGTGTATGGAGTTTGGGCCTAATGACTCAAGAGTTATACTCAAACCTAAGCACGGTTATGTTCCAAAATCCCTCAACACACCGTTTAGGGCGCAGGTCATTCCCTGTCAGCCTTACCGGTCTCTGACGAGGAAGGAGACGCAAGCTTCCTTTGCCCAGTCAGAGCATTAAGAGCTTATGTGTCTCGCACGTCTGTTTTCAGACAGACAGAGCAGCTCTTTGTTTTCACTCTACGGACGTTCTAAGGGACTTGCCGTGTCGAAACAGAGCCTATCCAGTTGGATAGTTGATGCTATAGCGCTGGCTTATACCTCTAAGGGCTTACAGTGCCCATTTGGAGTCAGAGCACACTCCACGAGAGGCGTGGCCTCGTCGTGGGCTTGGTCTAGTGGGATTGCCTTGCAAGATATCTGTATGGCGGCAGGCTGGGCCTCCCCGTCTACATTTATAAGGTATTATAACCTAGAGGTTCCCGCCTTGCAGGCTAAGCTGCTTTCGGTCTAAAATCGGTACTGTCTGCCCTGATGTGTTCGGGCCAGAATACTGAAACTGCTTGAGCAAATGCTCGCTGTTGGATCGCGCAGCTCTATGGGCAGTGTGTAAGACCCACTATATTCGTCAGTCCAGGCCGGGGGTCGCCCTGACTGTACGACACATCATCAGTATAACTGCTCCTTATAAGATGTTATATTATTACAGGAATGATGCTATTCTAGCCACTCTTTCCTGGGCTCTCTGTGAGTCCATTATGATCATGTACTATATGAGCCCGGGCACTTGCCCTTGGGACTTTGGTGCTGGATCTTAGCATGCACGGCGTTTTACACTGTTTCCCCTAGCGTAAGATTTACGCAGTACGAGAGTACCTCTCGTAAGAGAACGTACTCGGTTACTAACGTAACCTCGGTTCTCTCTAGAGAGGAAACGAGTACTGCGTATCTTGCCGTGCCTGCACACGCTCTGGTTCGCTTCGGCGATGAAAAACCAGTGAGCTAGCCTCTCGAAGCTATGTTTATAGCCCTAGACCACGCCCATTCTGGCGGGACGTGACGTATTGGGCGCGAAGCGCCCCCATTGGAGCTGACGTCACGAGTGGGCCTTATCGATAGGCTGCTGCAGTTGCCGCAGGGCAGCCAATAGGCGCACAAGCCGTCTCGCCTGTGTCTGCATGCTGCCGCAACGCGTTTTACATTATTTCAAAATTAAGGATAATTTTTTGGCTTCAGTATCTCGCGGAAAAGAGATTTTCCCCTAGCGTAAGATTTACGCAGTACTCGTTTCCTCTCTAGAGAGAACCGAGGTTACGTTAGTAACCGAGTACGTTTTCTACCATCTTGCTGACAACTTTTCTTTAGTCATTCGGCAGTCTTGCAGCTTGAACCACTGCAGGAAATCCACCCTTACACTCTTAACCCTCTGGGGACCAAAAACGCGCCCCGCGTATTGCTAGTTTTTTTTTTTTTTTTTGCAATGTAAAATAAGCTCAAACTGCTCTGTTCATTTTGATCTTTCATTTTCGTGTTATACATCAATCGATCCTGTTCAGTTTCTATTTTTTTTCTGTATACTCACAATAAAAATAAAGTGTTGTGCTTTTTGCCAAATAAAGAAAAATAAACATGATTCAAGTTCTGCACTCTCTCTGTCTGTGAAGTCCAATTTGAAACGCGTTCGAAAATTATCTGATACTCCGCAAAAATTCAGTCAAACAGATAAACATACCCACGGGCATAAAGCTTGAAATCGCTTCTCTTAAATTAAGTAATTTATATAAAAAACAAATATTCTCAGCTGGTGAAATCTGTATTAAAAGAGAGCGATTCCAGTCGAGCTTATTAGAGCTCATTCAAATGTAATGTAACCACGCCCCGGAGAGCGAGCGCTATTCAAACGCAAATTCTGAACCATTTCAGACCTGTGAAACGCCCACATCAGCTGTAAACACATGCAGCGTGCCGCGAGTGAGGCATAGCCTACCTAATAATCCTGGAGAAAAGTTTCCTGAGAACAGTGCTGATATGAGGAGCAATAGATGAGGAGTGAGGTAGGCTAAGTTATCTTTTCTCAAATGTTGTGTGGAATAACGTTATGGAATAACGTTAGTGTAGGCCTATGTAAAAGATGAATCGTGTTTCTATAATATGAATCGCGTTTCTGTGAGATGAATGAAGGGTACATATTTGTAAAGACTGTTTAGCCTCAATATGAATCGCGTGTCTGTGTGTGAAAGAATAAACCTCTTTAATCAACTAAAATGCTTTGTTATAGCCTACGTTACTGAGATGAGTAAAAATCGACTGAAATATGTTGAAATAAAATGTCTTTGTATAAGCAACGTATTAAACTAGGGGTGGTGGCGCAATGGATAAGACACATGCCTTTGGTGTGAGAGACCCGGGTTCGAAACCACTGTGAGACACCAATGTGTCCCTGAGCAAGACACTTAACCCCTAGTTGCTCCAGAGGCGTGCGACCTCTGACATATATAGCAATTGTAAGTCGCTTTGGATAAAAAGCGTCAGCTAAATGAATAAATGTAAATGTAAACTGCAAATTAACATTTATATGCCCTAATATTTCATAAAAACAACGTTACAGTCAGGCGAAATATGAAAGAACATTTTGTTGACTAGATTTGGGTACAGTTTTTACTGTAGAATATACTGCCACATCAAATATAGAATATATATATATATTAGGGGTGTAACGATACACGTATTCGTATTGAACCGTTCGGTACGAGGCTTTCGGTTCAGTTTTCGGTACGCATTTTCAAACCGAACGGTTCGTTGGACCATTTTTCCTGCCGACCAAAATTTTGTTATTTCACATGTAGGCGCATTGCGCGTGGCAAGCGCGCTCATAATGTAAGAGATGCCGGCGCGACCACAATATTGGCCAACATCAAATGGCAAACGTAATGCAAGCGGAACGAAACTGCTCGTTATTGTGTGGTTGAAGGACCGTTTATCAGTTTGCGAGCCGATCGTGATCATGCGACACTGTTACTACACAGCGCTAATAAGAGATCCAGTAAAGAAAGCATTTGAACTCTCCACACAAGTAATAACATCGCTGCGAGATCTAGTGAGAAACATTCACATTTCTCCGTTATTAACGGATCAAACAGCGCTGACGTGGAAACCTGGAAGAAACATTGTGCCATGAATGAACTATCCAGTGTCCACAGATCAGCAACATTCACCATGGATTTACTGTAGTAACACTAACTGCAACCATAGAGACAGAGCGTATTTAGGCCACACCCACACCCAGGGGGAAAACAAACCAACCGTCCCCATTGACTTTGCATTGCGAGAGGCTGCCTCCTTGTCATTCCTTGCTTCTAACAAAAGACAGAAAAATGCCTAAAAGCTGCTTTGTGACAAGGTGTACAGCAAAGAAGCTAAAAAAACCAGAAATAAGTTTTTATTAGCTCTCGACCCCAAAAAACGAGTGTTCAGGACATAAAAGTGGATACAGGCAGTTGAGACAGAGCGTCACGTGTCTCATTACTCTGAGAACTAACGTACGTCCGCTGGAGGAGACCGTAATCGGCAACACAGGATAGTTTATCTTACAGAAATATAATATATAAAACTGACATTTGGATATTTGGCTCACCAGTGACCAAATGTTTAACTGTATTTTTAGTGCATACTGAGTGTCAGGATGCCACAATTTACCCATTCGTTCCAGCCTGTATCCACTTTTATGTCCTCAAACGCTCGTTTTTTGGGGTCGACAGCTTATGAAAACTTATTTCTGGGTTTCTTAGCTTGTTTGCTGTACACCTTGTCACATAGCAGCTTTTAGGCATTATGCTGTCTTTTCTTAGAAGCAAGAAATGACAAGGAGGCAGCCTCTCGCAATGCAAAGTCAATGGAGACAGTTGGTTTGTTTTCCCCCTTGGTGGGCGTGGTCTTCAGATTATGACGCGTTGCGCTCTGTCTCTATGGAAGTTTGGCAGGAATAGTAGGCTATAATGCCTTCAAGTAACATTACGTCGGTTTTATTTTGACATTATGAATACAATTGCTGCCCTCAAATGTTAATCTGAACTAAAATAAACCTTTGTTTATAACTACTACAATATTACATTTCATTTTTTCGAAGGAGCTGTTTTGTTTTATGTGCTCCTAAGAAGAGTCAATTATAGCTCCAGAATTGCTCAAAGAAAAAAAAAAAAAATCATACTTTATGATGTTAGTTTTAATAAAAAAAAGAATTAAAAAAATTAAATCAAGGAAATTTCTCTGGCATTTCTTTCTTTTTGCTGTATCGAAAACGTACCGAACCGTGACACAAGTGTATCGTATCGAACCGAACCGTGAATTTTGTGAACCGTTACACCCCTAATATATATATATATTAGAGGTGGGCATAGATTATTTTTTTTAATCTAGATTAATTTTGAAATTAATCTAGATTAATCTAGATTAAAATGGCTCATTTGAATTCTGCCGAAGGCATTCAGAATATGTGTGCTACCCAAATAATGACTATAAAAGTAAGTCTTTGAGAACGGGTTTCTCAAGCCAGGTGGCGCATTAGACCAGGGACTCATCTCCTGTTTCCAAAATGCATCACAAACTGCTTGAGAAAGCTGTTCTACTCATAGACTGTAAAAGGTTACTACTGTACCGTTACCGTCCATAGGCAACATTAGGTAGGCCTATGTTATTATCAACTACTATAGGCTATCAATTAGGGATGGGCGATATGGCCTAAAATCTATATTGTGATATACATTGCAGCCTCTTGCGATAACGATATACAGTATATTATAATAAAACCATTTCAGAACAGATTACACAGACCCATGCTAAACAACTGCTAAATGTATTTTTTTTTAAAGGGTGTATGTAGTTTTGAGAACATATATTTTGCAAAACTGTAAGTATACAACATAATTTTGCAGATAAATAAAATGTAAGTACACTAGCTGCAGAGACTTAAGTAGGTCTAATGTTTATTATCGCTTGGAGTTTATGAAACCCCAAATTTAAAATTAGAATATTGTCTAACTGATGTCTTTTCAGTTAAAAAGAAACACAACAACGATTCTTAAAATCGAGATTATGTGCTACACCACTAAGATATATTGGAATGGGAATAATACGCGCGCGCTGGTATTCAGTGATATCATGTTTCGTTTTGAATTTGAGGTGGTCGAACGGATTAGTCGTGTGTTAACTTACCGAACTGTTACCCCACACACTCTGTATATAGTTTGCTGCTGCTCGTCTGACGGCTTAAACCCGAACCAAGTCCAAATAATGGATGTTGCACCGATCTTTTTCACCAGCTTTCACTTTCAGCCGTGTTTACTTAAGATGACGACGAATATGCGTTGCAGCCGGGTTTACCTCGCGGCCGCGGGTAGATTGCGTCATCATAGCTTGTGTAGTATATAGAGCCATCTCCCAACCCAACTTGGAGAATAGATTAACGGCGATATTTTTTTTGTCTCGCGTTAACGCAGCACGTTAACGCCGATAACGGCCCACCACTAATATATATATATATATATATATATATATATATATATATATATATATATATATATATATATATATATATATAAAATACTATTTTTGTCAAAAATAAAGTCATCAACTAAGATGTTAGATGTTCCAATGTTGGCTATATTCAAACTAATGAATACATAGATAAAATGTAGGCCTATAATATTTTTTTTACAAAGAAAGAGTACACTTGAATAATTGTTGAAATTGTAATTATTGTTGTAATTGTAACCTTATAAAATAGCTAAACATATTTACAAGATAGATGTAATCAAAATCTTATATGGTCAATATAAGTCTTCTTCTAAATATATCTTTTGTCATTGCATTCATTCTTGTGCCTCAGTCAGTGTCACACCTGAATGAATGGATCATTATGCAAGTAATTACGCATAATGGGTGGGACATTGTATTCTCAGGTGTAAACCACTCCTCCTTCACGCCCCCCTCACATATTGGCTTTCCAAGCAAAACCTGTCTTACACAATTTAAATCAATGTATTGTTTTATGTGAACGATAAAGCAAGACAATTTTCACTTAATTTTGAAGCCAGAACTCGAAGTGAAAACATCCATTAGTCAAAAGTCTTGTGGACACATATTTAGTATGTGTTTTGTGGTCTTATTTCAACAACTTTCATTTTAATTTTTTTCAATAACCACGCATAAACATTATTCTCTTAAAAATACAAACATCTACATACATGTTGCTCACATATTATGCTAGCCCCGTTTGTGCTATATAGAGTGAATTTACACCTTTGCCATTAACATGTTTATAAATAACTGAAAAAAGCACAAATGTCAGGGCATGTCAGAACATCTCAAGGGCCCCAAAAACACCTTGGTCCCCAGAGGGTTAATATGAAGATAATTCTTCATCATCAGATGTTTGAGTGACACTATGTCCAGTATCAGGAATAATACAGTATGATCTGTGTTTATCAATACACAACTCTGAGATCACAACGTGAATGTGTGCAAGAATAAACTGAGCATGTTCAAATGAACTCTTTCCAGACTAATTCCACTAAATGTCTTTAGAGAAAATACAGATTTCTTTACCTGTGAGAAGTGAAGAGAGAATGATCAGTCCCAGCAGACACAGATCACACTTATCAGCCATTTTGTGTTTCTGTCAGTCTTCCTCTTCATTATATATAGTTACAGCTCTTCCTTTAAACATCATCAGCTCCTCCTCTGGTTGGTAACTTCCTCTGATCTCATCAGTGTTTAGTCCTGACTCTATGACACAGCTGAAGAAGCGATCAGAAAGATCTCTGGTGTAAAACTGTGTTGACTTTGAAAAGCTCTGGATCAGAAAGTGAGCTGAACTGTACAGTGGCGTCCAGAAACCAACCAAGTCCATAAAGAAGTGTTATGTTTGACACTGAACAAAGTGCTTTGAATGAACAGATCCACACAAATCAATACAAACATATATTTATCCTCTCATTAGCAATGTTTCCATCACCCTGTTTTTATGCATATTTTGAAGTATTGCATCAGAAACGAGTGATGGAAACGCAAAATTTATAAACTTTGGATGTTTGGATGGAAACCCAGCTATTGTAGCTACTGATTATTTGTCAGAGAAAACAATTTCTACATAATGAAATATATTTATTTTTAAGTGACCCAATACAGTGTCCTCAGAGTAATTTTAATGTGTCTATTTTTTATTTATTTATTTATTACACTTTTTTTCCCCCCCATCACATCACTAACACATTGTGTTGCTAAATGTGTGTGTGTACCATGAAGCTTTTATTAGGCTACTAAGTTTGTGCTTGTGAAACCACAAATTCACAACCTCCAGAAGTGTTTCACTGACAGATGCGTCAAGATCACACTTCATCTATACACAGCAAAAACTCCAGTGTTAAATTAACTCTCCTGGGAATTTATCTTAGACCACACTCAAAAAGTGTTAAAATAAGGGTACATTAAAAAGTCAAGGGCCCAACTAAAGCAAAGCGTTCAGTATTTCCGCTTGCAAATTCCGTCATGTTAAAAGCGCACCCTATGATTTATCAGCACCGTATCAGTGCTGAAGCTGCTCACACTAACATGGGATGAGTTGTGTTTAATAAATCCTCACTATGATTTTATTAATTTATCATGTGAGTGGAGTGAGTTACACTAGCTGTATGATTATTTTGCATCAGACAACAGACTGTACAAGACCAGTCATATGTATCAAACTCACTGACAAATCTGACTAAAGAGCTTTTTTTGATGATAATATGTGTGATGATAAAGCAGTCTGTGAGAGCCAGTGCAAACCACTGAAGCGAGAGACTGATGATGTGTGACAGTGATCATGTGATCATGAACCTTGTGTAGAAGCTGCTGCTGTAGTTCGGCTTGATGTCTTCTCAGAGTTTGAGCTTCTGACTGGAGTCAGTGTTGTTGAAGCGACTGGAGCTGCAGAAGATGAATGTTCAGACGCATCAGGACATTAACATCATATTTTCATATTGATCATGACATGCAGTTTGTGTTCAATCATCACAGCTTACAGTGGCAGTAGTTGAGAAGAGAGATGTTACTGTATCATTTATTCCTGGTTTATATGAGAGTGAAACACAGTGAGCTGCTTCCCATAAACCTTCAGCTTTCCTGAATCAATGACATTATTAAGCCTTAGAATTCCTCAAACTGCATACAAATCCTTATAATTCCCAATATTGACATCCCTCATGGGTCATACATGAAATATTGCATAAATCAGAAGAGTCTATTTTAGCCTAGTATGACCCATAGGAGGTCAATATTGGGAATTATAAGGATTTTTATGCAGTTTATGACTTTGACCACTAATATTTTACAATTGCCAAACATATGAAGCCATCAGGAAGAGTAGAGCCAGTGTGTGAAAGTTTTGACAAATCTGTCTGAAAAGAGTGTTTTCTCACCTGAATACTTGACAGTGTATCTGACTGAGGTCTTGAGTTGATTTCTGTGAGTAAGCCGACATCTCCACTCTCTGTTGTTATCTTCATTCAGGAGTGTTGTAGTCAGAGTGATGATACAGCGATATGATGATGATGATGATAATATCTGATATCTGGAGTCTGTCTTCAGATCAACACCAGCCTGATTCACCCACAACAGCTCAACTCCCTCAGAACTGACCCAATCATCACAGGATAATCCAGTATATGAATACAAATGACAGGAGAGAGTCACAGAGTGTTACCCTTTTCCCCTCACTTAATGCAAACAACACACTCTCCAGAATAAACTATTAGTCTTTATCAGAGAGCTGTTCAAATCACTGACACACTCTTAATATGAAGATAATTCTTATCGAGTTAAAGTTCCCCAATTATGTTTTTTCGAATATTCCCTTTCACGCAGTGTAATATTGCTGTTTGTGAATGTAAACGTTCTAAAAAGTTTTAAATTCAAAAGTGCACGATAAAAGTTATTTTCTCCCAAAAGAAAGAATCGTCTCTGATCCGCCGTTACGAGTCGTTTGTGTTTCGAATCCTACAGCTTTACGGCTCTACGTCACTAGAAGACACATTTGCATAATGCCTTCGCTTTACGTGTGGATGGAAACCCAGCTATTATTGCTACTGATTATTTGTCAGAGAAAACTATTTCAACATAATGAAATATAGTTATTTTTAAGTGACCCAGTACAGTGTCCTCAGAGTAATTATGTGTCTATTTTTTTATTTTTTTTATTTACACAATCTTTTTGCATCACATCTCTAACACATTGTGTTGCTTGTTCAGTTAACATACAGTTTTATTTTTTTTATTCGCTTTGGTACTATTTTCACAAGTAAGGTGAAATTTTTTTACGTTTTGTACGTTTACACTTTTAGTTCTAATATCACAACAGATCATCAAAAGTGCACTTTTTTCAAACATTTCAGCATGTTTTCAATTGTGTTAGTAGAATACACAAAATCACAAAAGTGTGTGCGTGAGAGAGCGAGAGCGAGAGAGAGACTTACCATGGTAGAGACATTACTGTAACTCACCCTTCATCTGTAAAGATCAACTACAGTATAGCTTCAGTCTTATGGTTCAGTGAGAACATTTACTGTATCGGCAGCAAACTCTGTTCACAAAACCTCATGGGAGTTTCATAACTTCATCACACCTTCCCACATATCAATGTTTGTCTGGTCCAGCTCCGGTCCACAGAGTCCCTTTTCCCTCGGTCCTCATGCTGCAAATAATGACGGTCCTGGAATGGCCTAGATCTGGATTAAAGACAAGGGCCACACATGGGCCATAACTGGCTGAGAGGAGGCCAGCAGAGGCCACATTCAGGCCAAGATCACTTGCTCTGTGTGTGTGTGTGTGTGTGTGTGTGTGTGTGTGTGTGTGTGTGTGTGTGTGTGTGTGTGTGTGTGTGTGTGTGTGTGTGTGTGTGTGTGTGTGTGTGTGTGTGTGTGTTTTTGTGTGTGTGTGTGTTTTTGTGTGTGTGTGTGTTTGTGTGTGTGTGTGTGTTTTTGTGTGTGTGTGTGTTTGTGTGTGTGTGTGTGTTTGTTTGTGTGTGTGTGTGTTTGTGTGTGTTTGTGTTTGTGTTTGTGTGTGTGTGTGTGTGTGTGTGTGTGTGTGTGTGTGTGTGTGTGTGTGTGTGTGTGTACTCGTCTATCTATCTAAGAGGGGACCTTGGTGTCGTTACACACTCACTAACAGGGGACCGTCGAGCCAAGTGGGGACATTTTTCAAGTCCCCTGTTGGTCATGCTTTAAAACATGTTAAAATCAGCTAAAACACGCTCTGGTTAATTTTTTACATTTTTGACCAAGTGGGGACTTACATGTGTGTGTGTGTTTAAGTCCATACTCAGCAGCGCTCCTGTAGCCTGGAGCAGGAACTGCAGTGGCCCATTAACACACGTCGTTCACACTTCTCTATTGTCTGAATGGCTGCTGTCCTAGAGAGGCTCTGAGACTGTAGAGCTGCTGTTTAACTGCTTAGTTCAGGAGCTTTCAGTAACACTTAATAATAACTCCACGCTATTAATCATTAGTTAAGCATTAGTAAACAGTTAATTAATTTATAAAGCATTAATATACACTAATAAGCAGTATATAAATGCAGTTATAAATGCTTTATTCCTGTTTTAAAAGCATATCTATAATGTGTTTAATAATTGTATTTTCATACTTTATTAATGATCAATTTATCATTTCTAAATGAAGTATAGCATCATTTACAAAGCAGTTATTTAGGAGTTGTCAGTGGTTCATAAGATCCCTTAGAAAGTGTGAGTAAATGATTCAACTATTTCAATGTACATTCATACATCATACACTTATTATTCAGACATATAGTAATAGTTACTTAGTGTGTTAATAAATGCTTTATTAACATGTATTTCTACTGTAGTTCAGGTAGTTATAAAACATTTAGTAGAGGTCAGTTCACTATTTTTTGTGAGCTCATCTAAAGTGAGGACTAGTTATGCTAGTTATGTAGGAGATTTAAAGGCTGTTCATATTTCTATGTTCTCTATCACTGTGTTGTGTTGTGTGTGTTTCCTTTTTCTGTTTAGAAGATAAATTAGTCTTTAAATCTCCTTTATAAATGCTTTAAGCATAACTAGTCCTCACTTTTGCTCACAAAATAGTGAACTGACCACTACTAAATGCTTTATAACTCCCTGAATCTACTAAATTTACTCTAAGTGATCTTATTAATCACTGACAACTCCTAAATAACTGCTTTGTAAATAATGCTATACTTCATTTAGAAATGATAAATTGATAATTAATAAAGTATGAAAATACAATTATTAAACACATTATAGATATCCTTCTAAATCAATAATACAGCATTTAAAGCTGTATTTATAAACAGCTTATTAATGTCTGCTTTATGAATTATGATTTAACTGTTTACTAATGCTTAACTAATGATTAATAGGATAGTTATTATAAAGGGTTACCATATATATTATATTATATTTTTCATAATATAACTTCAAATATGCATTTTTTTATAAAAAAAAAAAAAAAACATGCCAAGAGGGGATCTGCAACTAAATGTCATAATTATAATGTAATTATTATTATATTATTAAGATATTAATAATGTGACTGATAGTATTGGCTGCCTATTAATTAAAACATAATTTCTACTCTTAAAAAAAATCAATAGACATGTCCTTATTTTTCTGTTTCCTTTGTTTCTAGGATGTTGATGTACAGAGATATTCAGTGTTTGAAATATTGCTAAATTTAAATGCAACCAAACATATGTCGTTCGTTACCATCCAACAGTGGACCTTTCTTGATCTAATTCAAAACTTTTGAGTTGACTTGCTGCATCTGGTCATTTTGAAGAAACAAAAATGAAATACACAATTTTCTTTTAAGGTCTTTTTTCATAATATAACTTCAAATATGCAAAAAATAATAATATTTTAAACATGCCAAGATGGAATATCATCTCTGAACGATTTCTACCTGTACAAGAGGGGACTCGCAATAGCCTGCAATGGAACTGTGTGTGTGTGTGTGTGTGAACAGTTAAGTCTGTCTTTATTTTGTAACTATAGTTACAAAATAAAGACAGACTTAATTGAATGTAATTGCTTGAGGAAAGACCATTTAAATCTACAACGGGGTAAAAAATACAGACGGTCCGGCAGCAACAGTTCAAAAGCAGAGGCGAGAATATCCTCTTATCATTCATAATATAATTTTTTTACTTTCTATGCTTGGTTATGCAGTCCCTAACAATTTACTTGCCATTGTTATGTGTCATTGCACACACACATACATATCTATATTACTAACAGACCAATGTCGCTCTACACTGGCCGAGAGGGGACTCTCGGAACGATCTCTATCTATACAAGAGGGGACTTGGCTGCAATGGAGCTGTGTGTGTGTGTGTGTGTGTGTGTGTGAACAGTGAAGTGAACTGGCAGTGAAGTCTGTCTTCATTATGTAACTATATATATATAGTATATTATATAGTATATTATATATTACGCCTTTTATCATTCATAACATTATTTTTCTTATTTAACGCTTATTTTCTCTCTTCATAGATACTTTCTATGCTTGGTTATGCAGTCCCTTTAGGGTTTATAGGATTAATCAAACAGAAATAGCTCTTTAAGGTAACGATTTCAGGTCACTATAGTGACCTATATTTAGTATAGCGTAAAGCATACTTTATACAGTGAATAATGATTTTATTAATCAAAATGAACTTCGCGTCCCCAGTTGGATGGTAAAGAACGATACGTGTTTGGCTGCTTTGTACATTTCTTGCCATCACAAACACACTGTAAAGATTTTGGAGGTCAATCTCAAAATGTTATGTCGACTTGCTGCACTGAACATTTTTAGTTGGTTCAGTTGAAATATATGAAGTAGGGATGTTCATTTAACATTTTGTTTTCTGACTGAAAGCTGATGGTTGTTAACCAGTCATCATCAGTTAACTGACATGATTTGAAGGTTAGATTAGAATTAAATGGACTTAGAATAGAATAGTCTGTGACCGATTCAAATACCTAAAAAATGTAGATTTACATGTGCAAATAGCAGCATAAACAACAGAACATGAGGATTCACACATCAAGCACCCGCAGTGCTTCTGTGAACACAGTAAACCAGAATAAAAGTGTATATATAACTGTATATATAATAAATAGGCCAACTTAAATGAACAATTAACAAAACTAAAGTGCAATAAATAATACACGCTTTAGGGTCTGTTTACACGACATCATTTTCAACTGAAAACTGAAAACGTTTTGGCCGTTCATTTCAACGAAAATGCCATTTTGGGGGCCTGACAATGCAAGCTTTTGAAAACGAGTTTTTGTGAGCTCATCTAAAGTGAGGACTAGTTATGCCTTGTAAAGCATTTATAAAGGAGATTTAAAGGCTGTTAATATTTCTATGTTCTCTATCACTGTGTGTGTTTGTTCCCTTTTTCTGTTTAGAAGATAACTGAGTCTTTAAATCTCCTTTATAAATTATTTACAAAGCATAACTAGTCCTCACTTTAGATGAGCTCGCAAAATAGTGAACTGACCACTACTAAATGCTTTATAACTCCCTGAATCTACTATATTTACTCACACTTTCTAAGTGATCTTATTAATCACTGTAAACACCTAAATAACTGGTTTGTAAATAATGCTATACTTCATTTAGAAATGATAAATTGATAATTAATATTTAATAAAGTATGAAAATGCAATTATTAAACACATTATAGATATGCTTCTAACTCAATAATACAGCGTTTAAAGGTGTATTTATAAACTGCTTATTAATGTCTGCTTTATGAATAATGATTTATCTGTTTACCAATGCTTAACTAATGATTAATAGGATGCAGTTATTATAAAGGGTTACCATATATATTATATTATATTTCTCATAATATAACTTCAAATATGCATTTTTTTATATATATAAAAAAAAAAAACATGCCAAGAGGGGATCTGCAACTCAATGTCATAATTATAATGTAATTATTATTATATTATTAAGATATTAATAATGTGACTGATAGTATTGGCTGCCTATTAATTAAAACATAATTTCTACTCTTAAAAAAAATCAATAGACATGTCCTTATTTTTCTGTTTCCTTTGTTTCTAGGATGTTGATGTACAGAGATATTCAGTGTTTGAAATATTGCTAAATTTAAATGCAACCAAACATATGTCGTTCGTTACCATCCAACAGTGGACCTTTCTTGATCTAATTCAAAACTTTTGAGTTGACTTGCTGCATCTGGTCATTTTGAAGAAACAAAAATGAAATACACAATTTTCTTTTAAGGTCTTTTTTTCATAATATAACTTAAAATATGCAAAAAAATAATAATATTTTAAACATGCCAAGATGGAATATCATCTCTGAACGATTTCTACCTATACAAGAGGGGACTCGCAATAGCCTGCAATGGAACTGTGTGTGTGTGTGTGTGTGAACAGTTAAGTCTGTCTTTATTTTGTAACTATAGTTACAAAATAAAGACAGACTAAATTGAATTGAATTGCTTGAGGAAAGACCATTTAAATCTACAACGGGGTAAAAAATACAGACGGTCCGGCAGCAACAGTTCAAAAGCAGAGGCGAGAATATCCTCTTATCATTCATAATATAATTTTTTTACTTTCTATGCTTGGTTATGCAGTCCCTTTAGGGTTTATAGGATTAATCAAACAGAAATAGCTCTTTAAGGTAACGATTTCAGGTCACTATAGTGACCTATATTTAGTATAGCGTAAAGCATACTTTATACAGTGAATAATGATTTTATTAATCAAAATGAACTTCGCGTCCCCAGTTGGATGGTAAAGAACGATACGTGTTTGGCTGCTTTGTACATTTCTTGCCATCACAAACACACTGTAAAGATTTTGGAGGTCAATCTCAAAATGTTATGTCGACTTGCTGCACTGAACATTTTTAGTTGGTTCAGTTGAAATATATGAAGTAGGGATGTTCATTTAACATTTTGTTTTCTGACTGAAAGCTGATGGTTGTTAACCAGTCATCATCAGTTAACTGACATGATTTGAAGGTTAGATTAGAATTAAATGGACTTAGAATAGATAGGTGTCTGTGACCAATTCAAAAACCTAAAAAATGTAGATTTACATGTGCAAATAGCAGCATAAACAACAGAACATGAGGATTCACACATCAAGCACCCGCAGTGCTTCTGTGAACACAGTAAACCAGAATAAAAGTGTATATATAACTGTATATATAATAAATAGGCCAACTTAAATGAACAATTAACAAAACTAAAGTGCAATAAAGAATGGACACTTCAGGACATAATTTTCAATTTTCACCTGACAATGCAAGCTTTTGAAAACGAGTTTCAAAGTGCAAGGTTTTGAAAACGATGCCTTTACCATCTGCATGTAAACAACATAAACGTGAATTTGTGAAATTGGTATGTCATTCCAACCCGGTCACACTAAATGTGTCTCTATAGCACACATTGTGTTTATTGTGCAATTTATACGCGAAAAGGAGTTTCTGTGTGCATATGATACGCATGGGTGGGTTTAGGGTAGGTTTAGTAATGGTGGTGTGTAATATGTAATATGTATTATATGTTTGGTTAGGATTAGTGTTGTAGGGTGCATGACATGTGTATTCACCTTATTTTCCACGAGGGTGACGCCATTACGTTCGTTTTGTCATCTTACTTTGGGCTGAGAGGGACCTCAACTTCCGTCTGAAAGGACGCTAGTTTCTAGACGTAATTCTATTGTTCTAACGGTAAAATATGTCAAGTATTATATGGTCAGTTAGGGGCTGCCATAACAATTGGATTAAGAGGATAGAACAATTTAACCAACAGTGTTACGAACACAATGTAAAGCGATCGGAATGTTGTGGTGTACTTTACGATTTACACCCGGATGTGCCGTGTCAGTTTAGCGGAAGTCGGATGACAAATTGCGGAAGCGCAAAGTATTAAAAGTGGGCGGGGCGGAATAAGGTGAATTACACGCAATAAAGTGCTATCATATGAATGTATTAAATGCATGAATAAGCCTTTCTGCATCTGACAGGGATAAATAAGTTTGAATTCTGGCAATATTTTTAAGATGGAAAAATGCAGATTTTGAAACCATTTTGATATGGGCATCAAATGACAAATGCGGATCAAAGATAACACCTAGATTTCGCACTTGTGATGCTGGAGACAATAATTCAGAATCAGAAAACAGACTTAGACAGTTATGTTTGTGCAAATCTGTCAGCATACCAAAAAGTAACAGTTCCATTTTTGATTTGTTAAGCTTAAGATAGTTGTCATGCATCCATACCTTTATTTCTTCCAGACATACGGTAAGAGCTGTAATTGCGAGATTTGGATCAGGGAGTGAGCTAACATAGATCTGCATGTCATCAGCATAACAAGGAAAAACCCCGTACCGTACTTTCTAATAATGTCACCAAGCGGCAACATATAGATGCAGAACAAAGTAGGTCCTAGTACTGACCCCTGCGGGACGCCCTGCTGTACTAATGTTGCCTCCGATTTGTTCTTCCCCAAATAAATATACTGCAAAGAGATGCCAGAGGTGCCTAACAAAACACGCAACCTGTCAAGGAGGATGATATTTTTTTTTATTTATTTTTTTTTTTTTTTTTATTCATTTAGCTGACGCTTTTATACAAAGCGACTTACAATTGCTATATATGTCAGAGGTCGCACGCCTCTGGAGCAACTAGGGGTTAAGTGTCTTGCTCAGGGACACATTGGTGTCTCACAGTGGATTCGAACCCGGGTCTCTCACACCAAAGGCATGTGTCTTATCCATTGCGCTACCACCATGATATGACATATAGTGTCAAAAGCAGCGCTAATGTCTAGCAGAACCAAAATGCTGCAAGCACCCATATCAGCAGAAACATTAGGCGTTTCTCAATAGCAAGTACGCACAGTTTGGACTTGCCAAGTCCAGCTCAGGAGAATGACTCCCGAGGACGCGAGTCCGGTAATTCTGCTAATGGAACAGCACGTTCTTCAAAGCGTCAGTCAGCTCGCTCTGCTACTCCGGTTATCTCTGTATGTACATTTTAGGCAACAATAAAACAAAATATGTTATAAAACACCACACTGCCTCTTTTCGTTTTCATTTAAAGAAATCTTAAACATTATAGCCACACAAATGGTGATTGCCTGGATCTCACAACCTGGATCAAATTTTCATAAATCTTTATAAATAAACCACAGATTTGAGCTTTAAACAACTACATTCTCGCCTGAAAAACTCTTAAATTTACATTTCGTGACACAGTAACAGTAGTATTATATGTCAACTGTAAATTAAAAGATGGCGCTTCTTATGTTGTCATTCCCCTTGTAGCACGCGCAAGTGACGATTCTCTGTCAACCAATCAACGTCCTGCAGTTAGTCTAGCTCCACCCTTTAGTACCATACCACTGTGCTGGTACCCCAACGGAAGGGTACCCAAAAAGTGTTAAGGTTCGGCTTTTTGGTACCATTCACAACTTTTGACAGTGGAAACGGAAATAAATGCATACCGTACCGTACCGTACCGCTCAGTGAAAACAAGCCATTAGAGATTAGAGTCGAATCTTCCCTAACAATTTTTAAGTCTCTTTTAAAAAGGTATTTGTTTTCTCTGGCGTATTGATTTTTTTTTTTTTTTAATGTATATATTATATTATATTTTTGTGTATTAGAGTGTGTATATTTAGGATACGTATTTAGTTGTCTTGTACAGCACTTTGGCCAGTCTTGTGGCTGTTTTAAATGTACTTTATAAATTAATTAAACTTGAAACCACTGATTGTAATAATACATCAAAATTCTTACTGTCAGTTAACCGGTTAGTCATAGTATTCTCAATGTATTTTAACACTGGCACTTTAGTTGAACCATCTGAATATTTTAAATGCAACAATCAACATAAAATTGAGTTTTGACCTTTGTGTATTTTTTTTACAGTGTATTTTTTAGGGCAATAAACCCAGACAGCAACATAGTGTTGGCCCAGATCCGGCCCACATCCGGGCTGTGTGGATTCCAGATGTGGGCCAGATCCAGGCCGATACTATGTAGCTGTCTGAGACTGGTGTTTTAGTGTTATTATGAACATCGCCATCACATTCAGAGATACTGCTAAATGTAAAAGCAATCAAACGTGTCATTCTTTATTATCAAACAGTGGACAAAATAAGTAAATTTGTGTAATGAAATGAATATAACATGTGCATGCATACTGCTGCTGCTTATCTTTAGCATGTACACTAACTTGTGTGGAAATGGGCATGGAATGGTGAAAAAATGCTGACCTAAAAATTGTTACACTTAATTTAAGTGATATTACTTAACATTAATGAACCAACATACAATAAAACTACCAAAACACATCATTCATGTCTCAAATTAAGGCATTCTTTCAGAACTCTAGTGAAGGTTTCAGCCAACAAACATAAATTAAATATACAAAACAAAAAACACACAAACAACAGGCAGCAATATGCACTATGTTCTGCTGTTCAGAATTCAATGCAGTTTATGTTACATGGTTCATGTTTACATTAATGTACAAACCTTTTGTATAGATGGTGATGAAAATGAAAGACTAAGACTTGTGTATGTGTTTAGCTACATCTTATTTTTTCTGATTTAAAAAAAATAATATTTCAGAATAATATATATCAATGTGGTATACGGTAGAAATATTACACATTTCAGTCTAGCTTAGGTTTTTAAATTAAATAACACAGTCTTGGAAATAATATGTAAGCATGTGCAAATAAGCCTGTATAGTAAATCAAGTTCTGTTGGTCTTTGTGTTTAAGTGAGAAATTAATTCATTTAAATTGAAAGATCTCAATGTTTATAAGATCTTTCAATTATGTTTAACAGTTTTGAGTGTATAAAAGAGTGTATAAAAATGGGCTCTGAGTTTTGGCAGTGGTTGTGTCTAAGTGAAATATGTAGTTTGGAAGATGTAGTCACTGAATGCATTAATACAACATTGAATGACACAGACATTTGCAACACTTCTACAGTAATACCGTAGTAAAATATATTCAGAATCTAAAAAATTAAATACTATCAAAACAATTAGATGTAGCTGAACACATACAGGTATTAATCTTTCAGTTTCATCACCATCTATAAAAAGGGGAAACTTGGGGGAAAATGTGTACTGTACTGTAAACAATGACCATGTAACATATAATGTTGTGAATTCTGAACAACAGAAAACAGCAGAAATATTTTATAATGCTTCCTGTTATTTGTGTTTTTTTATTTAACGTGTGTTTTTTGGGGGTAAAACCTTTTCTAGTGTTCTGGAAGAATGAGTTGATCTGACACATGAATGAAGTTTCAGTGCATTTTGAATGTGAAATGAACTGCTGTCAAGCTGTAAGTTGGTTTGGAGAAGATATCATGGTCTTTTAACCTGACATCATTTAAGACATCATTTAAGACTGTGGTATAAATGATTGAATGATTTAACCATAACTCATTACTATCCTTGATTTCTAAAATAGGTATTTTTCATGTGTATGTAGACTAGGGTGTGTGATATTGAGTTGTTGCACTTCCCCCCCACACACAATTTACATATCAATGCAGGAAGGCCTTAAAGGCCAGTGTTTTTCTTAGGTGAGAGCCAACAACCCCCAGAGTCCTGTTACCAATATCTGTGCAACTTCTCAAATACACTAGAATAAACTAGAGAAAACGCTGGGATTTACCCTGCCAAATTTATTTTGTAAAGTTTTCTTTTGTAAAAATGTATTTAAAAAATAAATAAAACAAGAATTACACTATCTACTGTTCACTGCAGTTAATGTTACATTATCCACGTTTACAATACTGTACAAAAATATGAAACTGAGATTAACACTTGTATAGGTGTTTAGTTAAATATAATTTTTTTGTTTTTGTTTTTTTTAGATTCAGAATTTAAAACATCTGCAAATTGGCCTGTATAGAACATAAATGTCTGTTGGTGTTTGTGTTAAGTGAGAAATAAATAAAAAATTTTGCCAAAGCAATAATAAATGATCCACAGTTTGGCTCACATAAGCCCCGTTCACACAGAGATTCCGGAAAATACACTGATAATTTGTCCCGCGATTGTTTGATTTCTATTCATTCACACTCCCAGGGATTTTCTGAAATCAGTATTATATATTATAATATAATATTTAAATATAAAATCTTGTTTACTTGTTTAGCACTATGTTCGCAATGAAACTAAATTAATGATTATTCCAAACACAAATAAAATGTAAGTTTCCCAATTCTAAAGTCACTTTTTCAAAACTCTCTTCACACAGTGATCACACCATCCGTCTATGTGAGCTAAACTGTGGATCACTGCTTTGAAAGATGTCATTGAATGCATTTTGTTCCATTTACATTCATTATTCTTAAACACAAACACCAACAGAACTTTATGTTCTATACAGGCTAATTTGCACATGTTTACATACTCTTTTTAAAACTGTTAATAATAATAGTACTGTTAAACTGTTAAAAATAACAAGTAATTTCAATCACATTGAAATAGATATTCTGATTCTAAAATATAATATAATCAAAATAATTAGATGTAAGTGTTAGTCTTTCAGTTTCATCACCATCTATACAAAAGGGGAAACTTAGGAATATTTTAGTACAGTAATGTTAAAAAGTTAGTTTGTTAGTATACTTTACTTTATTGCCCTTTTTCAGGAAATTTGTCTTGGACTCAAAGCTGCATTAGTACACAACATATACATACACACACAAACCAAAAAGAGTTTTAAAAAAACGGCATTACTACATCTGGCTATTTAACATATTAATAGATACAGGAATAAATGATTTTTTTGTAACGGTTACTCTTACTCAGTGGGACTCTATACCCTCTCCCTGATGGCAGAAGCTGATACATTGGAAATAAAACATGGCTTGAATCACTCACTATTGTCTGTGCATTTTTTTAAAAAATCCACGATTCGTAAATTGATTGAAGTGATGAGTACTCTCTTACACCCATAACTTAACATTGCAGTTTTCACAAGACGTACAAGCTGTGATTTTAATTGGACCAAAAGATTGCCATATGAAGTGTGCATCCAATAATTTAAAAGACTACCTAAAACGGCATAATGAAATAATTGCATAATTCTCTGATTTACACCAAACAGCCTAAGTCTTCTTAAAAAAATACAATCGTTGCCGGAATTTTGAACAAAGATAATCAATGTGGGCTTTCCAAGTAAATGAACGATCAATGACCACACCTATATACTTATAGGTATCCACCTGCTCAATATTATCATAGATGATAACTGGGCTGTAATCAAAAAGGATCATGTAACATCAACTGCAGTGAATTATAAACAGTAGATAGTGTCATTCTTGTTTTATGAAAGCATTTTACAAAAGAAAACATTGTGTAATGCTCCTGTTGTTTGTGTTTTTTATTTTTTTTATGAGTGACAAAGTGTGTTTGTTGTTAAATCTTTTCTAGTGTTCTGGAAGAATGAGTTGATCTGAGACATGAAGTTTCAGTGCATTTTGAATGAGAAATTAACTGCTGTCAAGCTGTAAGTTGGTTAGGAGAACTGAGTGAAGAGTTTTGAAAATGTACCTAAATATTGAGAAATGTGTCCTAGTGATTGTAAAAACCTGTAATTTAATTTAATTTGGCAGGGTAAATCCCAGCGTTTTCTCTAGTTTATTCTAGTGTATTTGAGAAGTTGCACAGATATTGGTAACAGGACTCTGGGGGTTGTTGGCTCTCACCTGAGACAAACACTGGCCTTTAAGGCCTTCCTGCATTGATATGTAAATTGTGTGTGGGGGGGAAGTGCAACAACTCAATTCACACACCCTAGTCTACATACATATGAAAAATACCTATTTTAGAAATCAAGGATAGTAATGAGTTATGGTTAAATCATTCAATCATTTATACCACAGTCTTAAATGATGTCTTAAATGATGTCAGGTTAAAAGACCATGATATCTTCTCCAAACCAACTTACAGCTTGACAGCAGTTCATTTCACATTCAAAATGCACTGAAACTTCATTCATGTGTCAGATCAACTCATTCTTCCAGAACACTAGAAAAGGTTTTACCCCCAAAAAACACACGTTAAATAAAAAAACACAAATAACAGGAAGCATTATAAAATATTTCTGCTGTTTTCTGTTGTTCAGAATTCACAGCATTATATGTCACATGGTCATTGTTTACAGTACAGTACACATTTTCCCCCAAGTTTCCCCTTTTTATAGATGGTGATGAAACTGAAAGATTAATACCTGTATGTGTTCAGCTACATCTAATTGTTTTGATAGTATTTCATTTTTTAGATTCTGAATATATTTTACTACGGTATTACTGTAGAAGTGTTGCAAATGTCTGTGTCATTCAATGTTGTATTAATGCATTCAGTGACTACATCTTCCAAACTACATATTTCACTTAGACACAACCACTGCCAAAACTCAGAGCCCATTTTTATACACTCTTTTATACACTCAAAACTGTTAAACATAATTGAAAGATCTTATAAACATTGAGATCTTTCAATTTAAATGAATTAATTTCTCACTTAAACACAAAGACCAACAGAACTTGATTTACTATACAGGCTTATTTGCACATGCTTACATATTATTTCCAAGACTGTGTTATTTAATTTAAAAACCTAAGCTAGACTGAAATGTGTAATATTTCTACCGTATACCACATTGATATTATTCTGAAATATTATTTTTTTTAAATCAGAAAAAATAAGATGTAGCTAAACACATACACAAGTCTTAAGTCTTTCATTTTCATCACCATCTATACAAAAGGTTTGAACATTAATGTAAACATGAACCATGTAACATAAACTGCATTGAATTCTGAACAGCAGAAAATAGTGCATATTGCTGCCTGTTGTTTGTGTGTTTTTTGTTTTGTATATTTAATTTATGTTTGTTGGCTGAAACCTTCACTAGAGTTCTGAAAGAATGCCTTAATTTGAGACATGAATGATGTGTTTTGGTAGTTTTATTGTATGTTGGTTCATTAATGTTAAGTAATATCACTTAAATTAAGTGTAACAATTTTTAGGTCAGCATTTTTTCACCATTCCATGCCCATTTCCACACAAGTTAGTGTACATGCTAAAGATAAGCAGCAGCAGTATGCATGCACATGTTATATTCATTTCATTACACAAATTTACTTATTTTGTCCACTGTTTGATAATAAAGAATGACACGTTTGATTGCTTTTACATTTAGCAGTATCTCTGAATGTGATGGCGATGTTCATAATAACACTAAAACACCAGTCTCAGACAGCTACATAGTATCGGCCCGGATCTGGCCCACATCTGGAATCCACACAGCCCGGATGTGGGCCGGATCTGGGCCAACACTATGTTGCTGTCTGGGTTTATTGCCCTAAAAAATACACTGTAAAAAAAATACACAAAGGTCAAAACTCAATTTTATGTTGATTGTTGCATTTAAAATATTCAGATGGTTCAACTAAAGTGCCAGTGTTAAAATACATTGAGAATACTATGACTAACCGGTTAACTGACAGTAAGAATTTTGATGTATTATTACAATCAGTGGTTTCAAGTTTAATTAATTTATAAAGTACATTTAAAACAGCCACAAGACTGGCCAAAGTGCTGTACAAGACAACTAAATACGTATCCTAAATATACACACTCTAATACACAAAAATATAATATAATATATACATTTAAAAAAAAAAAAATCAATACGCCAGAGAAAACAAATACCTTTTTAAAAGAGACTTAAAAATTGTTAGGGAAGATTCGACTCTAATCTCTAATGGCTTGTTTTCACTGAGCGGTACGGTACGGTACGGTATGCATTTATTTCCGTTTCCACTGTCAAAAGTTGTGAATGGTACCAAAAAGCCGAACCTTAACACTTTTTGGGTACCCTTCCGTTGGGGTACCAGCACAGTGGTATGGTACTAAAGGGTGGAGCTAGACTAACTGCAGGACGTTGATTGGTTGACAGAGAATCGTCACTTGCGCGTGCTACAAGGGGAATGACAACATAAGAAGCGCCATCTTTTAATTTACAGTTGACATATAATACTACTGTTACTGTGTCACGAAATGTAAATTTAAGAGTTTTTCAGGCGAGAATGTAGTTGTTTAAAGCTCAAATCTGTGGTTTATTTATAAAGATTTATGAAAATTTGATCCAGGTTGTGAGATCCAGGCAATCACCATTTGTGTGGCTATAATGTTTAAGATTTCTTTAAATGAAAACGAAAAGAGGCAGTGTGGTGTTTTATAACATATTTTGTTTTATTGTTGCCTAAAATGTACATACAGAGATAACCGGAGTAGCAGAGCGAGCTGACTGACGCTTTGAAGAACGTGCTGTTCCATTAGCAGAATTACCGGACTCGCGTCCTCGGGAGTCATTCTCCTGAGCTGGACTTGGCAAGTCCAAACTGTGCGTACTTGCTATTGAGAAACGCCTAATGTTTCTGCTGATATGGGTGCTTGCAGCATTTTGGTTCTGCTAGACATTAGCGCTGCTTTTGACACTATATGTCATATCATCCTCCTTGACAGGATGCGTGTTTTGTTAGGCACCTCTGGCATCTCTTTGCAGTATATTTATTTGGGGAAGAACAAATCGGAGGCAACATTAGTACAGCAGGGCGTCCCGCAGGGGTCAGTACTAGGACCTACTTTGTTCTGCATCTATATGTTGCCGCTTGGTGACATTATTAGAAAGTACGGTACGGGGTTTTTCCTTGTTATGCTGATGACATGCAGATCTATGTTAGCTCACTCCCTGATCCAAATCTCGCAATTACAGCTCTTACCGTATGTCTGGAAGAAATAAAGGTATGGATGCATGACAACTATCTTAAGCTTAACAAATCAAAAATGGAACTGTTACTTTTTGGTATGCTGACAGATTTGCACAAACATAACTGTCTAAGTCTGTTTTCTGATTCTGAATTATTGTCTCCAGCATCACAAGTGCGAAATCTAGGTGTTATCTTTGATCCGCATTTGTCATTTGATGCCCATATCAAAATGGTTTCAAAATCTGCATTTTTCCATCTTAAAAATATTGCCAGAATTCAAACTTCTTTATCCCTGTCAGATGCAGAAAGGCTTATTCATGCATTTAATACATTCATATGATAGCACTTTATTGCGTGTAATTCACCTTATTCCGCCCCGCCCACTTTTAATACTTTGCGCTTCCGCAATTTGTCATCCGACTTCCGCTAAACTGACACGGCACATCCGGGTGTAAATCGTAAAGTACACCACAACATTCCGATCGCTTTACATTGTGTTCGTAACACTGTTGGTTAAATTGTTCTATCCTCTTAATCCAATTGTTATGGCAGCCCCTAACTGACCATACAATACTTGACATATTTTACCGTTAGAA
This sequence comes from Leuciscus leuciscus, assembly GCF_965113295.1. Classification (NCBI taxonomy): domain Eukaryota; kingdom Metazoa; phylum Chordata; class Actinopteri; order Cypriniformes; family Leuciscidae; genus Leuciscus; species Leuciscus leuciscus. Next base: position 22,597,087 of record NC_138725.1, on the reverse strand, counting down.
CAATAGAATTACGTCTAGAAACTAGCGTCCTTTCAGACGGAAGTTGAGGTCCCTCTCAGCCCGAAGTAAGATGACAAAACGAACGTAATGGCGTCACCCTCGTGGAAAATAAGGTGAATACACATGTCATGCACCCTACAACACTAATCCTAACCAAACATATAATACATATTACATATTACACACCATTACTAAACCTACCCTAAACCCACCCATGCGTATCATATGCACACAGAAACTCCTTTTCGCGTATAAATTGCACAATAAACACAATGTGTGCTATAGAGACACATTTAGTGTGACCGGGTTGGAATGACATACCAATTTCACAAATTCACGTTTATGTTGTTTACATGCAGATGGTAAAGGCATCGTTTTCAAAACCTTGCACTTTGAAACTCGTTTTCAAAAGCTTGCATTGTCAGGTGAAAATTGAAAATTATGTCCTGAAGTGTCCATTCTTTATTGCACTTTAGTTTTGTTAATTGTTCATTTAAGTTGGCCTATTTATTATATATACAGTTATATATACACTTTTATTCTGGTTTACTGTGTTCACAGAAGCACTGCGGGTGCTTGATGTGTGAATCCTCATGTTCTGTTGTTTATGCTGCTATTTGCACATGTAAATCTACATTTTTTAGGTTTTTGAATTGGTCACAGACACCTATCTATTCTAAGTCCATTTAATTCTAATCTAACCTTCAAATCATGTCAGTTAACTGATGATGACTGGTTAACAACCATCAGCTTTCAGTCAGAAAACAAAATGTTAAATGAACATCCCTACTTCATATATTTCAACTGAACCAACTAAAAATGTTCAGTGCAGCAAGTCGACATAACATTTTGAGATTGACCTCCAAAATCTTTACAGTGTGTTTGTGATGGCAAGAAATGTACAAAGCAGCCAAACACGTATCGTTCTTTACCATCCAACTGGGGACGCGAAGTTCATTTTGATTAATAAAATCATTATTCACTGTATAAAGTATGCTTTACGCTATACTAAATATAGGTCACTATAGTGACCTGAAATCGTTACCTTAAAGAGCTATTTCTGTTTGATTAATCCTATAAACCCTAAAGGGACTGCATAACCAAGCATAGAAAGTATCTATGAAGAGAGAAAATAAGCGTTAAATAAGAAAAATAATGTTATGAATGATAAAAGGCGTAATATATAATATACTATATAATATACTATATATATATAGTTACATAATGAAGACAGACTTCACTGCCAGTTCACTTCACTGTTCACACACACACACACACACACACACACACACACAGAGCTCCATTGCAGCCAAGTCCCCTCTTGTATAGATAGAGATCGTTCCGAGAGTCCCCTCTCGGCCAGTGTAGAGCGACATTGGTCTGTTAGTAATATAGATATGTATGTGTGTGTGCAATGACACATAACAATGGCAAGTAAATTGTTAGGGACTGCATAACCAAGCATAGAAAGTAAAAAAATTATATTATGAATGATAAGAGGATATTCTCGCCTCTGCTTTTGAACTGTTGCTGCCGGACCGTCTGTATTTTTTACCCCGTTGTAGATTTAAATGGTCTTTCCTCAAGCAATTCAATTCAATTAAGTCTGTCTTTATTTTGTAACTATAGTTACAAAATAAAGACAGACTTAACTGTTCACACACACACACACACACACACACACACAGTTCCATTGCAGGCTATTGCGAGTCCCCTCTTGTATAGGTAGAAATCGTTCAGAGATGATATTCCATCTTGGCATGTTTAAAATATTATTATTTTTTGCATATTTGAAGTTATATTATGAAAAAAGACCTTAAAAGAAAATTGTGTATTTCATTTTTGTTTCTTCAAAATGACCAGATGCAGCAAGTCAACTCAAAAGTTTTGAATTAGATCAAGAAAGGTCCACTGTTGGATGGTAACGAACGACATATGTTTGGTTGCATTTAAATTTAGCAATATTTCAAACACTGAATATCTCTGTACATCAACATCCTAGAAACAAAGGAAACAGAAAAATAAGGACATGTCTATTGATTTTTTTTAAGAGTAGAAATTATGTTTTAATTAATAGGCAGCCAATACTATCAGTCACATTATTAATATCTTAATAATATAATAATAATTACATTATAATTATGACATTTAGTTGCAGATCCCCTCTTGGCATGTTTTTTTTTTTTTTTTTATAAAAAAATGCATATTTGAAGTTATATTATGAAAAATATAATATAATGAAAAATATAATATAATATATATGGTAACCCTTTATAATAACTATCCTATTAATCATTAGTTAAGCATTAGTAAACAGTTAAATCATAATTCATAAAGCAGACATTAATAAGCTGTTTATAAATACAGCTTTAAATGCTGTATTATTGATTTAGAAGGATATCTATAATGTGTTTAATAATTGTATTTTCATACTTTATTAATTATCAATTTATCATTTCTAAATGAAGTATAGCATTATTTACAAAGCAGTTATTTAGGAGTTGTCAGTGATTAATAAGATCACTTAGAGTAAATTTAGTAGATTCGGGGAGTTATAAAGCATTTAGTAGTGGTCAGTTCACTATTTTGTGAGCAAAAGTGAGGACTAGTTATGCCTAAAGCATTTATAAAGGAGATTTAAAGACTAATTTATCTTCTAAACAGAAAAAGGAAACACACACAACACAACACAGTGATAGAGAACATAGAAATATGAACAGCCTTTAAATCTCCTACATAACTAGCATAACTAGTCCTCACTTTAGATGAGCTCACAAAAAATAGTGAACTGACCTCTACTAAATGTTTTATAACTACCTGAACTACAGTAGAAATACATGTTAATAAAGCATTTATTAACACACTAAGTAACTATTACTATATGTCTGAATAATAAGTGTATGATGTATGAATGTACATTGAAATAGTTGAATCATTTACTCACACTTTCTAAGGGATCTTATGAACCACTGACAACTCCTAAATAACTGCTTTGTAAATGATGCTATACTTCATTTAGAAATGATAAATTGATCATTAATAAAGTATGAAAATACAATTATTAAACACATTATAGATATGCTTTTAAAACAGGAATAAAGCATTTATAACTGCATTTATATACTGCTTATTAGTGTATATTAATGCTTTATAAATTAATTAACTGTTTACTAATGCTTAACTAATGATTAATAGCGTGGAGTTATTATAAAGTGTTACTGAAAGCTCCTGAACTAAGCAGATAAACAGCAGCTCTACAGTCTCAGAGCCTCTCTAGGACAGCAGCCATTCAGACAATAGAGAAGTGTGAACGACGTGTGTTAATGGGCCACTGCAGTTCCTGCTCCAGCCTACAGGAGCGCTGCTGAGTATGGACTTAAACACACACACACGTAAGTCCCCACTTGGTCAAAAATGTAAAAAATTAACCAGAGCGTGTTTTAGCTGATTTTAACATGTTTTAAAGCATGACCAACAGGGGACTTGAAAAATGTCCCCACTTGGCTCGACGGTCCCCTGTTAGTGAGTGTGTAACGACACCAAGGTCCCCTCTTAGATAGATAGACGAGTACACACACACACACACACACTCACACTCACACTCTCACACACACACTCACACACACACACACACACACACTCACACACACACACACACACACACACACACACACACACACACACACACACACACACCCTCTCTCAAGCAAAACTGTAGCACCTCTGTTCAATCTTTCTGATTTTAGTAAATGTTTGTAAAAGTGCCTTTTAAATTATTTATTCAAATAAAATGTTTTAAATAATTTGAGCTTCAGCCTGGCATAATAGCATATATTAATGTCTTTGGTCAAATTAAGCTGTACAATAAATAGTTCATCCCTTTAAATGCAATGGATTTTGAAAGATATCAACAAAAAACGGGCAAAAAACTTTAAAAGCGATTTTCTCAGGTTTTCAATTGGAAAAAGAGGGCAGACGACCATAATTCAAATGTGTATATCTTTACAACCATTCAAGGTATGACTAGGATATCAGTTGAAAGCTTATGGTCTCCTCTTTCCATTAATACCAAAATCTCAATTTTGAAGTTTGGGTCACTGTGACTCATTTTGCTGGATCAGGTCACTAATGTCAGGGAATGAATTTGCATGTTCGCTCGGCTCATCGTCAGCGAAAATCGCTTGGGTGTGAACACAAAAAACGCGTTGAAAAACGCTGTCGAATAACGCGCGCCGATATTCGTCCCGGTGTGTTCGGCCCTTAAAGGAAATCATAAGTAATCTATGTGACTCAAGTGGTTTAATCTAAAAAAGTTTTATGAAGCAACAAGAGTGCTTTGTTTGCACAAAAAAACAACAAAAAAAACAACAACTTTATTTACAAATTATTAATCTTCGATGCACGCTCACTTAACAACATCTGCTTTCGCATCAACAACATTCACAACTCATAATGTTCTCATGAACGCATGTTGGAAATTAATATTTTATAAATTAAGTGGTAAATGTTTTGTTGCTGCAAACACAGTACTCGCGTAGTTTAATAAAATGTATGTTACACCACTGGAGTCGCATGGAGTACTTTAATGATGATGTACCTTTACACCTTTCTGGGGCTTGAACGTGGTATTTGCGTAGACTGTCAATGGAGGGACAGGAAGCTCTCAGATTTCATTTAAAATATCCTTATTTGTGTTGTGAAGATGAAAGAAAGTCTTACATGTTTGGAACGAGATGAGGGTAAGTAATGACATAATTTCCATTTGTAGGTGAACTAACCCTTTAGGAATAAATTTAGACACGCACCTTAAGAAATCTCACTAAATAGTCAGCTGACGGAAGAATCTTTGTTCCCTTCTTGTGGCTTTGTGATGTTGGGGGCAGGTGATGGGCAGAGATTTCCCAGTCAGTTGAGTCTAAAATTAAAAAGCAAGAAAACATCTACTTGTCATATCATGAAAACAATTGGTTTGAAAACTAATTTTATTTAAGGACAAGGAAAAGTAACTTTTGTAAAGTAATTTGACTGGACAAATTCAAAATGACTTATCAAACACAAAAAATCTAGTTATACCAAATAGCAATAAAGCTATAATTTTTTTTAATGTTTATGCACATGATTATCTCATATGTTATCCGTAAAATCTGACCCTCACCAGGTTCTAGTCTGTACAGCCTTTAAAGACCAAGCCTGGCTAGCCTTAGCCACTTGGTGCAGCATGGAAATGCTCCTAGCAAACACAAATAGCAAAATCAATAAATTTAAACATGAAAGCATATCCAAACATCAACCTAAATTGAACCTGATAAATACATTTTCATAAACATTTAATCTTAAAGAATTACTTACACATTCTAAGAAAATTTGTTTTTCAGTTAAGGTTTCAGTTAAGATAGGTGTGCTGGCAAACGAAAGTAAAAGATAGTTTGAGGATAAATACATTATATTTGCACATCACAAATATTGTCATAAAACAAAATAACATTATAAAATACATATTGTAAATGAGTTAAAACACTTACTCTGTGTTTTCACCATTAAAAGCAAACTCCGTGTCTGCACTGCGTCACGAGTCAAAGAAGATGCTGGGCATAACGTTAGTCTGTGAGAAAGGTTTAGGCGCACATCACATAAATATCGTAATAAAATAATATAATGCCATGAAATACATGTTGTAAATTAGGTTAAAAACACTTACTTTCGATGTTTTCCCTGTTAACGTTACAAGCAAACCTTCTCGTCGTCAGCTCCGTATTGAGTCAAAGATGTCGCCTTTGAGAAAGGTTTCGGCTCGTTTAAGCACGCAGAGCATTTAAATTTCTCTATAAATCAATATGTTATAAAATACATATTGTAAATGAGATAAAACACTTACTTTCGTCGTTTCTCTGTTTAAAACCAACCTCTGCTCCGCATCGCGCGTCAACAAAAATGCCTTTCTGAGAACGATTTAGCTGTTCACAGCACATACATGTTGTAATAAAACAATATAATGTAATAAAATTTTATAAAATGCATATATAAATGCGATAAAACACTTCATATCTGCGTTTTCCCTCCTCGTATGCCTTGCATCGCGAGTCAAAGAAAATGGCGTCTGTGAAAAAAGTTTCAGGTCCTTTCGTCGCGCCCAGCGCGTAAATGTCCCGGATGTAACTAATAACACTCTCTCTGTGTAAATTTAGTAACTCTACATATTTTCACCAGCCAGAGGGTCCGGTTTACACTAGCAGTGTTAATCCCTTGAAATTCAACACCAGAAATTTAACTCTTTACTCTAAGAGTCCTTAACATCAGGATTTCAACACTGGAGATTTTGCTGTGTAGACATTCTACTGACTCTACTAATACTCTACAAATACTCTACCAAAACTCTACTAACACTCTAATGAGAGATAGTAAGACATGTAGGTGCAACGTTACTTATACTCAACAGAATGTGTTTAAGGGACCATTAAAATAAAGTGAAACCATGTTTTGTAATCTTTTAAACTAAAGTTATGGCTATCTCTTGACCCCCTCACACAATCACTTGTCAATGCAGGCGTCTTCTTCTTCTTCTTTTTCGTTTTTATTGGCAGCTCGCTTCTCAGATAGAGCATTACCGCCATCTACTGTGGGCAATGAATCAGAGACTTGTATTTTCCCTCATCCCATACTATTCAGAACCTGGCCTTTCGATGTTGCTGCGTGTTCAGCTCCTCCATCTACAGCCCAGGATCTTCCAGACTAGGGACGAGGGATAATAATAATAATAATAATAATAATACTAAAAAAAAATCCAATCCCAAAACTAATATTAAACTTCATATTCTATGAATTAACTTAGTCCTTTTTAGAAATATTACTAATAAATTATCACTTCCTACTGGATTTAAGAGTTCTTTTAATGTTAACTGCTGTACACCATTTTTCTGAAGTTCTTCAATTATTTTCCTTCTATCCTCAGTATATTTATTGCACTGAATGAGAACATGTTCTACTGTTTCTCTGACTCCACACCCATCACACAACCCTGTTGGATGTTTTCCTATTATATTTAATGTTGCATTAAGTCCCGTATGCCCCAACCTTAATCTTGAAAGAACACAATCTACCTTTCTACTCCCTCTTGAATTCCTTCTTTTGTTTACCGATAGAGTAAAGATGCCTACCTATTTGTTCATTATCCCAGCAATATTGCCATTTCTCTGTTATCTTCTTTCTAATTATTGACTTAAGTTCGGATTTACTATACAAAATCTGCATATCTATACCATCTTTTGCTGCTGCCTGTTTTGCTAATTGATCTGCTTTCTCATTTCCCACCACTCCTGTATGCGCTGGAACCCACAAGAACTGAACTAAATTTTTTTCCTGATGTATCATGTATAATAACTGAAGGATCTCCAAGACTATGTCCTGTCTAGTTTCAGACTGTTGAGCATCCAAACATAATAATGCTGAACTCGAATCTGTACATATTAGTGTTTTATTTAATCCCATTTCATATACTTTATTCATTGCTATCATAATCGCTAATAACTCTCCAGTAAATACTGATACCTGATTTGAAATTCTCTTTTTTCCTGATACTTTTAATCTTGGGATGATGTATGCTATTCCCACCTGGCCATTTGGATCCTTAGATGCATCTGTATACACTTGTATGTACTGATCATAATTATTCCCGATATACTCTTTTGTCAACTCTGCCTCTAGTATCTCTTGATCTTTCATCTGTCTCTTTTCCAGTAAACTTAAGTCTATAACTGGTTGAGGTAAAATCCATAAAGGTGTTGCCGGTAATATTACTGTTGGGATGACTTCATACTCATTTAATTCCATCTCACGCACTACTTCCCCAATGATCCAACCAAAGCTATTCACTTGCTTTTTCCCATGTTCCCAACTTGCCTCAAGCAATCCTTTTATCGGATGATTTTCTTTTTGTCCTATTAAACCTGCCCAATACGTCAATAACAATTGCATCCTTCTTAGATGAATTGGCAACTCCCCCATCTCAACCTGCAATGCTGGAACTGGAGAGGAAGGAAAAGCCCCGCAACTAATTCTCAAAGCCTTTGAATGAATCTTTTCCAATCTTCCTAATTGTGTCTTAGTTGCTGAACCATAGGCAATACATCCATAGTCTAATATCGCTCTTATCATTGTTGAGTAAATTGTTTTTAATGACAATCTATCCGCTCCCCACTCCCGACCTGAAATACATCTCATAACATTCAAATTTTTTTTACATTTTTCCTCCATCTTATTTATATGTGTACTCCACGTAACTCTTTTATCAAACCACATACCTAAAAATCTTATCACTTTAACTTGTTCTAACTCTTTATCATATAGCTGCAACTTTAAATCTATATCTGCCCTTTTATTTGTAAAGAAAATATATTTGGTTTTCTCCACAGAAAATTTAAAACCCCATTTATGTGACCATTTCTCAACATCTAATAAGGCTGACTGCATTTTATTAACAATGTACTTGACATTCCTACCTCTCAACCACAGAGCTCCATCATCTGCGAACAATGATTTATTAATATTTCTCTCTATAGTAGCAAATACATCATTAATCATAATTATAAATAATAAAGGGCTAATAACACTACCCTGTGGTGTTCCATTATCAATACTTCCTTTCCTTGATATATATTCCCCAACCTTTACTCTAATATTTCTTTCTATTAAAAACTCTTTAATCCAATTATATAACCTACCACCTATTCCATACCGATCTAATTTAATCAACAAACCTTCTTTCCATAACATATCATAAGCTTTCTCAACATCAAAGAAAACTGCTACAACTGTTTCTTTATTAATTAAAGCTTTCCTAATATCTGATTCTAAATTAATGATTGAATCCATTGTTCCTCTTCCACGTCTAAATCCACTTTGATATGGAGAGAAAAAAATATTTTTCTCCATATTATACCTTAGTCGATCTGTAATCATTTTTTCCATTAATTTACATAAATGAGATGTTAAAGCAATAGGTCTATAATTTAAAGGGTTGCTAGGATCTTTACCTGGTTTCTTTATGGGTATTATTAGTGCTTCTTTCCATCCCTGGGGTAACACCCCATCCATCCATACCCTATTGTAAAATTCCAGAATTATTTCCAACGCCTCATCACTTAACTTTTTTATTATAACATAACTAATTCCATCTTGACCTGGGGTAATGCAGGCGTCTGTTGTTGTTCCATCCCTTTAGCTTGGTTTTATACTGGGAATCAACAGCCTGGGCCAGTGCTGCTACCTTGTGGAACAACCGATTACTGCAAAACAATGCAATTCAAAGCACAGGTGCGACCTGCATGGCAAGGTTAAATCAGGTGGTGCGTGTACTATTCTGGTGATGAACTGCATCACATCCACTGTATGAGGAGCCTAACATGCACATAAAAAACAAAATATACTTTATTAACAGAGAAATAATCTGGAAGCGTCTCTCTCGTCTCTGTATTCTTAATACCATAACAATCTTAATAATCACCATAGCAAAGACAAAATTCTGAACGGCTGTTTGAAAACATGCAAATACTGTTTGACATTCTTCTTCTTAACGAGTCGGTGTCAGAAACAGAAAGTTGTATAGTGCTTTATTTCTGCTTTTCCAGGAGCGCCACCTACAGTGAGAGAGTGAATTTGCATCTACTGCTATTTTATGCATTGGTCTGAACAGACAAATTGCATGTGAAAATCGGACTGAACTTTCGTGTTGGTGTGAACATGAGTTAGTAGATAATGTCCTCTCGCTCATCATGGCTGTTGGGAAACTAACTTTCACAGGAGAGACTTTTGTTTCTCAGCACATAAAGATGAACTACTCACTGTGATCTCAGACTGTGGTGATGTGGTTTCTGCACTGTATGGATCTTCATGTGTGTCGCTTCAGGAGTTTTATAATAGAAACTGGTTCCACACTGATCACACGTGTGCAGCTTCTCTCCGCTGTGGATCCTCTCATGTGTTTTCAGATTTGATGAGTGACTGAATCTCTTGTCACAGTGTGAACACTTGTAAGGTTTTTCTCCAGTGTGAATTCTCTGGTGCAATTTTAAACTGTTCGCTAAAGTAAAAGTCTTCTCACACTCAAAGCACATGTCAGCTCTTACACCAGTGTGAATTTTCTGATGTACTTTTAAAGTTGACGTGAACAACTCTTTCCACACACAGAACATGAATGTGGCTTCTCCTTCATATGAACTGTCAGGTGTGTCTTCAGGACTGATGCACAGATAAATGTTTTGCCGCATTGATCACACATGAATGGCTTCTCTCCAGTGTGGATCCTCAAGTGAACATTAAGATTACCTTTGTATGTGAAACTCTTCGCGCACTGATCACACGAGAACGGCTTCTCTCCAGTGTGAACTCTCATGTGACGCTCAAGACATTGTTTGTTTGTGAAACTCTTCCCACATTGATGGCATGCGTACTATGGTAGCATATAGATAGCAATTTTCAATTTGAAATGTAATATGTAAAATGCCAATGCATTTCTGTATTTAAATTTACATTTTCCATTACATTTGTGCAATGTTGGTTCAATTAAATTATATAATTTACATTTGCCATTTCATACACTAGTTTTAATATGTAAATTCATTAAATTTTTAACGCTTTATAAGTTGCTAAATTAAAATGATTAGATATTTTAACTTGTTCAAGTAAAAACTGTAGCAAAATGATCATTTAAATGTTATTTTTCTTAATTGCATTTACACTCACAGTTGAGACACTTGCCATTGCATTTTCATTAAATGTCCCGCAATGAATGTTGCAAAATTCAATGTGCAAATTGAAAATGCATTCCGAGCCGAACACGCCCCCTCCACTTAATGGAAATGCAATCGCAAGTGTCTTAACTGTGATTTAATTAGATAATAATAAATGTTTTATACATTATAGACAAATCCCATGTTTCTGTAGTGAGAACTATATGGGATGAATATAGTATCAAAATGATTAACACGTGCAAGCACTATCATCCATGAACTTGATAAAGGTTGCAGAAATGTTTTACTATCTACAACCAAATGCCTGTGTGTTCTTTACATATTTTGTCTGCAATAATAAATGTACAAAAAAGACAAACATCTATAAACATCAACATGATCACACAAAAAAGTTTTTTTTTTTTTAAGCTGGTTTGTTTAGAGTTCATAGCAAGTTTATATTTCAACTGTTAAAGCATGAAATAAGGTTCCACGAATTAGTGAATTTGAGCTTAATGTGGGTATATTATCAGTAAAAAGTAATCATTAAAAAAAATCAGCCATATATATCAATGCGATTCATAACCCACTAATGTTGTGCACTAGAGGGAGCCACAGGACTGCAAATTCTTCCAGACCTGAGTGTAAAGGTGCTGTATGTAACTTTTTTACTCTACTAAAGCATACAAATAGCATAATATGTTTATAAAGCTTGGAAGAGCCAGGACATGTTTTAATATAACTCTGATTGTATTCGTCTGAAAGAAGAATGTCATACACACCTAGGATGACTTGAGGGTGAGTAAATCATGGGCTAATTTTCATTTTTGGGTGAACTAACCCTTCAATACGCTTAAAACAGTGGAGATGATCGTGGACTTCAGGAGAAACGCCTCAGCATCATTCCCACTCACCATCATGAACAGCATGAGTCTTTCAGCACCATCTCTCAGGACCTGAAGGAGGAGTTCCACATAGACTCTATTGCAAAAAGCAATGTACTTCCTTCGCCGGCTGATGAAGTTCAACCTGAGCTGAAATATTAGATATAATGGCAGTTTAATTGAGTCTAATGGGCTTCTGTCTGTTTTAATGTGAATTATTGTCATTTAGAGTTTGATCAGTTTTGGCTCATTTGAACATTCCATCAATGACAGTCTGTGGGACTTTTCAGAGTTTTTGATCGTCATTTCTGGAAAAACGTAAGTCTGATCAGTTATAAAAGATAAAGCAGCTCGAGTCAGAACAGTCTGAAGGTCTGAGCCAAGTTTGGTGGATGTTAGGAGGAGTTACAATTAGAAAATATAGTCTACATTTATGCATTTGGCAGACACTTTTATTCAAAGCGACTTACATTGCATTTCAAGGCACACATTTACATTCTTATCAGTTCTTGCTTTCCCTGGGAATCAAACCCATGACCTTGGTGTTGCAAGTGCCAAAGCTTTACTGTAACATAAATGTATTAATTCCATTATTAAAAATTTTCTGTGAACCTTAGATGATTCATATACATTTGTATGTCTGATAGGTTTTCATACATAAGATTTTGTGCAGTTTGGATGCTGTCGATAGATATTTTACATTTCAATGTCTGTTTCAGTGGTTCTTTGGGCCTCCAAATTACAAAAGCACAGACGTTGTACAAACAGTACAAAATGTTAGAAAATGTGGGGGAAAAAACTAACTAACATTAAAATAAGCTAAAAAAAAAAAAAAAATGGAAACTTGGATATACAAGATAGCCTACATTTAAAAGAGGGATTTTCTAGACCTGGAAAAGTCATGTAAATTGTAAAACAACATGTTTCTGCTGAGTGTGAGAACTCAGTTAGTTTAACCACACATGTTATTAGAGAAACACACGTGGTTAAAGAAGAAAGAAAGAAGAGGAACTGACATCTTAACCCACACAGAACTGATCATCTCTGAACCCAGTTTGAACTGAACCTGGTCAAACTAAAATAACTTATTTAATGGATAAATACAAGTATTAATAATAATAATAATTCATTACATTTATATAGCGCTTTTCTCGGCACTCAAAGCGCTTTACATGGAAGGGGGGAATCTCCTCAACCACCACCAATGTGCAGCATCCACTTGGATGATGCGACGGCAGCCATATTGCGCCAGAACGCCCACCACACACCAGCTTATTGGTGGAGAGGAGACAGTGATGAAGCCAATCAGTAAATGAGGATGATTAGGAGGCCACGATGGACAGAGGCCACTGGGCAAATTTGGCCAGGATGCCGGGGTTACACCCCTACTCTTTCGAAAGACATCCTGGGATTTTTAATGACCACAGAGAGTCAGGACCTCGGTTTAACGTCTCATCCGAAAGACGGTATTAGTCTGGTACCTCTTATTGAATGCTGAATAAGATAAAACATTTTAAAATGTACTTCTTATTTAGTCCCATAAGTACATACAAACAGGTATTTGTACATAATGGAATTAATAACCTTATGAATATTGCAATATTCATAATTGAATATTGGGGGGGGGGGGGGGGGGGGGGGTTAAGGAATATATAAAGGATCTGCAATATATTTTGTTTGACCAGGTTCAGTCCAAACTGGGTTCAGAGATGATCAGTTCTGTGTGGGTTAAGATGTCAGTTCCTCTTCTTTCTTTCTTCTTTAACCACACGTGTTTCTCTAATAACATGTGTGGTTAAACTAACAGAGTTCTCACACTCAGCAGAAACATGTTCCCAAACCTCAACAGTGAGTTCATCGCTCTGAAAATACTCCTGAAAATAAGTAGTCACACTAGTTCCACATAATTGAAAATTATTCTACATATTAAAACAGTTCTGAAAGCGCTAGAACTCAAAGCCAGAACACAAAGAGGACAAAAGACAAAGATTCATTACAATTTGTTTGTTAACATGTAAAAGACATTGAAAGTATTAACAATGAATGAAACAATTAGGATTGAGTTATATTAGACTGATATTCATAAAGTTGACTGCAGTTCTCCTGAGCTCCAGCCTTTGCTCCTCTGATGGAAACATAAGTCACTTTATCATCACAGCGAACCTGAATGAACATCACAGTTCTTTCAACCCACAATTATTACAGCATGTTGTTTGAGCTCAATTCATGAAGAACTGCATATAATCACACAAATCAAGAAGAACGGCATATAAGAGGAAAATACAAACTATCCTGTTGAGAGAAGATGACTTCAGTATAAGTCCCATCATCTGTCTGCTCCTAAACATCAATAGAAATATGGAAAAATCAAGCTATTAAATGCCATCCATCAATGATATTTTTACTCAGGTTCTGCAAATGTTCAGGTAATATATGTGTAAAACGTGTGTCCTGACAATTTTACATAAATGTTTTGTGAAAATCACTTATAAAGACACTTCTAAAGTTATGATGACAGATCCTATTGTAACATGACAGGATGATTGACTTGACTTGAGCCACACAACAGGAACAACACATGATGAAATCCACAACTAGAACAATGGACAATTAAATATGTTGAGAGAAGCTGGACAACATCGAGGAAGTGTTCGCTCACCTTGTTCTTTTTACTTCGTTTTTTACTGTGTGCAGCGACTTCAGTATAAGTCTCATCATCTGTCTGCTCCTAAACATCAATGGAAATATGGAAAAATCAAGCTGTTAAATGCCATCCATCAGGTTCTGCAAATGTTCAGGTAATATATATGTAAAACATGTCCTGGCAATTTCACATAAATGTTTTGTGAAAATCTATTCTACAGACATGATGTTTGAATGGGCAGTTAGTAACAATAGCACAACACACTCAGGGTACTTTCACACGAAAACAATATGCTTAAAACGGAGACTTTTTTCCTGTGAGTTTTCCGTGTACAGACGACACTGTTGTCAAAACAATCCCCATTCACACAGATCCACGCAAACAACTAAAAACGCTGTATTCTGCTGCCAGGCCACTAGATGGCGATGAAACATTATAGACTGAACACGTTATACGCATGTGCATGACCTCATCGTCTTCACAGATTCACGTTTTTGTTATTTTACACGGAGACCGTTTTCAAAATCTTGCACTTTGAAACCCGCTTTCAAAACTTTACGTTTTCAGGCCCCAAAACACAATTGTCGTGTAAATGAAAGGCCAAAATGCATAAAAGGTTTTACGTTTTTGTTGTGTGAACAGCCCCTCAGACAAAGAACAGGTGAACACACACTCAGACTGACGAGGACTCATCAACAACTAAAC